>NC_053027.1:535293735-535604805 GCF_003073215.2 Triticum urartu | reverse complement strand
ATAGGAATAGGATTTCATTAGCCAGGTGCTCCCTACTTTCAGCTACCCTTAATTTCTCTGGTTTCTTGGTTCACAGTTGAGAGATCGCGGTTGACCGGTCCATCATTGACTGTTGATTTTTGGGGAAAACCAACTTCTAAAAAAACAAGAATTCAAAAAATGTTCAGGGGTATAAAAAAAGTTTGTATATTTTAAGAAGTTCATAGATTTGAAAAATGAAGTTCATAAAAATTAAAAGGTTCACTTTTTAAAAAGGTTCAATAAATTTGAAAAGAGTTCAACAAATTTTGAAAAAATTCACAAATTTGAAAAAAATTTCAAGACTTGGGAAGTTCGTAATTTGGAATAAGTTCGAAATAATTAATAAACTTCATAAAATATTTGAAAAAAGATTGTAATTTGAAAAGGTTCACAAATTTGGAAAAAATAAAAAACTAAATAGCTAATTTGGAAAAAGTCCGTGAAAATTCTGAAAAGTTCACAAAGGTGATAAAACAATAAATTTAAAAATAAAGGAAAAAATATAAATTGAGACAAGTGGGATCCATATTGCATAAGGATATACAGTAGTAGTACATAGAGACAGCATGGGCCCGGTGCCTCGCTGGTGCAGTGACGTTTTTTTTGCGGAGTGGGGTTGGCGGTTACATACGACCGGCCACAAAGCAGACGATTTGACGGCCACAAACGGACGTGCACTGTATTGCACAGTTCGACATCCAGAAATTTAGGAACTGTTTTAGTTTTAGGACTAGCATTGCCACACTTTGCCACACATTTTTGTCAAACTTTATTAAGGCTAGTTCATCAAAATGAGAGTCACAAGTTGGCAAGCCTAAGAGAATTTTGCCATACTTTTTGTGTGTATGCCATGTGTGGTTCAAGTGTGGCTTGCCTAAGGTGTGGTCTGAACCAAACACTCACCTAAGTTGGTCAAATTTGCCTAACCTTAGGTGTGGCAATCTTTGGCAAAGCTAGTTACAAACCAAACAACCCCTTAGGCATGCCAGTGTTTGCATCAGAATTTTTTATTTTTCAATTTCAAGCAATGACGTGTACATGCAAGCTAAATTTAGGCATTGTTAGTGTATTCACCTCTCACATTCAGAAAGTAAATAAATATTGCACCAGAACCACATGAATCGTACGTCGTCAAAAGACAAATTCATTGATGGAACACGATCGAAAGTAGAGTAGCTACGAGTAGCCATGGATCTGCCCAGAATCCGCTTTGGGCATTACTAGTGTACTTACCTCTCAGTTGCAAGTTTCATCAGAAAGAAAAACAAATGTTGAAGCACAACCACATCAACGTACGACGTCTTCAAAAAGACAAATTCATTGATGTAACCCGATCGAAAGGAGACTGGCTACACATGCGCAAAGCTTCGTAGAGGGGCACGTCTTCTTTGGTCGCCTCAGATGTCAGATGGTCATGCGCGCGAGCCCGAGCGCGAGGCTGCAAGAGCTCAAGCCCGAGGCAAGGACGTCGGCGAGAGGGTGCTGTTGCTGTTCCTGCATCGGCGCCGGGGAAGCCGGCTCCGACCCCGACTGGACCCCCTCCTCCAAGAAACCCGTAGCGGCGTTCTTCATGAACTCCGTCCAGTATTCTTGGGCCTTCTCCGGGCTGCTCTTGGCGGCCTTCTTTCTGTAGGCCGTCCAGCGGCGCATCCAGTCGCGGCTGAGGAGCTCGTCCTCGTCGCGGTGGGAGAGTGCGGCGAGGGCGGTGTGGAGGTAGCACACCTCGCGCTCCGCCGATAGGTGACGCCACCGGGCGAGGCAGAGGCTGCGGGAGCGGCCCGGCATCCGGCGCGCCACCCGGCTCCAGTGGCGGAAGCCGTTTTCCCTCGCGAGCCGCTCCAGGCGCGCGTCTTCCTCGGCTGTCCACAGCAGCCTCAGCCTCAGGCGCATGGTGGACATCGATCTACCTCCTCGGCCGAATCGAGACATCGAGGAGTTGCCGAAGCCCTTCTCCCTCGCGAGCCGCTCAAGGTACGCGTCCTCTGCCGCCGTGCACCCGCGCTGCAGGATCAGGCGCACGCTCGACATCGATCGATCGATCGATCTCCTCGGCCGACGGCGGCGATGTCTCCGCTCGATCGCCGGCGAAATCGATCGAGACCTGCGCGTGGCGTCGGCCCGGAAGCTGAGCTCGAGGACTTGGTAGCGGCCCAATGACGATCGATCGGTCGATTTGCCCGCGAGTCCATAACCATATGGGTACGTGAACGCCGTTGCCAAGTCGATTTCGAACTCGGACACGGTTCTGTCGCTCACGCACCTTAATTACGAGCGCGCAGGCGAGCAACCGACCGACGAGTCCGAGTTTGCACAAGTACACAAGTTTGGGCATGTGAATACGTGTAGCTCGATATGGCTTCATGTCTTTTATTTTTCAACCTGCCGGCCCACTTGTGTGCGAAACATGCAAACACACTTGGGGTTACCGACTGTTGGATGGACTCCCCGCCCGGTTTCTTCATGACCAGCATGATGGCTAATCATGTCGGTGCCGATGTCATTTGAATAAAGCTTAAAGTTTTCCACAAATTTTTTTTTTTCAATCATGACGGCAGCTTTTTCTTCATGGGAAATCGACGTAGTTTTAGTCCTGAAAATAACAGGCAGGTGCAACTTGCAATCAGTTAGCACAAGCTGTTACACACATTATAGTGTAGGGTGTAGCCAGCGGTACACCCACCATAGATCTACCAAATTTGATATGTGAATGTTCCTGTTAGGTTGACGGATCCACTCAATTTGATCGTCCCGTCGCACGGTGCATCATCCCACCGTGGGCATGCGACACGTAGCATGTGAGCCCCACAGGGGGGGTGCCCTGCATTATCCTTTCATCTTCTATGTCTCTCAGTCGCTCCATTGCCTCTCTCATGCTGCATCCCCCGATGATGACGTCACCCCACGCACTAAACCGGCAAGCCCCCACGCCGCCACATCCACTGTTCCGACGAGGTCTGTCGGATCCTCCGGATGGTAGTATGCATGAGCGCGGCTCCCACCACTGCAAGGCTGCGGGTCGACCGTGCTATGCTGAGGGGGAGGAGGACTAACGGCTGATGCGTGACGCCAGGTAGCTGCTGTGAAGTGAGGTGGAGGGCGCTATTACAAGCCTAGGCGTCGATGGATGCAAGTAGCGCATCGGTAATCAAGCCCAGCACTTTGCAATCCGCACCCACTCCTCCGTCATATCCACCCATACTTGCAAGCAGTTGTGAGGCTGCGACGGTGGCTATGAGCCCCCAGCTGCTGGTGTGAGGAGTGAGGTGGCAACGCTCCGAACGTGGAAGCGTCTGGCTAGCGGTGCTGGAATCGGCCGGCGGTGATGCTGCGTGCGGAAGCGCATGTCAAAGGGAACTAGCCAGTAGGACGATGCGACGAGTTGATGGTAACATGTGACAGGCAGTGATGCGAGCACGTGAGCTGTTGCCAGCCATGCATTGCGGTGATGCAACCGGCTAGTCCAGTTGCTACAATGTACTACATCTACTGCGTGCGCGGGCACGAACGGGACGTGCGCTGCACATGAGAGGGGGAAGAGAGCAGAGGTGGGGCGAAGGATATGACTGTGCGAACTCGCATCCAAGAGCATCTCCAACAGCAGCCCTATTTGAGGGCCCCAAAGGTTGATGGAGTAAAATTTGGGCATGAGCAAGTGTCGTCTCCAACCACAACCCTATCGCACTAATTTATGCTTTGAGGGGGACATTTATAGTTGAATAGATACTTGTACGATGAAACTGTGACCACTCCATTATAATCTCAGAGTATCATACATGACCTTGCATGCCGTGCCTGGCTCTATGAAAGATCCATCGACTGTGGGTGCTGCTCAGCCGTCTAGAGGCTTAGGCCATGAAGGACAATGGATGAAGGCCCAAGGATGAGCGGGGCGACATGGTACCATCGATAACTTTCCGTTAAGAGTCTACCCATGTGACCTCACATGAAATATGGGCCTTATCAGTGGGAGATGGTTGTTATGCACCAAATCATTCCTTGGGCTCCATATCATTACAATATCAAATACTTGTAGATCCAAGGAACTATACAAAGTAACTCCTAAAACTTCACAGACCATCGAGTCGTGCATCCAAAAAAAGATGGCAAGTGGTGAGTGATGAATGGACTAGGGCCAGGGATGATATACCAAAAGTGCAGGCCATCACACCCCAAGATCTTCACCATAGTGTTGATGAAAGATTCTAACTCCGTGAAACCACACCAACAAAAGCACATTACACAACCACAAAAACTGAATAGATCCAAGGGATTGGTCATGTGAGGGCAAATCCAAAATCCAAAAGATCAAATGCAAGACAAATACTCATGCACGTTTACACATGTTAGTGGTGGAGGTAAACACATCTTAAGCCCAATATTGATGTTTTGGCCAAGTTTTGTGAAGTCTCTTACTAGCTTTGATGACCCCAAAGTGCCCACTGTGGTGTGTCATTAGCCTATGGCACTCTTTGGGTCGGGCATGAAGCCAGGGAGCCTCCTCCTGGACTGGCTTCTTGTGCCCTCATTTCACAACACTCCCCATGCGGTCTAAAGTGACCGTAATCGTGTAGATCAAGGCGACTGACATTGGGGTTGGGAGAGAGGTCGATGTTAAGCATTGAAGAGTACGTCAACAGGGATTGGGGAGAGAAGGTCCCATCCTAGTTATGTCCATCAAGATTTACAAATTCACATCCATCAATTTCCTCCATCAGGCTTCAAATTTAATTTTAACATCAACTCTGCCATTTTCCACATTGTTTACCTAGATCCAAGATTGTCGTAAAAAACAAAAATTACTCAAAGAGTGCATTGTACATGCATGAAGGCACAAGAGTGCAATTCACTTATAAACTGCTACAACTCTACAAGTGTGAAATCTCCCAAGGATATAAAACACAAGTTTTTCATCAACCTCTGTATATGTGGCATAATTTACATAGTGTTCATGAAATATAAAGTATCGTGCAACAGATATGTTTGTAGATAATTCATATACATGTTACAAACTATACTTAATAAAAGTAGATGCATCCAATTATTTAATCTTTGTGTGCATACGAAGATACGTGGCATAGGATGTTCTTCCTATGCAGTGGGGTAAGAAGGCTCCATTGCAAGGCCACACATGCCTCTCTTGTCAGGAATGTCCTTCTCCATTCTTAAATATCCGTTCTCGCCCCATGTTGTTCCCCATGAATTCTTCAACAACCAATACTTTGTACCATCGCTGGTCTTGCCATAACCAATAGCTGCAATACCATGATCTAGGTCAGTGCCACATGAGCCTGTCATCACTCCACCTTTGTAAAATTGGAATGTCATATCTCCTCCGTCTACAGCTACCGAGACAGGTTGGCTTGCGACGGCTTGCATGAGGGCTCCCTCATTGTTGGTTGGAACATCCTCGTAGCTTTTTATGGATGCGGCATCGTTGGTTCCACTCTTGCACTTGTCATCTGCCGCAGTATACGGGTAGTTGGACTCAGTAGTGAGACCCCCGTTCTTGATTATGAACTTAAAGGCATCATCCATGAGCCCACCTTCGCAACCTTGGTCTTCACCATGGACATCACAATCCACCAACTCTTGCTCCGACAGTGAGATAAGCTTGCCAGTTTTGAGCTTAATGACGCCCTCCGTAGCAGCGACAGCAGAAAATGCCCAACAACAACCTACAAAATTTTATATTTTGGTAGATACTATAAGATGTCATTCAAAAAATTGAAATATATATGCAATAGTACATTATTATCCTAAATATACTTACCACAATCCCCTTGATCCTTGACAGGAGTGACTGCACCTTTGGTCCTCCAGTCTACGGTTGCCGGAAGTGCATCAAAACTGACATTCTCATACCTGAATCCGGTAGGAACCCTCTCCAAGCTCGGTTTGTACCCCTTGTTAGCCTTTGTTGCCTTGAACTCCTCGTTGGTGAGGTCGGTGAACTGATTGATGCCCAAATAGAACTTGCGGTTCTCGGCGTTAAATGACTCGATGAACCCGACATTGTCCTTGAACACCTCAAATCGCCGCGCCTTCTCAGTGGCGTCCTTATACACACGGCTGTACTGCACCATCCAACTTTCGTGCCTTGCCACCATCGACAAGTCATCGCTTAGCTCGCGAGCTGCTAGGACCGAACTGCATAAGCAAAGGCATCCGAGGATGCCAAGCATCAGAGCTTTTGAAATGGCCATTGTATGTTTGATGAACTGCTTGCAACTATTAGTGTGCAGTGTGTGCTCTTCTTTGGTTCTGCTGATGGAAATGTGTCTTATAGCTGGATGCATGTATTTAAATAATATAGGGATATGGACATGATACGGTGAAGTATCGTGTGGTGGACGGATGGCATAATTTAAATTTATGTGCATGTGGCGTACGTTTTCATCTGCATATGAGAGTGACCCTTGTTGTGCCGAGGCTTTGGGTGTGAGTACAGGAAAAATTAAATCGTGTATTCGTGATTACAACGTATTTTGATACTTCAAACGGACTGTTGATTTACAACACTGTGTGGAAAATACTTCTAAGAATCCTTGTAGTCTAGCAATGTAAAGCTATTACTAGATGTGACAACTGCTTGTAGAAGTTGATTAAGACAGCTTAATAACTAGCCAGATCATATCAAGAATTCAATCCCCATCCACGAAATGCCTTGGCACTCATCTTCTATTTTCTGTTCTATATGGACTGCGTGAGCCCCAAGCGTACGGCAAGTGCAAGAATTTTATATGGCCGGACGACGTACTTCCGGGACACTCAGATCAAAAATCCTACCCTTACGGAAAACTACTACAGGCTGGTTCTACAGAAGGATTTGTCCTTCTCTCCACCGTAGATTCTTCTCCTCGTGGTTTTAACTGAGCCACTTCCTGAATTTAATTGGGCCAACGTCAGCCCATAACCTCCTTTCTGTAGTAATTCTCCCGTAGATGTAGCAGAGCTCACGCACCGTGTGGCTATGCGTCACGGTGACGCTGACACGCACGGTCGTCCCTGTTACACGTCAACCGCCTCTCGATGCCTGAAGACATGGACCGCCACGGCCGGCGTGGGCAGCTCGGCCTGTGCCGCTCCAAGACATGGACGCAGTGCTTGGAACTGTCTGCATGCCTCGGCCTCGCGCATGGGCTACGAACCAGGACACAGCAACTACGGTACTGTTCAATGCGACCGAGGATTCAAATATGACGACCCACAAGCGGTAAAAAGAAACTCCATCAACTTCTCATATCAACTTAAAAAAAACTTCTCATATCTCTCGCACTGCAAAAGTCACAATCCAGAAACGGTAAAAAACACCATCATTCCCAATTCTCATCTATGTCACTCTTCCAATCACTTCTTGACCAATAGAAATGCGCGGAAAAAGCCCTTATCTCAATTGATGATGTTTGTTCTTCCACCGATAGATAACGCGGTGACTTTAGATGAGAGTGTGGTGGAGGATATCCCTCAGTTGCAGTCAGGGGATAATGAGACCCTTTCTGCACCTTTTACCGAGAACGAGGTGTTTAAGGCGATCGCTCAAATGAAACCGAATAAGGCACCGGGACCAGATGAGTTCTCGACAGAATTCTATAAGGAAGGTTGGCATATTGTGAAAGATGATCTTATGCCTATGTTTCATTTAAATTTCGGCAGCCTAAGAAGGAGGAAGCCATCCGCATAGAGCAATTCAGGCCCATTTGTCTATTGAATGTGAGTTTCAAGATCTTTACGAAAGTGGCCACCAACAGGCTGACAAAGGTTGCTCATTCGGTGGTGCAACCAAGTCAGACTGCCTTCATGCCTGTAAGACACATCCTAAAGGGGGTAGTTGTCTTACATGAAACTTTACATGAAATCCACTCGAAGAAACCCGATGGAGTTATATTCAAAGTGGACTTTGAGAAGGCCTATGACAAGGTCAAATGGCCTTTTCTGCAGCAAGCCATGCGCATGAAAGGATTTAATGAGACATGGAGGAATCATGTGGATTCCTTTGTCCAGAGAGGTAGTGTTGGGATAAAGGTGAATGATGACATTGGTCATTACTTTCAAACGCATAAAGGCCTGAGACAAGGAGACCCGATGTCTCTGATACTGTTTAATATTGTGGCAGACATGTTGACAGTTCTCATAGGTCGGGCCAAGGAGAAGGGCTTGGTAGGTGGACTGGTTCCCCATTTGGTTGATGGGGGAATCTCTATCCTACAATATGCGGATGACACCATTATATTCATGGAGCACGACTGAGGGAGTCCTGGATTAGGGGGTGTTCGGATAGCCGGACTATACCTTCAGCCGGACTCCTGGATTATGAAGATACAAGATTGAAGACTTCGTCCTGTGTCCAGAAGGGACTTTCCTTGGCGTGGAAGGCAAGCTTGGCGATACGGATATGTAGATCTCCTACCATTGTAACCGACTCTATGTAACCCTAACCCTCTCCGGTGTTTATATAAACCGGAGGGTTTTAGTCCGTAGGACAAAACAATCATACCATAGGCTAGCTTCTAGGGTTTAGCCTCTCCGATCTCGTGGTAGATCTACTCTTGTACTACCCATATCATCAATGTTAATCAAGCAGGACGTAGGGTTTTACCTCCATCAAGAGGGACCGAACCTGGGTAAAACTTCGTGTCCCTTGCCTCCTGTTACCATCCGGCCTAGACGCACAGTTTGGGATCCCCTACCCGAGATCCGCCGGTTTTGACACCGACAACGACCTCGCAAAAGCCAGAAATATGAAACTGGTATTATGCCTTTTTGAACAATTATCGGGGTTAAAGATCAATTTTAACAAGATTGAATTGTTCTGCTTTGGCACTGCCAAAGAAGACCAAGACAATTACAAGAACCTATTCGGTTGTTAACTGGGATCTTTGCCCTTCAGTTATCTAGGTATTCCAATTCACCATAGGAAATTGATTAATAAAGAATGGAAATGTATTGAGGATCGATTCGAGAAGAAACTAAGCTACTGGAAGGTTAAGCTTATGTCTTACGGAGGAAGGCTCGTATTGATAAATTCGGTACTAACGAGTATGCCGATGTTCCTCCTGTCTTTTTTTGAGGTGCCCAAAGGGGTATGCAAGAGATTAGACTTCTATCGATCTCGATTTTTTTGGCAGTCTGGCGACGTTAAGACAAAATATCGCCTGACAAGATGGGATATTATTTGTCGACCAAAAGAATAGGGGGTCTTGGGATCGAGTGTTGGGGATCGTTGCAGAAATTTAAAATTTTCTACGCATCACCTAGATAAATCTATGGAGAAACTAGCAACGAGAGTGAGAGGGGAGTGCATCTTCATACCCTTGAAGATCACGAAACGGAAGCGTTACAAGAACGCGGATGAAGCAGTCGTACACGAAGCGATTCAGATCGCGGCCGAATCCGATCTAAGCGCCGAACAACGGCGCCTCCATGTTCAACACACGTGCAGCCCGATGACGTCTCCCACGCCTTGATCCAGCAAGGAGAGAGGGAGGGGTTGGGGAAGACTCCGTCCAGCAGCAGCACGACGGCGTGGTGGTGTTGGAGAAGCGTGGTACTCCGGCAGGGCTTCGCCAAGCGTTGCAGGAGGAGGAGGAGGAGGTGTTGGGGAGGGGAGGGCTGCGCCTTGGATGTGGTGCGGCTGCCCTCCCACCTCCCCTCTATTTATAAGGGCAAGGGAGAAGGGGGCCCGCCCCCTCCAGATGGATCTAGAGGGGGGCGGCCAAGGGGGGAAGGCTTGCCCCCCAAGCCACGGGGGGGGGGGGGGGGTGCCCCCTTTAGGGTTCCCCCAAACCCTAGGCGCATGGGCCCTAGGGGTTTGGTGCCCAGCCCACCTAGGGGATGGTTCTCCCTCCATATTCAGCCCATAGGGCCCTCCGGGGCAGGTGGACCCTCCTGGTGGACCCCCGAAACCCTTTCGGTGGTCCCGGTACAATATCGATAAACCCCCTAACACTTCCGGCGACCGAATAAGGACTTCCCATATATAAATCTTTGTCTCCGGACCATTCCGGAACTCCTCGTTACGTCCGGATCTCATCCGAGACTCCGAAAAACATTCGGTAACCACATACAAACCTTCCCTATAACCCTAGCGTCATCGAAACTTAAGTGTGTAGACCCTACGGGTTCGGGAATCATGTAGACAGGACCGAGACATCTCTCTGGCCAATAACCAATAGCGGGATCTGGATACCCATGTTGGCTCCTACATGTTCCACGATGATCTCATCGGATGAACCACGATGTCAAGGATTCAATCAATCCCGTATACGATTCCCTTTGTCTACCGGTATAGCACTTGCCCGAGATTTGATCATCGGTATACCGATACCTTGTTCAATCTCATTACGGCAAGTCTCTTTACCCGTTCCGTAACACATCATCCCGTGACCAACCCCTTAGTCACATTGAGCTCATTACGATGATGTCTTATCGAGTGGGCCCAGAGATACCTCTCCGTCATACGGAGTGATAAATCCCAGTCTCGATTCGTGCCAACTGAACAGACACTTTCGGAGATACCTGTAGTGCACCTTTATAGCCACCCAGTTAAGTTGTGACGTTTGGCACACCCAAAGCATTCCTACAGTATCCGAGAGTTGCACAATCTCATGGTCTAAGGAAAAGATACTTGACATTAGAAAAGCTTTAGCAGACGAACTACACGATCTTGTGCTATGCTTAGGATTGGGTCTTGTCCATCACATCATTCTTCTAATGATGTGATCCCGTTATCAATGACATCCAATGTCCATGGTCAGGAAACCGTAACCATCTATTGATCAACGAGCTAGTCAACTAGAGGCTCACTAGGGACATGTTGTGGCCTATGTACTCACACATGTATTATGATTTCCGGATAACACAATTATAGCATGAACAATAGACAATTATCATGAACAAGGAAATATAATAATAACCATTTTATTATTGCCTCTAGGGCATATTTCCAACAGTCTCCCACTTGCACTAGAGTCAATAATCTAGTTACATTGTGATGAATCGAACACCCATAGAGTTCTGGTGTTGATCATGTTTTGCTCGAGGAAGAGGTTTAGTCAACGGATCTGTGACATTCAGGTCTGTATGCACTTTACAAATATCTATGTCTCCATTTTGAACATTTTCACGAATGGAGTTGAAGCGACGCTTGATATGCCTGGTCTTCTTGTGAAACCTGGGCTCCTTGTCAAGGGCAATAGCTCTAGTGTTGTGACAGAAGAGAGTCATCGGGCCCGACGCACTGGGAATAACTCCTAGGTCGGTAATAAACTTCTTCATCCAGATTGCTTCATGTGCTGCCTCCGAGACTGCCATGTACTCCGCTTCACATGTAGATCCCACCACGACGCTTTGCTTGCAACTGCACTAGCTGACTGCCCCACCATTCAAAATATACATGTATCAGGTTTGTGACTTGGAGTCATCCAGATCTGCGTCGAAGCTAGCATCGACGTAACCCTTTACGACGAGGTCTTCGTCACCTCCATAAACGAGAAACATATCCTTAGTCTTTTTCAGGTACTTTAGGATATTCTTGACCGCTGTCCAGTGTTCCATGCCAGGATTACTTTGGTACCTTCCTACCAAAATTACGGCAAGGTTTACATCAGGTCTGGTACACAACATGGCATACATAATAGACCCTATGGCCGAGGCATAGGGGTTGACACTCATCTTTTCTCTATCTTCTGCCATGGTCGGGCATTGAGCCGTGCTCAATCTCACACCTTGCAATACAGCAAGAACCCCTTCTTGGACTGATCCATATTGAACTTCTTCAATATCTTGTCAAGGTACGTGCTTTGTGAAAGACCAATGAGGCGTCTCGATCTATCTCTATAGATCTTGATGCCTAATATGTAAGCAGCTTCTCCAAGGTCCTTCATTGAAAAACGCTTATTCAAGTAGGCCTTTATGCTTTCCAAGAGTTCTATATCATTTTCCATCAATAGTATGTCATCCACATATAATATGAGAAATGCTACAGAGCTCCCACTCACTTTCTTGTAAACACAGGCTTCTCCATAAATCTGCGTAAAACCCAAACACTTTGATCATCTCATCAAAACGAATGTTCCAACTCCGAGATGCTTGCACCAGCCCATAGATCGAGCGTTGGAGCTTGCATACCTTGTCAGCATTCTTAGGATCGACAAAACCTTCTGGCTGCATCATATACAATTCTTCCTTAAGGAAACCATTAAGGAATGCCATTTTGACGTCCATTTGCCATATCTCATAATCATAGAATGCGGCAATTGCTAACATGATTCGGGTAGACTTCAGCTTTGCTACGGGTGAGAAGGTCTCATCATAGTCAACCCCTTGAACTTGTCGATAACCCTTAGCGACAAGCCGAGCCTTATAGATGGTTACATTACCATCCGCGTTTGTCTTCTTCTTAAAGATCCATTTTTTTTCTATGGCTCGCCGATCATCGGGCAAGTCAGTCAAAGTCCATACTTCGTTTTCATACATGGATCCTATCTCAGATTTCATGGCTTCAAGCCATTTGTCGGAATCTTGGCCCGCCATCACTTCTTCATAGTTCGAAAGTTCACCATTGTCTAACAACATGATTTCCAGGACAGGGTTGCCGTACCACTCTGGTGCGGAACGTGTCCTTGTGGACCTACGAAGTTCAGTAGCAACTTGATCTGAAGTTTCATGAGCATCATCATTAACTTCCTATCTAGTCGGTGCAGGCACCACAGAAACATTTTCTTGAGCTGCGCCACTCTCCGGTTCAAGAGGCAATACTTCATCAAGTTCTACTTTCCTCCCACTTACTTCTTTTGAGAGAAACTTTTTCTCTAGAAAGGATCCATTCTTGGCAACAAAGATCTTGCCTTCGGATCTGAGGCAGAAGGTATACTCAATAATTTCCTTAGGGTATCCTATGAAGACACATTTTTCTGATTTGGGTTCGAGCTTTTCAAGTTGAAATTTCTTGACATAAGCATCGCATACACAAACTTTCAGAAACGACAACTTAGGTTTCTTCCCAAACCACAATTCATACGGTGTCGTCTCAATGGATTTCAACGGAGCCCTATTTAAAGTGAATGCGGAAGTCTCTAAAGCATATCCCCAAAATGATAGCGGTAGGTCGGTAAGAGACATCATAGATCGCACCATGTCCAACAGAGTACGATTACGATGTTCAGACACACCATTACACCGAGGTGTTCCAGGCGGCGTGAGTTGTGAAACAGTTCCAAATTTCCTTAAGTGTGTGCCAAATTCGTGACTCAAATATTCTCCCCCACGATCTGATCGCAAGAACTTTATTTTCCTGTCACGTTGATTCTCTACCTCATTCTGAAATTCCTTGAACTTTTCAAAGGTCTTAGACTTGTGTTTCATTAAGTAGACATATCCATATCTACTCAAGTCATCTGTGAGGGTGAGAACATAACGATAGCCACCGCGAGCCTCAACGCTCATTGGACCGCACACATCAGTATGTATGATTTCCAATAAGTTGGTTGCTCGCTCCATTGTTCCGGAGAACGGAGTCTTGGTCATTTTGCCCATGAGGCATGGTTCGCACGTGTCAAATGATTCATAATCAAGAGACTCCAAAAGTCCATCTGCATGGAGTTTCTTCATGCGTTTGACACCAATGTGACCAAGGCGGCAGTGCCACAAGTATGTGGGACTATCATTATCAACCTTACATCTTTTGGCATTCACACTATGAATATGTGTAACATCACGTTCGAGATTCAATAAGAGTAAACCATTGACCAGCGGGGCATGACCATAAAACATATCTCTCATAAGAATAGAACAACCATTATTCTCAGATTTAAATGAGTAGCCATCTCGCATTAAACAAGATTCAGATACAATGTTCATGCTTAAAGCTGGTACTAAATAAAAATTATTGAGGTTTAAAACTAACCCCGTAGGTAAATGTAGAGGTAGTGTGCCGACGGCGATCACATCGATCTTGGAACCATTCCTGACGCGCATCGTCACCTCGTCCTTCGCCAGTCTCCGCTTATTCCGCAGCTCCTGTTTTGAGTTACAAATTTGAGCAACCGCACCGGTATCAAATACCCAGGAGCTACTACGAGCGCTGGTTAGGTACACATCAATAACATGTATATCACATATACCTTTGGTATTGCCGGCCTTCTTATCCTCTAAGTACTTGGGGCAGTTCCACTTCCAGTGACCATTTCCCTTGCAATAAAAGCACTGAGTCTCAGGCTTGGGTCCATACTTTGGCTTCTTCCCGGCAACTGGCTTACCGGGCACGGCAACTCCCTTGCCATCCTTCTTGAAGTTCTTCTTACCCTTGCCTTTCTTAAACTTAGTGGTTTTATTCACCATCAACACTTGATGTTCCTTTTTGATCTCCACCTCCGCTGATTTCAGCATTGAATATACCTCAGGAATGGTCTTTTCCATCCCCTGCATATTGAAGTTCATCACAAAGCTCTTGTAGCTAGGTGGGAGCGACTGAAGGATTCTGTCAAGACCGCATCATCCGGGAGATTAACTCCCAGCTGCGATAAGCATTTGTGCAACCCAGACATTTTGAGTATGTGCTCGCTGACAGAACTATTCTCCTCCATCTTACAACTGTAGAACTTTTCAGAGACTTCATATCTCTCGACCCGGGCATGAGCTTGGAAAACCATTTTCATCTCTTGGAACATCTCATATGCTCCGTGCTGCTCAAAACGCTTTTGGAGCCCCGGTTCTAAGCTATAAAGCATGCCACACTGAACCAGGGAGTAACCATCACTACGCGACTGCCAGGCGTTCATAATGTCTTGAGTTGCTGGGAAAACAGGTGCATCACCTAGCGGTGCTTCAAGGACATATGCTTTCTTGGCAGCTATGAGGATAATCCTCAGGTTACACACCCAGTCCGTGTAGTTGCTACCATCGTCTTTCAGCTTGGTTTTCTCTAGGAACGCGTTGAAGTTGAGGGCAACATTAGCGTGGGCCATTCGATCTACAAGACATATTGCAAAGTTTTAGACTATGTTCATGATAATTAAGTTCATCTAATCAAATTATTTAATGAACTCCCACTCAGATAGACATCCCTCTAGTCATCTAAGCGATACATGATCCGAGTCAACTAGGCCGTGTCCGATCATCACGTGAGACGGACTAGTCATCATCGGTGAACATCTTCATGTTGATCGTATCTTCTATACGAATCATGTTTGACCTTCTGGTCTTCCGTGTTCCGAGGCCATGTCTGTACATGCTAGGCTCGTCAAGTCAACCTAAGTGTATTGCGTGTGTAAATCTGGCTTACACCCGTTGTATGCGAACGTTAGAACCTATCACACCCGATCATCACGTGGTGCTTCGGAACAATAGACCTTAGCAACGGTGCACAGTTAGGGGGAACACAATTCTTGATATTTTAATGAGGGATCATCTTATTTATGCTACCGTCGTTCTAAGCAAATAAGATGTAAAAACATGATAAACATCACGTGCAATCAAATAGTGACATGATATGGCCAATATCATTTTGCTCCTTTTGATCTCCATCTTCGGGGTGCCATGATCATCATCGTCACCAGCATGACACCATGACCTCCATCATCATGATCTCCATCATCGTGTCTTCATGAAGTTGTCTCGCCAACTATTACTTCTACTAAGCTAACGGTTAGCAATAAAGTAAAGTAATTACATGGCGTTTTCATTGACACGCAGGTCATACAATAAATTAAGACAACTCCTATGGCTCCTGTCGGTTGTCATACTCATCGACATGCAAGTCGTGATTCCTTTTACAAGAACATGATCGATCTCATACATCACATATATCATTCATCACATCCTTTTGGCCATATCACATCACACTGCATATGCTGCAAGAACAAGTTAGACGTTCTCTAATTGTTGTTGCAAGTTTTTTACGTGGCTGCTAAAGGTTTCTAGCAAGAACGTTTCTTACCTACGCCAAAACCACAACGTGATATGCCAATTTCTATTTACCCTTCATAAGGACCCTTTTCATCGAATCCGATCCGACTAAAGTGGGAGAGACAGACACCCGCTAGCCACCTTATGCAACTAGTGCATGTCAGTCGGTGGAACCAGTCTCATGTAAGAATACGTGTAAGGTCGGTCCGGGCCGCTTCATCCCACGATGCCACCGAATCAAGATAAGACTAGTAACAGCAAGTAAATTGACAAAATTGATGCCCACAACAACTTGTGTTCTACTCGTGCATAGAAACTACGCATAGACCTAGCTCATGATGCCACTGTTGGGGATCGTTGCAGAAATTTAAAATTTTCTACGCATCACCAAGATCAATCTATGGAGAAACTAGCAACAAGAGTGAGAGGGGAGTGCATCTTCATACCCTTGAAGATCGCGAAACGGAAGCGTTACAAGAACGCGAATGAAGGAGTTGTACACGAAGCGATTCAGATCGTGGCCGAATCCGATCTAAGCGCCGAACAACGGCGCCTCCGCGTTCAACACACGTGCAGCCCGATGACGTCTTCCACGCCTTGATCCAGCAAGGAGAGAGGAAGAGGTTGGGGAAGACACCGTCCAGCAGCAGCACGACAGCGTGGTGGTGTTGGAGAAGTGTGGTACTTCGGCAGGGCTTCGCCAAGCGTTGCGGGAGGAGGAGGTGTTGGGGAGGGGGAGGCCTGCGCCTTGGATGTGGTGCGGCTGCCCTCCCACCCCCCTCTATTTATAGGGGCAAGGGAGAGGGGGGCCGGCCCCCTCCAGATGGATCTAGAGGGGGGCGGCGGCCAAGGGGGGAAGGCTTGCCCCCCAAGCCAAGGGGGGCGCCCCCTTTAGGGTTCCCCCAAACCCTAGGCGCATGGGCCCTAGGGGGTTTGGCGGCCAGCCCACCTAGGGGCTGGTTCCCCCTCCATATTCAGCCCATAGGGCCCTCGGGGGCAGGTGGACCCTCCCGGTGGACCCCCGGAACCCTTTCGGTGGTCCTGGTACAATACCGATAAACCCTCCAACACTTCCGGCGACCGAATAAGGACTTCCCATATATAAATCTTTGTCTCCGGACCATTTCGGAACTCCTCGTTACGTCCGGATCTCATCTGGGACTCCGAACAACATTCGGTAACCACGTACAAACCTTCCCTATAACCCTAGCGTCATCGAACCTTAAGTGTGTAGACCCTACGGGTTCGGGAATCATGCAGACATGACCGAGACATCTCTCCGGCCAATAACTAATAGCGGGATCTAGATACCCATGTTGGCTCCCACATGTTCCACAATGATCTCATCGGATGAACCACGATGTCAAGGATTCAATCAATCCCGTATACGATTCCCTTTGTCTATCGGTATAGCACTTGCCCGAGATTTGATCGTCGGTATACCGATACCTTGTTCAATCTCGTTATGGCAAGTATCTTTACTCGTTCCGTAACACATCATCCCGTGACCAACCCCTTAGTCACATTGAGCTCATTACGATGATGTCTTATCGAGTGGGCCCAGAGATACCTCTCCGTCATATGGAGTGACAAATCCCAGTCTCGATTTGTGCCAACTGAACAGACACTTTCGGAGATACCTGTAGTGCACCTTTATAGCCACCCAGTTACGTTGTGACGTTTGGCACACCCAAAGCATTCCTACAGTATCCGAGAGTTGCACAATCTCATGGTCTAAGGAAAAGATACTTGACATTAGAAAAGCTTTAGCAGACGAACTACACGATCTTGTGCTATGCTTAGGATTGGGTCTTGTCCATTACATCATTCTCCTAATGATGTGATCCCGTTATCAATGACATCCAATGTCCATGGTCAGAAAACCGTAACCATCTATTGATCAACGAGCTAGTCAACTAGAGGCTCACTAGGGACATGTTGCGGTCTATGTATTCACACGTGTATTACAATTTCCGGATAACACAATTATAGCATGAACAATAGACAATTATCATGAACAAGGAAATATAATAATAACCATTTTATTATTGCCTCTAGGGCATATTTCCAACATCGAGAACCTCGAGGTGAAAAATAAGTGCTTGTTGAGTAAATGGCTTTGTAGATTATCGCAGCATTCCGAAGGAATGTGGGCACAAATCCTCCGTTATAAATATTTGCACTCCAAAACTCTAGCCCAGGTTACTGTAAGACCTGATGATTCACCATTTTGGAAGGGACTCATTTGAGTGAAAAAAACTTCTTCCATAAGGTGAAGTTTATTGTAGGGGACGGAACAGCAACACGGTTTTGGGAGGATACGTGGTTAGGTGACACACAGCTAGCTCTCCAATATCCCTCCCTATATCATATTGCTCAACATAAGGAAGATTATGTAGCAATGGTAATGCAGACGGTATCTTTGAATATCCAGTTCAGGAGGTCTCTAGTAGGGGAACGATGGACCTCCTGGCTACACTTAGTCAGGAGGTTAATGGGAGTTCACCTATCCGATCAGGCAGACTCTTTCAGCTGGAAGCTAACGAGTAACGGAATGTCCACGGTTAAGTCGATGTACTTAGATCTTATTAATTCTGGCCCAATCCCACGATCGCTTCACGTTTGGCGAGTTAAGGTTCCCTTACAAATTAGGATTTTATGTGGTTTGTTCACAAACAAGTGATCCTCACTAAAGATAACTTATTAAGGCGGAGATGGGTAGGTAGCTCGCGTTGTTGTTTTTGTGTTCATGATGAAACAATACAACATTTATTTCTTGATTGCCCTCTCGCGAAGTTACTTTGGCGGTCTGTTCATGTAGCCTTTAATATTATTCCTCCAGATAGCATTGAAACGTTGTTTGGAACGTGGCTAAATGGGGTGACTACCCATATCGCATCTAATATTCGGATTGGAATATGCGCACTTCTTTGGGCTATATGGATGTAACGCCCTCGATGCGGCTATATCTCCCACGTGTCGAAGAACGACTTAGAGGCATAACCGCATTGAAAGCAATGTTGCAAGTGAGGTAATCTTCACACAACCCATGTAATACATAAGGGAAAAGAGATACATAGTTGGCTTACAATCACCACTTCACACAATACATGAATAAAGCATTACATCATCCAGATACAAACAAGGTCCGACTACGGAACCAAAATAAAAGAAGAACCCCAAATGCGACACGGTCCCCGATTGACCCCAACTGGGCTCCACTACTGATCAACTAGGACGAAACATCACAAAGGACAAGATCTTCATCGAGCTCCTCCTGAGCATTGGTTGCGTCTTCTGCACGGACTCATCGGCACCTGAAAGCTGGTTTTGGAAGTATCTGTGAGCCACGGGGACTCAGCAATCTCGCACCCTCGCGATCAAGACTATTTAAGCTTATGGGTAAGGTAAAGGTATGAGGTGGAGCTGCAGCAAGCGACTAGCATATATGGTGGCTAACATACGCAAATGAGAGCGAGAAGAGAAGGCAAAGCACGATCGAGAAACTATGATCAAGAAGTGATCCTAGAACAACCTACGTCAAGCATAACTCCAACACCGTGTTCACTTCCCGGACTCCGCCGAGAAGAGACCATCACGGTTACACACATGGTTGATGCATTTTAATTAAGGTCAACTTCAGGTTTTCTACAACCGGACGTTAACAAATTCCCATCTGCCCATAACCGCGGGCACGGCTTTCGAAAGTTCAATCCCTGCAGGGGTGTCCCAACTTAGCCCATCACAAGCTCTCACGGTCAACGAAGGATAAACCTTCTCCCGAGACATTCCGATCAGACTCGGTATCCCGGTTCTACAAGACACTTCGACAAGTTAAAACAAATCCAGCAACACCGCCCGAATGTGCCGACAAATCCCGATAGGAGCTGCACATATCTCGTTCTCAGGGCACACTCAGATGAGCAGTCCGTACAACTAAAACCAGCCCTCGAGTTTCCCCGAGGTGGCGCTGCAAGGGGCTCTAGTTTGGACCAACACTCAGAGGAGCACTGGCCCGGGGGGGGGGGGGTTAAAATAAGATGACCCTTCAGTCCGCGAAACCCAAGGGAAAAAGGCTAGGTGGCAAATGGTAAAACCAATGTTGGGCATTGCTGGAAGAGTTTTATTCAAGGCGAACTGTCAAGGGGTTCCCATTATTACCCAACCGCGTAAGGAACGCAAAATCCGGGAACATAACACCGATATGACGGAAACTAGGGCGGCAAGAGTGGAACAAAACACTAGGAAAAAAGGCCGAGCCTTCCACCCTTTACCAAGTATATAGATGCATTAATTAAATAAGAGATAATGTGATATCCTAACAAGTAAACATGTTCCAACAAGGAACACCATCTCCATGTTCCAACAAGGAACAAATTTCAATCTTCACCTGCAACTAACAACGCTATAAGAGGGGCTGAGCAAAGTGGTAACATAGCCAAACAACGGTTTGCTAGGACAAGGTGGGTTAGACGCTTGGTTCACAATATGGGAGGCATGATAAGCAAGTGGTAGGTATCGCAGCATAGGCATAGCAAAAGAGCGAGCAACTAGCAAGCAAAGATAGAAGTGATTTCGAGGGTATGGTCATCTTGCCTGAGATCCCGCAAGGAAGAAGAACGAGTCCAAGAAGAAGACAAACGGACGTGGTCGAATGAATCCTCACAACACGACGTTACAGGAAACAACCCGAAGAAGCAACACCGGAAAGAAGCAAACAACATAGTAAACAACCACCACATAATCAAGGCATGATGCACAATCAAGCATGATGCATGTCTGATTTAAATATGCATGGCAAAGCAAAGTGCACAAACCATCCTACAAATTAAGTGGAGCTCCATTGCATATTGACGAAACACCACATTCAAGTTATTTAGTTCGATCTCGTTTATGTACCCAACAATATTAAATGTTGTTAAAACATGGCAAGAGGGTGAAGCAAAGTAAAACTACCTATCTAGTCAAGTTTAAATGAGGCCAGAAGCAACGAACAACATTTCCGGTAAATCCCCATATGCATATTTTAGGTTTGGTACTGTTCTGCCCTAAATCATATTTTATAGTTGTTAAACATGCAAAGATGAGTGCACCATGTTAAACTAGGCATTTTCTACCCCATTTACATATAAAGTTTATTAAAATCGGAGCTACGGTTATTTAGTTATGAAATAAAGCATTTTAGCATGGCATTTGAGCAAATTTAAACAAACAACATTTTAAGCATTTCAAACATGGAGGAAAATGGCATAATATGAAACTAGATGCAATTTTAAGCATATTTCATATATAAAGTTTTCCCATATGATGCACAGTTTGAGATATATGATATGCATGAAGTTTGAGGGTTTTTCTGCAATTCTGTTTTTAACTGGATAAATAGATAAAATCGCAGGCAGGGAAAAAACATGCACTGGGCTGAAACCACTGGAACTGGGCCGGACTAGTGAGCGCTGGAACTGGGACTGCTCACCAAGTGGCCTTAGGCCGTTCGGTGTAGAGGTGGGAGCTGCAAAAGGCGAGGCGAGGCCGGCCCAGTCACAGTCAACGCGCATGGTTCCCTCGACGCAGGGAAACAGGGGATCGAGCTCGTGCTCATCAGAAGGACTCGACGACGCATGGGGCACGTGGGATTCTGGCGAGCAACGGGATGGCGCGGCTCCGGCGATGGGCGCGATGAAGGCCGGGGCGGCATGGATCCAGGCAGGGGACTCAAGGAGGAAGGAGGTAGCAGGCCAGTGACAAGGCAATCGGCGACACCAGCTCCCTGTTGGTTTGCTGGCGATCGGCGACGCGGCCAAGGTCAAGGACGAAAGGGGCTGCGGGCGGCCGGACTTGTCCAGGCGGCAGGGGAGGTCGGCGACGAGCCCTGTGGCGTCAAACAGCGGCGGCAGACGAGTCAGCAGCAGCGCAAGGAAAACGGGGAAGAAGAGGAGCGTGAGGCAAGGGCGAGGTGATTGGCGGGGCGACAGACTTGGACGGTGGAGCCTGGGCGCGGCGGCGTGTACGGAGAGGCGGCCATGACGAGGCACGACGGCGCAAGCACGGGAAACCGAGGTCGAGAAGGGGACCATAGCGCGCGCGGGGATCCTGGTGTTCCTATTACAGAGAGCGGAAGAATGAGAGATGGAGAGGAACAACGAAACCCCGGGAAGGAGAAGAAGAAGGGAGGCGGCGGTGCTCATCTTGCTGGCTGGTTCGGTCCCTGGCGGCGGCGCCGGATGACGAGGCGAGGAGGAGGAGTACGGGGAGTATCTGGATCGAAGAAGAGTAGTGGCTGGGCGCGGAAGGAGAGGCGCAGGTAGATCGGGAGGAGATCCTGAGGTTGGGGAATTAGTGCGGCGGCGGCTGGGAGGATCCCTAGAAATTGGGGATTTGGTCTGAAATTAGACTAGGGATGGACTATAAATATACATGACGGACTAGGTTAGGGGCTATCTCGACCCTACGATCGCAATCGGATGATCGCGGATAAAATAGCTAGGGAGTCCAATTAACAAAACAGAGATGTTTTTTAGATGTTTGGGGATGATTCGTACACAATGGTAGCGACAGTCCGGGTCGGGTCCGGGACAACTTTCGGGCGCGCGCGTGAGGAGGGCCGCGGGCTGACAAGAGAGGTTAGGTTGGACCTGGCGGTAGGTCATGGGCTGTGTAGACGGTCTCGAGCTGAGAGAAGAGAAGAGAGGGAGGCCCGGCGACTGTTTCCGGAGATCGAAAACGTCCGACATTAGACCGGCTATACTGCCGCTATAGTTAAACGTTGAGGCATCAAACGGACTCCGAACGTGATGAAACTTGGCAGGCGGCCTACCTACAACAAAACAACACCGCACGCCAACTTTCATCCCATTCCGAGAACATTTCCCGGCCACTTATAAAATAATATTTCGGACATGCCGCGGGCGCGTGCAAGTGTGTCTGGGCTCAGAACGGACAACGGAGAGAACTGGGATACCCCGGACGAATGCAAGTTTTGAAAACAAGATGATGCAATGCACATGATGACATGACAAGATGCAACACGCAAGCGAATGACATGGCAAAGACATCGAATAACTGGAATACACCTGGCACATCGGTCTCGGGGCGTTACAATGGAACTGCATGAATGATACGATTTTTAATAGAAGACCTATCATTAATTTCTTGTAGGTTATATTCAGGGCTATGGCATGGATCCGTACATGGTCATTACTCACTCCTACGGCCTCCACTGGCTACTGGGTGCAACCGATGGGAGATGGTAGCACAATTTTTTTTCAACTGGTTTGGATGGCGGTTGCTGCATAGGATAGGTCCTTAGTGAATCTCCGTCCAGCCGGATACAACTTTGAGCTTTGTATTCTTTATTTCTTTGCTCCTTTTATGAGCTGTACTTTGCAGACTAGACTTTGTTTGATTCGGCATTTTTAATAAAATGACTGCATGCATCTCTCCGATGGAGAGGCCGGGGGATGACCTCCTTTTCAAAAAAATGTAATTATCATCTATCAGGTGTAATGAAAAGCAAAAAGACTACCAGAGAGCAAAAACAACAACTGAACCATAATTGGTCTCGGCCGCCAAGTGGCTTTCTTAAGATTAATATTGATGCGGCTTTCCACGGGGACACCAACTTCGGCGGCTAGGGATTTGTCATTAGAGATGAGCAAGGTAGGCCGATGGTTGCATGGGTAGGCAATCTGGTACACATGTCAGCGCAACAAGGTGTTGTTTAAAATTGATTCCACACAGCTGAGGAGGGCAATGAATTCTAATGATTACGATCTGGCGAACATAGGAGCTATTGTTAGGAGTATTAAGTTTCAACTGTATGTGGAGTTTTCTGCTGCTAGTGTTATGTCTTGCCCTCAGGCTTGTAACAGAGTGGTACATGTTTTAGTTGTGTATGGAGTTAACCTGGGAGCTTATATGTGTGAAACCTGGTTGGGTCAACTCCCAAACTTTGTACTGACCTATGTAATGGGCTATTTTCCTAGTACTGGTATGTAATGGAATGCATTCATGTGTTCCTTTCAAAAAAATGAGGGGGGAAAATCCAACCAACTAGGAGACCTTAAAACACTCACAACAAGACCTTAATGAACAATGAAAGGAATTGAAATCAACAGCTAACACATAAATGAATAAGCAGAGCAAACTTAATCACCAGTGGCTGGAGCACTTGCAGCGTCGGCAACGACGTCGGCCAGCCTGTCCACAATCCCGACATGGATGAGCAAGGCCTAGAGGAGGGTTATCAGCTTGCCGCCCTAGTCGATGGCCTGCAGGTGCCCTTCGATGTTGTCGGACGGAGCCACATACATGATCAACTCCAACCAAAACCCGACCAGCAACTCCCACACCATCTCCTCGCCTCCGGTCAGCTCCCCAAGCCACCACGAGCTTTGCTGCATCCTTGAGCACCTCATGATTCTGTGTGGCGCCCAACAACTCAATGAGCCATCGGGACCCCATTTCTGGCGGCATGGACAACACCCCAGTGCTAGCCAAGAGGGCTCACTCACACTTCTGGCGGAAGGACGCCACCAGATACACGCAATAGCGCAACATGTGAGTGGCGGTGGTCTTCATATCAGAAACGGAAATAGAAATAGAAGAAGGCGGACCATGTTGCGGTGTTTGACGAGGAGGATCATCATGCTGGTGGTGTGGGTGCGTTGCCTCAAGGATGGTCGTGGTGATGTGCCACACAAGTATGGTGTCACATGTACTTTTGTTGTTGTTGCAGGCCTAGAGTGAACTTTCACCATCTTGGCCCAGGGACGTTATTCCTTTGCTAAGGCCTCCACTGCTTGTGCTTCTTAGGGGATCCATGATGCAAACTTTCATTGCCGATGGTATTTTGACATTATTACTCTTTCGGTCCACAAAATGGAGGCAACCTGGGAGAAGTTGAAGAAATTGCCTCGGGTGAAGCACCAACAACGAGGTTTGCCTCATTTTGTCATTTCCCATGGCTTGGGTGCATCTGCATCGCAACAAAAATTTCAATCCATTTAGGGACGATCGGAGAAAGTTGCAAAGAAGCACGGTGCACTAGCGGCATGTGAGGATTACTTTAGTCCAGCTGGAGCATATGTGGTAAACAATATCCTCCGTCTCAGCAACCACGACAACCATAAGGAGTAACAATACTGGCACTAGATCAAAATTCAAACTTCCAACCGATTGTGATTGGGGCTTGCTTTCAAAAAACAAGCGACGATAATAGCAAATGCAATCAACTGCTTTCAGGTCTTGAGGACCCAAAGGAAATCTTGGGTCTACAAAATAATTCTTTGAATGAGCTGCTAGGTTACACCCCCGTGATGACGTCTATTCCACAAAGTATGCAGTAACCTATGCTCAAGAGTGAGACAACTATACTAAATACGTTAACCAGCTATCTGAATAGGAGATTGGGAGTGGTGAATCATAATAATCATGAAGAAAAGAAAGCTCATCTGCATTTGAATGCCCTTTTATGTTAACCATCCTTTAGCAAGACGCTTGTGAAAAATTTGAGGGTCTCTGTGGAGATCACATCGGCGAGTCTGTACCTTGCAAATCGACACCTTAGCAACTTTAGCAATGCAAACGACAAGCATGTATATTTCATTAATTGTGCCACTTGAATCAGAAACTTGTTGTCTAATTGCCAAACTTTGTTAATGGTGACCAAACCGCCATCCTGAACTGTCTCCAAGCTCTTTCTGAAATATGTAACCATGATGTTGCTTCTTTGCTTGTCGTTCATCCCCACCCATAACTACAAGTGGAGGAGGCACATCCTCCTGGCCCGCATTTTAGAGTACCGTTGACAATGAGAAGAGTTGTAACTTCTCCAAGATAAAAAGGACAAAAAGAAACCTTGGGACATCATTACAATCCATCGGTAATGTTACCCGGTGAACGTTCGTCGGGAATAGATAGCATTTTGAACGATTTCGATGGCATTTTTAGTTGTGTGTGGGATCATAGTTTCTTCAAAGCGACATGGCATTTTCTTGGAAGATGGCAGTTTTGAGAATCCATCCTAGAAAATGCCATGTTGCTCTGAAGAAACTTACACCCCACATACAACTCAAAATGCCATGATTTTTTTAAATGCCACACGTTCCGGTCAAACGTTCGCTAGATACGAGGGTCCCAATCCATACATCAAAAGCATCAACTTTATACATGCAGGCGGCACCGCGAGCGACTATACATTTGTGTATTATCACCTCCGAAGGCAGACCAACCTAATGCATCTCGATCTCGCCAGTGCACTAAGGTGCATGGTTGGAGTGGCGATCAAGTATCAGATGTGCTAGATCGATGAGTTCGCCATCTCAGCTTTGTACAGAGGGCAGAGTGCATTTATCTTGAGCCATTTGTCGACGCATTCCTTGTGGAATAAGTGTGTGCAGTTCCAGGGAAATTCACGGAGCTCATCAGTGTGTCCATACTTGGCAAGTAGATGCAACGAACCTGCAAACAGAAGAAGAAGAAGAAGAAGAAGAAGTCGGTAAGTGCGTGCAACAATGGTACTTCTGTTTTGCTGCAAGACAGATGTTCAATGCTATTTAAAAAAAGAATAACGTTTCCTTTCCACGCAGAACACGTTCTTGCCACACTTCATCCGTCCCTCACCTCCTGCATTGGTTTTTCTTCCTTTCGAATGATCCAGCCACACCTCCCTTGCTCGATCTGGGAGGGATGGTCACCAATCTTGTTTCTCACGCTGGCTATGGAAAACAGAGCGCATCACCAGTGACGGCCATGAAAGAGATTCACACGGGCGAGGGAGAGCACTCCTTCAACGTGACTTAGACATTGCAAATGTGACAGCCTGGCAGCCGCCATCGACGGCCCACTCCATCGTAGAGGCTGCCTCTGCCTGCAACAACGTACCGAGCCCCACCATTGTTGTTGCTGCAATATGCCCCAACATGCACCAATCTGCGAAAAGGCGTGCTTACTCTCGGAGTACCCACACAACCTCAGGAACAGTAAATTCAATGAAAATAGGAAAAACTTATTAATGGCACAAAATTTTAGATTATCATTTACATTTTTTTTCAAATTTTCTGTTAATGAGGGTGTGGATACATCCAGTAGTAAAAAATACACTTTGATCAATCTGTAGTTTCGGGTCGAGCCGGCCCAATAAGGATCTGGCACCGCTATACCTGGCTATGGGTAGCCCGACCCGACCCGGCCTGAAAATCTCGGGGTGGACTGGGCCTGACGTGCCATCGTGCTGGGCTCGAGCCTGGAAATTGATCCCGATGGGCATATCGGGCCAGGTTTGGGCTTACAGAAAAAAAAAGATTTTAGACATAGTCGGGCCAGGCCAATCTGGCCATGTCGGACTTTTCAGGTTTGGGCCAGGCTTGGGCCTGATTTGTTAGGCCCGCCGGTCGGGCAGGACCGGGCTCGGGCCTGAGTTTTCAGCACCGGGCTTTTTCTGGCCCGGCCCGGCCTGACATATGCCCAGGTATAGGCGCCG
This sequence comes from Triticum urartu, assembly GCF_003073215.2. NCBI lineage: Eukaryota > Viridiplantae > Streptophyta > Magnoliopsida > Poales > Poaceae > Triticum > Triticum urartu. The sequence continues at coordinate 535,577,402 of NC_053027.1, read as the reverse complement.
CCTGGTCGAGAAGCTCGCGGCGCTGAGCCGTTGCCCGCCGGGAATTCGGGAGTCCTTTGTGTGCCGTGTCCATACCTTGTCCTCTCCGCCGACGGGAAGTCCCAGATTCCCCGCCTCTCCCGCGCTGACCTCGGGGCCACGGCCCACGGCCAACAGCAAGCGGCACCTGCTGGACGGCGTCCCCTGGCTCATCCGCCGCCCCCGCCTCAGCCTCAACGTCCTGCTCGGTCAGTGCTCTCCTCCTTCCAGTCTCCGCCCTCTATCTCAGTTCTTGCGTCTCTCTACATCTCAGCTTCTCCTTCAGCACTACTATACCATCACCGTTAATCAATCGAATCTGTTCCCGTTCGTTTTGCACGTGAGGTGAGCCTAGAGCCGCTGTTCTGTAGGTTTATTACCTTGGATGGGATAGCGCAGCTTCGATTTCGCCATGAATTGTGGTCTATGAAGATGTGCAAAATACTTCAGCTTCATCTGATTCAAATTATATGAACATAAAATCTGAGGTTCGTTGTGTTGTTGATAGTCTACTTAGATTATTGAGATAACTTTCCAAGAATCTTCTGATGCTTGTGGTTTGAAGATGAAACCATTTAGCTTGAGAGTCATATCTCTTTTACAAGAGGTTGGTAGCCGCAGGACTAATACCTGATGCAGTGAACGAGATCCCAACAAATGAAAATGTTGGTCACTCGCAAGTCAATCAAAAACACGCACAATGGGCCATTAAATGGACAACATGATACATGCACTTAACATCACGATAACCACCTGGAGGCTGCCAAAGGCAGACATGCTCAAGAGGAATAAAGACCAAAAGATTTTACAACCCCAGAGAAAAACTGCGCAGCAAGGCACTATGTAACATGCCTGACTGCAAGTCTTGCTCTCAGCTGATTACATCAGCAGATGAAAATTCACTCTCTTTTTGTTTGACTATATATCATACTCCCTCCGTCCAAAAATAAGTGTCTCAACTTTGTACAAACTTTAGTACGAAGTTGTACTAGAGTTGAAACACTTATTTTGGGACAGAGGGAGTACTATTTTGGCAGATCTAATAGAAGAGGAGGCAGTTGCAAATCCTCTAGAAGGATACACCAACATCGAAATCTTCTGCACGTTTTAGCTATCCTGATACCCATCTTCATTACAGATTCGATACACATTGTATACAATTGTGTGGGCAAAGAAAAATGTGTCATCTAACTTCCTCGAAACCACACATGTGCTGCAGTTTATCAAAGGTTGAATATCTTCCAATGTCTTGCCTTTTGTCTCATGGCACGATCTTCACAGTGAACACAACAGCCGTGTTTCTCCAAGCCACTCATGTGCTGCAGTTTATGGAAGCCTGAATCTCTTCCAAGGTCTTGCCTTTAGTCTCCGGCACGATCTTCACAATGAAGAGAATAGCCACGGCGCAAACGAAGGCGAAGAAGAAGAATGTTCCTACAAGATTTGCTGCATATCAGACAAACGTCCCTGGATGATTCAAGCAACACCATAGTCCATAGGGGGCTGACGTATATTTGGCTGACCTGAAGCACTCCAGCTCATGAGGAAGTTGAAGGCGAAGGAAACTGCTAATGAAGCCAACCAGTTCACCAGAGTCACGAAGCTTCCGCCGATTCCTTTCATGTTAATGGGGAATATCTGCGTCCAATCCAATCGACCATGTCAATAACATCTCATTTCTAAGTAAGTTCATATGGTGTTGTAAGAAATCTCGAGCGACGAAGAAATTTGATTGTTTTGAAGTGTGAACTCTAAACCTCTGACATTATGACCCAAGGAACGGAACCCATCCCTAGTGAATAGCTTGCAATGTAGACCTGTTTCAGTTATACAAAACGATTTAGCGTGGAAAAAAGTTCAGATACGCATCAGGTCACTTGCAAACAAAGGCTTTTCAGGTGTACCAATATGCTGGTGAGCGTGATGACTGGGACTTGCTTCGGGAATATCCCGTGAATCTACATGCAGCAGAGATTCCACTTGATGAAGTTTTGATACAAAAGGAATTAAAGGACATAAAAGAGCATGAAAGTTACCTTAAGGTAGAATGATACTGCTGACATAAGAGTCCCGACGAGGAGTCCAGATGTCGAAATCTGCAGAAAATAAAATAAAATGAAAGGTCAGAATTAGTGTTCATGTTGGCCAAGTTTTATCTCTGAGCTTACTAATAATAGTGGCTTTCTCCCACTCCGGTCCATCAGTAGAGCTCCAAGTGTTGTCAGCGGTAACTGTTATAATGAAGATTACACAAATTCAAAAAGTTACTGAGGAATTTGATGAAAATTGATGTACGTGTTATTAGCTTCACTTGGATACAGGCCATCAAGATTGTTCCTAGGTTTCCTGAATCGAACCCTGCAGGTAACTCAACATAACTTAACTTTCAGAACTTAACTGACAAAAATCAATTATCTCCAAGTCCGAGATCTGCCAGCTTACCAGCTGAGACAAATGTTTCACTGGCGTAGAACAGGATCCCGTTTATCCCTGCAAACTGCTGGAAAACCATTAGACCGGCGCCGATAATGACAGGACGGATGTATGGCCTGCTGAAGAGATCCTGAATTCCAGGCTTTGGAAGATTGTCAATAGTTTCGACGAAGTCCTGCATGTAGAGCAATTCCATTTCCATGACGACGCCGCATATTTTTTCTGAATCGACAAAACTAAACACAGCTAGCGGCGCCAAACCTTGATTTCTGCAGCTTCAAGGGACACATCCGCGTCTCTGCCACGGAGGCGCTGGAGTGCTATTCCAAACTCCTTTTGCCGGCCAACCTTTACCTGTGGTGAACATTTGATGCTGAATTGGTAAGTGTGACAACTAGATGCTACAACAAGCAGGATGTCATTCAGTCAGTAAATTATTTACCAGCCATCGAGGAGATTCAGGAATGAAGAAGAGACCAGCTATGAGAAATATGCATGGAGCAAGTCCTGTGTATACATGCCATGCCAGAGGGGGAGGTCATCAGATCAGAGTACATGAGGATGGTCAACACAAAAACTACAATGTGGAATTGTAAGATATTGTATGTACCAGCCATGGCCAGCATGCGCCAGGACACGACTGTGCCGACGATATACGTCACGGATAATCCAGTGCCTATCATCAACTGCATGCAGTTCAGGCAGAAATTTCAGAGTTGTTCCCAAAAGGCCAGCAAGGCTATAGTGTGTTCATATTTTGTTTCAAGGAGGAAAAGAGTTACTGGATTCAGAGCTGTAAGCCCCCCACGAAGAGCCTTCGGAGCAATTTCTGCAATGAAAACCGGCACCTGTTGGGTTGCAAGGGCTAGTGTTAGTGTTAAGTTGAAATTGTCTGAAAGATCCGGCTGTTTGCTGAACAGTGTGATTAAATGATGATCGTACGTACCACATACGAAAACACTCCGACGCCGAGTCCGGTGCAAAATCTCCCAAAATCAAGTGAAGAAGCACTCTGAAAGTTAGCACAAACAAAAGTTCAGAGGCACATCAGCAGCTATGTACTCTTGCACGGTGGTGTGATGGTACAAGAAGGGAAAAGACCTGTGCAGAGAAGATAGCCAGCCATCCGACGATGGAAACGAGAGCAGAGGCCCTCATCGCCTGCTCCCAGCACACAAACAATTTGGGTCATGAAATAGATGATCATTCTGGCGGGCATATTATACACTACTACCTCCGTCTCATAGTATAAGACTTTTTTGACACTACACTAGTGTAAGAAAATATCTTACATTATGGGACAGAGTAGTACTAAACATACCCCTTTTCGTCCAGCAACATCTGCAATCTGCCCGCTCGCGACCGCTCCGATCATGGCCCCGATTGTTATTACCGACCCGAAAACAGAGTACTGCAGATTATTACACGGATGAGAAACTGGGAATAACAACAGTACTATGAGAAATGCCACGGCCATCGATTTGAGTTGAATAGTTGGCCCGGAGCCATGTCCGTGAGGCATTGGTGGCACATGAGGCACGGACGGACGTACCTCGGAGAGGGTCAGCTGGAGGTCCCGGCTGATCCCGGCCTCAGCTGGTGCGGAGTAACCAATCTGCAGCAGCGCCAATCACATACAGAAATTGTTTCTCAAGCAAAAGGCTCCAGATGACGCTCAACTATGATAGTAGACTCACCGCGACGCCGAAGGCGAAAGAGCCGAGCACGGCGACGCCGGTGCTGGCCATGACCATCCCCAGCGACGACCCGTCGCCACCCCTCGCCGGCGGCGGGCCAAGGAGGTGCTCGCTCGCCTCCGCCGCCGCATCACCACCCCTTGTCATCGCTACAAGAAGCTACTTAAGTGCAAAGCAAAACCACCACTGCCAGTGCGTGCTCAGCTACAAGATGGGCGGATACATATAATCTCTGCCATGTTGGTAAGAGCATGTCATTTTGTTGGTATCATTGAATGGAATGCCGTAACATGGGGCACAATCTGCCGTGACATTTAACAAGTGCTCCTGCAGGACAACTGATATTGGGCCATTAGTCACCAACGGACAGCTCATTCACGCGAGATAAGAAAGTTAAATTGGCAAGAACAAGCATGTGGATACTTGCTTTGGAAAAGGCACTGTCGTTGCTCATGTGGCCATGCATTTTCTAGTTGTTCACTGTCCTCTTCCGGAGATCCCATCGAGTCCAAATTAGCTGTTCATCTGCCTTATTTTAGTACTAAAAAAAACAGATTGTGATATGATTTTGCCGGATATGCATGCTCAGGGAGATCCGAGAAAACAAACATAACCAAAGCCACTAAGTAGATCCTTAATCGCTTGTGGACACGCTAGTGATCAATGACAGAGCCAGATCCAATCCCACACGATCCTTGCCCCACGTGTTTCCTTGAGTGTTGGCTTCTACATCTCCCTCTTGGACCATTAAGATATTGTTTGCACTTAGAGTGTTCCTAGCGGGCCGCTCACACAGACAACAAAGAACCCATCAGGATTCACTGAACACTGAACTCTGATCTCTAAATAAAGAACACCTATCAAAGTATGAAAATATATAACTTTAAATGATAGCACAGTCGATACGTGTACCGCTGCCCTCAGTAAAAGTTAACTTCCAGGGATGTTCAATGCACGTGCAATTTCCGTTGTGATTCACTACAGGTGTGGAGGCAAAAATAAACAACAACATGAGAAAAAAAGGAGCAAATCAAAGGAAGGAAGAATCATGTGATAGAAGGGACTGCTCACACAAATCATTCTTTCAGTTGGGACCAAATCATCTTTTCCTTATTATGTGGTGAAGTTGTTTTATAGATTAGAAAGTGCAAAACAAAACAATAGTCACATCCATATATGTGGACCATCTCTTCCATATGGGAAGGAGTTGTTAGCCTGCCTGTTCATTACTAGTAGAAAGCTAGCTTATTGTTTCTTCATTTATGTGCTCTACCATATTGAGGTATGGACCCCCATGATGCTAATCGTATTATTTTAATTACTAATCATAATTAAGGTCCATTTTCTAATTGTGGATTATCCAGAGTAAAATTATGGTTGGTGTTGTAGTTGGGGAGAGGAGGCTGTTGTCGAGCGTTGAAGGACCAGGACGACGGGAATTGGTGGAGGGAAAAGTCCACCCTATTTCACTTCCTCGAGATATAAAAAACATTTTGTTCCATTCTCAGGCTGCAACATTTATTTGCAAATCAACTTCACCATTTTCACATTTTTTATTGTTCTAAGATTATCGTGAAAATAAAACTACTCAAAGAGTTCATTCTACAAATATGAAGGAAGAAGAGACAACATAGTTCACTTACAAAACACAACTAGTGCCAAATCTCCAAATGATAGAGCTAACACAACTTCTTCATCAATCTTAACATATGTGCCATAATTTACATTGTATTCACGAAATATAAAGTACAAACTTTACTTTAGATACACACACAAACTATACGTATTTAAAGTAGACACATGATATGTTGCATATGAAGCTCATTCTATGCAGTGGGGTAAGAAGGCTCCATCGCAAGGCCACACATGCCTTTCTTGTCAGGAATGTCCTTCTCCATTCTTAAATATCCGTTCTCGCCCCATGTTGTTCCCCATGAATTCTTCAGCAACCAATACTTTGTGCCATTGCTGGTCTTGCCATAACCAATAGCTGCAATACCATGGTCCAGGTCTGTGCCACATGAGCCTGTCATCACTCCACCTTTGTAAAATTGGAAGGTCATATCTCCTCCATCTACAGCCACCGAGACGGGTTGGCTTGCGACGGCTTGCATGAGAGCTCCCTCGTTGTTGGCTGGAACATCCTCATAGCTTTTGATGGTTGCGGCACCGTTGGTTCGACTCTTGCACTTGTCATCTGCCGCGGTATATGGGTAGTTGGACTCGGTTGTGAGACCGCCATTCTTGATTATGAACTTGAAGGCATTATCCATAAGCCCACCTTCGCAACCTTGATCTTCACCATGGACATCACAATCCACTAGTTCTTGCTCAGACAACGAGATAAGCTTGCCGGTTTTCAGCTTAACGACGCCCTCTGTAGCAGCGACAGCAGAAAAAGCCCAACAACAACCTACAAATGTTTACGTTTTTGCACATACTATAAGAGGACATTCTCATTAAAAATTCAAACATATATGCAATATATTATTATCCTAAACATACTTACCACATTGGCCCTGATCCTTGATGGGGGTGACTGCTCCTTTCGTTCTCCAGTCTACAGTTGCCGGAAGTGCGTCGAAACTTACATTCTCATACCTGAATCTGGTAGCCACCCTTTCCATGCTCGGTTTGTACCCCTTGTTAGCCTTCCTCGCCTTGAACTCCTTGTTCGTTAGGTCGGCAAACTGATTGACGCCCAAATAGAACTTGAGGTTCTTGGCATTAAACGACTCGATGAACCCGACATTGGCCTTGAACACCCCGAATCGTTGCACCTTCTCAGCATCGTCCTTGTACACACGACCGTACTGCACCATCCAGCTCTCATGCCTTGCCACCATCGATAAGTCATCGCTGAGCTCACGAGCTGCTAGGACCGAACTGCAGAAGCAGACGCATCCGACGATGCCAAGGATCAAAGCTTTTAGGATGGCCATGTTATGTTTGATGAAATTGCTTGCTACTACTAGTGTGTAGTGTGTGCTCTGGTTTGGTTTTGTGAATGGTACTGGGTGTCTTATATAGTTGCATGGATGTATGTATTTGAATATGGGGGATTGAGATGGTCTCCAACGTAGCGGTGAAGTACATCTGGTAGGCGGATAGTATAAATAAATATGTGTGCATATGGTGTACGCTTTCCTTAGCATATGAGAATAATAAACATGTTGTGCCAGAACTTTGGATGTTAGTACAAGAAAAATCAAGTAACCATGATTACGACATATTTTGATACTTCATACATACTTAGTTCAATGTGATTGCATGGTGATGCTGACAGGCTTTTCTATCGATCCTATTCCTATGGAGCTCCGTAAACGTGTTGGCATGAGTACCCAGGAACCAAAAATACATATAATTTTTTTACACCCTAAATTTTAAGCGTAACACCAAGTCTTAGCTTATGTTGATTTACAAAACTATGAGTGCGTGCAAAAAACATTGATAAAAATTCTTGTAGCCTACCGATGAAAAGTGATTAAATGTGACCGCTTGCAGAGACGAGTGGAAACGGCAAGTTGATTAAGACAACTTAACCTGTCAGGTCATCAAATGTTAAGAGAACTATGATTAGTTAATTAACTAATGATAAGTAATTTACTCTTGAGTTCAAACATGGATTGGTATCCCTAGTACGTCAAGTCCATGAATTAATATTAATACCGTCGGATATACTTGCCAGCATTGTAGATGGTTCATATCTCACTACCATCACATATTTCTGGCGGCCATGGTTAGCGGGAGGCCCCCTGCTTAATGAGAGTTGCAGGTGGCTAGGTAGTCCAGCGTTGCAACTCAAGGATGAGTGATGGTATGTAACACTGCACATGACACACACACTCTGCAAAGCGCCAAGTGTTACACGCAACCAACGTGTCCAACACTTATCCCCTCATCCCTTCAGACTTGTAGGCCTAGGAACATTTGGTACACAAGAATGAATAAAGGACCCACACGGACATGTGGGACATGGCAAGAGAAACGACAACATGCAGCCTGAGAGCCAAAGCGAACACACACACACACATGCAGATGAGACCGACGTGGGAGAAACGAGCGATGGCCAACTGACAAGAAGGGACAACCTCACGAAACAATCCGGGAGCTCAGAACGCCCCATTTCTAGCAAACATAGTAATTAAATATATAATTACAAAAGCAAAAAATAAAATTTGTTTGTTAAATAATGAAATATGACCTTTTCCTCAAAGATTGAATTGGTTTATAATTTGAAACTAGGTTTTAAGAAATATGCTTTAAATCATAATGTGCGATGTCAATAAATGGGAGGAAGCGTGAACTGAACTTGTCGATAGCGAAAGCGTCGCAAGATAGAAGACCTAGGTACGTTGAAAGATTCATGTGGTATGTTTTGAGATTTTTGGTTCTCTTTGATGAAAAGGTTAGTCATTACCATCTGTAAAAGGAGAAAATTACTACCTCCGTCCGGGTTTACTAGTCGCCATCGTAATTTGGGCCAAAATTTGACAACAAAGATCCTTAATCACTTGTGGTCACGCTAGTGATCAATAAGAAAGAGTTAGATCCATTCATCCCCCACGATCCTTGCCCCACGTGTTTCCTTGAGTGTTGGATTCTACATCTCCTTCTTGGACCTTTAGGAGATTGTTTGCACTCAGACTGTCCCTAACGGGACGCTTGCAAACCCATTACCATCTCACGCAGACAACAAAGAACCCACCAGGATTCACTGAACACTGAACTCCGATCTCTAAAGGATGTTGTGGAACTGAAGAAATAACACCTTTCATTGAAACTCTTGCAATGATAACACGGTTGATACGTGTACCGCTGTCATCAATAAACTTTAAGTTCAAGGGACGTTCAATGGACATGCAATTTTCGTTGTGATTCACTACAGTTCAGGAGGCAAAAATAGAAAACACCATGAGAAAAAAATAAAGAAATCAAAGGAAGGAAGGAAGAATCATGTGAGAGAAGGGACTACTTACACAAAAATTGATGCCCAAAATTACCAGATGGTTGTGCATGATGTCACTTACATTGAGGTAGTCCACAGACATAGCCCCCAAGGCACGAATCCAGTATGCGTTCATTCATTATGCCAGTTTGGCTAACAAAAAAGGATCATGATGCTAATCCTTTTTTCCACAATATTCATGTCCATCATCGGAAAAAAACTGCTGCGGCGATCAGGCAAAAGAACATGAAAACAGAGATACAGAGCGAGTAAGTAAAATAATCGCTGAACATATGCTTTATCAGAATTTTCTTGCCTAGCCTAAGAGAGCAAGGAAAGAATAAAACATAGTGCAAACTGAATAAGAGTACTAAATAATTAAGAGAGACTAACGATGAAGATGAAGACAGTAGAAAAGACACTTAGGACTGAACGACCGTACTGCCAGGAAAACTAATGAACTATCATGGTTGTACAAGCTATGAATGAGAATGAGAAATATGACTAATAGACTGAAAAAGACAAAGTCAGCCAGAGAGAATGAAGGTGTGACCGAGGACTTAAGAAAGGCACAACGCTCAAAGAAGAATTGACTTCAGAAAAATAAGTAGCCCAATAACAAAGTAAAGACTCAGATCATAGAAGTGGTTCATAAAAAAAGACTAAGACCATAGAAGTAAGAAAGATAACTAATGAAAAATGGAATAACTACTTAAGAACTAATGAATGTTGATAAAATAGTTTATGCTTGAGAATCTGAAAAGGAACAATGGCAAGGCACAAAAGCACCGAAAATCTTATATGGTGAAGACTTGGGGATGAGGAACGACATTCAATGAGTGAGAGACTAAACACACAATGAATATAAAAAAACTACAATGAAACTATAGAAAAACTAATGAAAAAGATGCATAACACTCATCATAGTACTGACAAAACTGAAGAAAATGAAACCTACACTAAAACTAACTAAAAAAATTAAAGCTCACTAACCATCTCATCACTCTCTACATTTCATCTTCTCCGTCAGCACTATACTATCGTGGTTAATTAATCGAACCCATTCCGGCCGTTTTTGTAGGTGAGGTGAGCCCTTTGATTGAAGTTACTTTCCGTAGAGGATTACCTTGGGACCAAATCATTTTTCCTTATTATGTGGCGCAGTTGTTCTATAGATTAGAAAGTGCAAAATGAAACAATAGTCACATCCATATATGTGGACCATCTCTTCCATATGGGAAGGAGTTGTTAGCCTGCCTGTTCATTTCTAGCAGAAAGTTAGCTTATTTTTTCTTCATTATTTTCTCTACCAAATTGAGGTATGGACCCCCACGATGCTAATCGTAATATTTTAATTACTAATCATAATTAAGGTCCACTTTCTAATTGTGGGTTATCCAGAGTAAAATTAAGGTTGGTGTTGCAATTGGGGAGAGGAGCTTGTTGCCGAACGTTGAGGAACCATGACGACGGGAATTGGTGGAGGGAAAAGTCCTTCCTATGTCACTTCCTCGAGATATAAAAAACATTTTGTTTCATTCTCGGGTTGCAACATTTATTTGCAAATCAACTCCACCATTTCACATTTTTTTATGGTTCTAAGATTATCATGAAAATAAATACTACTCAAAGAGTTCATTCTACAAATACGAAGGAACAAGAGACAACACAGTTCACTTACAAAACACAACTGGTGCCAAATCTCCGAATGACATAGCTAACACAACTTCTTCATCAATCTTAACATATGTGGCATAATTTACATTGTATTCACGAAATATGAAGTACAAAGTATACTTTAGATACACACACAAACTATACATATTTAAAGTAGACACATGATATGTTGCATATGACGCACATTCTATGCAGTGGGGTAAGAAGGCTCCATCGCAAGGCCACACATGCCTTTCTTGTCAGGAATGTCCTTCTCCATTCTTAAATATCCGTTCTCGCCCCATGTTGTTCCCCATGAATTCTTCAGCAACCAATACTTTGTGCCATTGCTGGTCTTGCCATAACCAATAGCTGCAATACCATGGTCCAGGTCTGTGCCACATGAGCCTGTCATCACTCCACCTTTGTAAAATTGGAAGGTCATATCTCCTCCATCTACAGCCACCGAGACGGGTTGGCTTGCGACGGCTTGCATGAGAGCTCCCTCGTTGTTGGCTGGAACATCCTCATAGCTTTTGATGGTTGCGGCACCGTTGGTTCGACTCTTGCACTTGTCATCTGCCGCGGTATATGGGTAGTTGGACTCGGTTGTGAGACCGCCATTCTTGATTATGAACTTGAAGGCATTATCCATAAGCCCACCTTCGCAACCTTGATCTTCACCATGGACATCACAATCCACTAGTTCTTGCTCAGACAACGAGATAAGCTTGCCGGTTTTCAGCTTAACGACGCCCTCTGTAGCAGCGACAGCAGAAAAAGCCCAACAACAACCTACAAATGTTTACGTTTTTGCACATACTATAAGAGGACATTCTCATTAAAAATTCAAACATATATGCAATATATTATTATCCTAAACATACTTACCACATTGGCCCTGATCCTTGATGGGGGTGACTGCTCCTTTCGTTCTCCAGTCTACAGTTGCCGGAAGTGCGTCGAAACTTACATTCTCATACCTGAATCTGGTAGCCACCCTTTCCATGCTCGGTTTGTACCCCTTGTTAGCCTTCCTCGCCTTGAACTCCTTGTTCGTTAGGTCGGCAAACTGATTGACGCCCAAATAGAACTTGAGGTTCTTGGCATTAAACGACTCGATGAACCCGACATTGGCCTTGAACACCCCGAATCGTTGCACCTTCTCAGCATCGTCCTTGTACACACGACCGTACTGCACCATCCAGCTCTCATGCCTTGCCACCATCGATAAGTCATCGCTGAGCTCACGAGCTGCTAGGACCGAACTGCAGAAGCAGACGCATCCGACGATGCCAAGGATCAAAGCTTTTAGGATGGCCATGTTATGTTTGATGAAATTGCTTGCTACTACTAGTGTGTAGTGTGTGCTCTGGTTTGGTTTTGTGAATGGTACTGGGTGTCTTATATAGTTGCATGGATGTATGTATTTGAATATGGGGGATTGAGATGGTGTGAAACGTAGCGGTGAAGTACATCTGGTAGGCGGATAGTATAAATAAATATGTGTGCATATGGCGTACACTTTCCTTAGCATATGAGAATAATAAACATGTTGTGCCAGAACTTTGGATGTTAGTACAAGAAAAATCAAGTAACCATGATTACGACATATTTTGATACTTCATACATACTTAGTTCAATGTGATTGCATGGTGATGCTGACAGGCTTTTCTATCGATCCTATTCCTATGGAGCTCTGTAAACGTGTTGGCATGAGTACCCAGGAACCAAAAATACATATAATTTTTTTACACCCTAAATTTTAAGTGTAACACTAAGTCTTAGCTTATGTTGATTTACAAAACTATGAGTGCGTGCAAAAAACATTGATAAAAATTCTTGTAGCCTACGGATGAAAAGTGATTAAATGTGACCGCTTGCAGAGACGAGTGTACCACGGAAACAGCAAGTTGATTAAGACAACTTAACCTGTCAGATCATCAAATGTTAAGAGAACTATGATTAGTTAATTAACTAATGATTAGTAATTTAATCTTGAGTTCAAACGTGCATTGGTATCACTAGTACGTCAAGTCCATGAATTAATATTAATACCGTCGGATATACTTGCCAGCATTGTAGATGGTTTTTTACTCTCACAACTTGGTAGATCATATCTCACTACCATCACATATTTCTGGCGGCCATGGTTAGCGGGAGGTCCCTTGCTTAATGAGAGTTTCAGGTGGCTGGGTAGTCCAGCGTTGCAACTCAAGCACGAGTGATGGTATGTAACACTGCACATTGCACACACACTCTGCAAAGCGCCAAGTGTTACATGCAACCTACGTGTCCAACACTTATCCCCTCATCCCTTCAGACTTGTAGGCCTAGGAACATTTGGTACACAAGAATGAATAAAGGACGCACACGGACATGTGGGACATGGCAAGAGAAACGGCAACAGGCAGCCTGAGAGCCAAAGCGAACACACACACACGCACACACACACACACACACACACACACACACTATGCAGATGAGATCGATGTGGGAGAAACGAGCGATGGCCAACTGACAAGAAGGGACAACCGCACGAAACAATCCGGGGGCTCGGAACACCCCATTTCTAGCAAACATAGTAATTACATATATAATTACAAAAGCAAAAAATAAAATTTGTTTGTTAAATAATGAAATATGACCTTTTCCTCAAAGATCGAATTGGTTTATAATTTGAAACTAGGTTTTTAGAAATATGCTTTAAATCATAAGCAATGTGTGAAGTCAATAAATGGGAGGAAGCGTGAACTGAACTTGTCGGCAGCGAAAGCGTCGCAAGATAGAAGACCTAGGTACGTTGAAAGATTCATGTGGTATGTTTTGAGATTTTTGGTTCTCTTTGATGAAAAGGTTAGTCATTACCATCTATAAAAGGAGAAAATTACTACCTCCGTCCGGGTTTACTAGTCGCCATCGTATTTTGGGCCAAAATTTGACAACAACGATCCTTAATCACCTGTGGTCACGCTAGTGATCAATAAGAAAGAGCTAGATCCATTCATCCCCCACGATCCTTGCCCCACGTGTTTCCTTGAGTGTTGGATTCTACATCTCCTTCTTGGACCTTTAGGGGATTGTTTGCACTCAGACTGTCCTTAACGGGACTCTTGCAAACCCATTACCATCTCACGCAGACAACAAAGAACCCACCAGGATTCACTGAACACTGAACTTTGATGTGGCGACCCGACCCGAATGGATCAAGCGCTCTGTGCTCAGGTGTCATCCCTGGATCAGTAATGCTGACACCACACAGTACATCGAAGGATTTATAGCAGAGTGGCAATCACACACTTATTACATCGTTGTCTCAAAGAGAACTTATTACAATAAATATGGCTTAAGGCCATCTAGTGTCGATAACAGCGGAAGACTTGGAAGATAAATGGGTCCATCAACTCCAACGGCATCACTGAGTATAGAACCACGACCTAAAAACACCTTACTCGTCGTCTGAAAAGTCTGCAACATGAGAAGTTGCAGCCCGAAAACGGGTCAGCACATGGAATATGCTGGCAATGTAACACATAGAGAGTAATGGAATGAAACAACTATACTATATGCATATATGGCTGGTGGAAAGCTCTATGGTTACAGTTTTGCTTAAAGCCAGTTTTTCCCTACTACAAAGGAATAAATTTATTTAACTATCATGGTGGTTGTTAAACATCGAGAATGGTTGACAGCATTCCAATCCCAATTAAGTGAACAATTAAAACCCAACAACATTAATTAGAAGTAACATGATGAGATTCACATGATATTCAAGTACTAGATACTCAAGTTGTCCATAACCGGGGACACGGCTAATCATGATTAGTTTGTACACTCTGCAAAGGTTTGCGCACTTTTCCCCACAAGACTCGACCGCCTCCGTTTGGTTTCTCGCACTACAGGGTGTTTGAGAAGACGGATGACCGAGACACAGTCTTTCAGAAGCGCTAGCACCTTACATGTGGGTAGACCGGTACACCTACTTTCCCCTACATCTGCTAGTCTACCCGTAAGAGTTCGCACAACTTAGTCAACTATGCCAGAGCCCATAATGGCTTGTGGCTGCACACGGAAGTTACTAGCATGAATGATCTTATGATCCCTTTGAGCCTGGGTGGCGGTCCAAAAAAAACAGGCAAGTCCTGATAGACATCAGGTGCCTCAATCCACCCAGATGTGTGTTTAAGTTGCCACCTTAGATAAACCCTTAATTATCAATCTCACATCTTTCATGGATATCACTCACCCAATCCACGTCTACTAGCATAGCATGGCATAATAAGCAAACGTAGAAGTAACTCCCAAAGGTTTCATAATAATACAGGTAATAGGTACTACCTCATCTACTTCCCATCCCACAATTTAATTAGATCCTAATCATGCAATGTGAGAGGATTGATCTAATGCAATAAAACATGGGTTGTAGAAAAGGTATGATCAAAGTGTTACTTGCCTTGCTGATGATCCGTGAGACCTAGGGTTTCGAAGTAACAAGCGGCGCAATCCGGGTGATCTATCGCAGACAAACAACAAGCATACAATAAGTACTCATCTAATGCACAGGTAAAACTCGGACAAGAGAACGAACCAGAGAGTTCAACTTAAGAACTCCGGTTGCGAACAAAGAAATGAAAAACAAACGGCGGAAGAAAACAACTCGGTTCTAGCAGGTTGAAACTAGGTCAAATTTTACCGTAGCAAAAGCTTGTTCAAGTTGATTAGACGGAACGACGGTTTCGAAACGAAACTCTAGGCGCTTGAATCACCTGATTCCGATAAACGAGCGGGAAGAAAGACTAGAACGAAGATCGGATATGAGATCGCGATCGCAAAATAAATCCGACGAAAAGAAAAGACGAATGGTTAAACGAACGGGCGTCGTTAACCGGGAAAAATCGGTGATCATGTTCGTTGAGACGAACGGTCCGAAAGAAGAACGAAAACCGATCTAGAGTTTTCGGAAAAGAAACCGAAAAAGAAACGGAAAACCGATCTAGGGTTTCGGAAGAAAACCGAAACAAAGCCGGAAGAAAACGGAAAAGAAACGGAACGGTTCTTTTAAGAAAAACCGAACCGAGGCGAGGGGTTGCGCGGCTACCTCCGGCGAGGTTCCGGCGAGGGCTCCGGCGGCGGCGCTAGGCGGCGGTGGCAGCAGCTAGAGGCGGGGGCGGCAGCTAGGCGGCGGGGCTGGCGCGCGGCTCGGGGCGGGAGGCGGCGGTGGCTGCGGCTTGGGGTGGAGAGGGGGGGGGTGTTGGGTATTTATATAGGAGGGGGGGGTAGAGACTTGGGGAAGGGGCAAGGGGCAAGGGCGGCGGCGGCCTGGAGTCCTTCCAGGACTCGGGCGAGGCTGGCGGCTGGCGCTGGCGCGCAGGGTGGCTGGCGGCTGGGCCGGCCGGCTGGGCCCTTGGCCCAGGCGGGGCGCTGCTCCTTTTTTTTTAAATCGGTTATGCGCGCAGAAAAACAAAAGAAAGAAAATCTAAACGAACTCCGAAAAACCTAAAGTAAATTTTCCCCGACTCCTAAAAATGAGCCGAACAAAATGAACTTTACTCCGGGCCTAGAATGCAATTTTTGAAAACGCGCATTTTTTTCCTTATCCAAAGAAAACAAACAAACTCTGGCAAACAAAATTGGATCTATTTATTAAATCTTCGTTTTTCCTCAATTTTGGGAAAGTCATATTATTCCCTCTCTTATATTTTTGATATCGGAAAAATTATTGAAGATGAAATAAATAAATCAAATGATCCTCTTTTCAAATTCGAGAAAACTCTCAAATATGAAAATAAAGAAATCTCAACTCTCTCCGAAGGTCCTTGAGTTGCGTGAAATTTCTATGATCAACCAAAATGCAAGAAAAATATGTTATGCATGATGATCTAGTGTATAACATTCCAAATTGCAAATTTGGGATGTTACAAACCTACCCCCCTTAAGATGAATCTCGCCCTCGAGATTCGGGTTGGCTAGAAAATAGGTGAGGGTGGTCCTTGAGCAAATCTTCTTCTCTTTCCCAGGTGGCTTCATCCTCTGAGTGGTGGTTCCACTGAACTTTGCAAAACTTGATAACCTTGCTGCGGGTAACTCTGCTGGCATAATCGAGAATCTTGACTGGCTTCTCCTCATATGTTAAGTCGTCCTTCAACTGAATCGCTTTGAGTGGCACGGTATCTCTTAGCGGCACCTCCGCCATCTCGGCATGACATTTCTTCAGCTGAGAAACATGGAATACATCATGAACTCCTGACAGCTCCTCTGGTAATTCCAACTTATAAGCGACTTCTCCCATACGTTGCAAGATCTTATACGGTCCAACGAAACGCGGTGCTAACTTTCCCTTAACTCCAAAGCGCTTAACTCCTCGAAGTGGGGATACTCGAAGATAAACCCTGTCTCCAGTTTCGTAAACTGTCTCCTTGCGTTTTGAATCTGCGTAGCTCTTCTGCCTGGACTGGGCTACCTTGAGCCTATCGCGAATCAACTTAACCTTCCGTTCAGACTCCTTAATCAAATCTGGTCCAAAGAATTGATGGTCTCCAACTTCATCCCATGACAACGGTGTCCTGCACCTCCTTCCATATAAAGCTTCGAAAGGTGCCATCTTCAAACTGGTTTGGTAACTGTTGTTATAAGAAAAATCCGCATACGGCAAGTTATCGTCCCAGCTAGATACATAATCTAGTGCACAAGCTCTCAGCATATCTTCCAGAATCTGATTGACTCTCTCGGTCTGTCCATCTGTCTGCGGATGAAAAGCTGTGCTGAACTCTAGTCTGGTACCCAAAGTTTCATGCAACTGATTCCAAAACTTTGAGGTAAATTGGGTTCCTCTATCTGATACGATACTCCTTGGAACTCCATGCAAACAAATGATCCTAGTAATGTATATCTTTGCCAACTTAGCACTGGTGTAAGTGGTCTTAACTGGAATAAAATGTGCTACCTTTGTCAAACGATCAACTACTACCCATATCGAGTCATAGCCTGCTTTCGTCCTGGGTAGTCCTGTGATAAAATCCATGCCTATCTTATCCCACTTCCATTCGGGTATCGGCAATGGTTGTAACAATCCTGCTGGCTTCTGATGCTCTGCCTTTACTCTCTGACATACGTCACAAACTGCTACATATGCTGCAATATCCTTCTTCATTCCGGTCCACCAGAATGTTTCCTTCAAATCCAAATACATCTTGGTATTCCCTGGGTGAATCGAATACGGTGAATCGTGTGCCTCTTGCAAAATCAACTTCCTGATCTCCGGGTCATTTGGCACATAAACACGGTCCTCAAACCATAGGGTATCGTGCTCATCCTCACGAAATCCTTTTGCTTTTCCTTTGCTCATTCTCTCTTTTATAGAAGCAATCTCCTTGTCAGACTTCTGAGCTTCTCTGATTTTATCCATCAATGTTGACTGAATCTCCAATGCTGCTACATAGCCTCTCGGAACTATTTCCAACATAGCTCACGAAGGTTTTCTGCTAACTCCTTTGGTACTTCTCCTGTCATTACCATATTGACATGGCTTGCATCAGCTACTACATTAGCTTTTCCGGGATGGTAATGCAATCTCATGTCATAATCCTTGATGAGCTCCAACCATCTCCTTTGTCTGAGGTTCAACTCCTTCTGAGTGAAAATGTACTTCAAACTCTTGTGATCCGTGTACACCTCACAATGATTTCCAATGAGGAAATGTCTCCACGTTTTCAATGCATGCACTACGGCTGCTAACTCCAAATCATGCGTGGCATAATTCAATTCATGAGGCTTCAGTTGTCGTGAAGCATACGAAACAACTCTCCCTTCCTGCATAAGCACTGCTCCAAGTCCTCGACGTGAAGCGTCGCAATACACCTCATAATCCTTGGTCTGATCTGGCAAAATCAATACTGGTGAGGTAACCAAGCGTTTCTTCAACTCCTGGAAACTAGCCTCACACTCCTCAGTCCATTTGAACTTTGTATCCTTCTTCAACAATTCAGTCATAGGCTTTGCAATCTTTGAAAAATTCTCAATGAATCTCCGGTAGTATCCTGCGAGTCCAAGAAAACTCCGGATCTCTCCAACTGTCGTTGGTGCTTCCTATTCGGTTACAGTCTCAACCTTTGTGGGGTCAATTGCTATACCTTCTCCGGATATAACGTGTCCGAGGAATCCAACTTCCTTCAACCAAAACTCACATTTGCTGAACTTGGCATATAACTGATATTCCCTTAGTTTCTCCAAAACCAAACGCAAATGTTCCTTATGCTCCTCTTCATTCTTTGAATAAACCAGGATGTCATCAATGAACACTACGACGAACTTATCCAAAAACTCCATAAACACTTTGTTCATCAGGTTCATAAAATAGGCAGGTGCGTTAGTCAATCCAAATGACATAACGGTATACTCATACAGTCCATATCTCGTGGTGAATGCTGTCTTAGGTATATCCTGCTCTCGAATCTTCAACTGATGGTACCCTGATCGCAAATCGATCTTGGAAAATACTTTAGCTCCCTGCAACCTATCAAACAGATCGTTGATCATTGGTAGTGGGTACTTGTTCTTGATGGTTACTTCATTCAATCCCCGATAATCAACAACCATCCTTAATGATCCATCCTTTTCCACTAAAAGTACTGGTGATCCCCAAGGCGAAGAACTTGGGCGAATGTAACCTTTATCCAATAACTCCTTAATCTGATTCTTAATTTCTACCAAATCCTTTGCTGGCATCCGGTATGGTCGCTTCGATATTGGGCCGGTACCTGGCAATAACTCAATCAAAAACTCAATGTCTCTATCCGGTGGCATTCCTGGCAATTCCTCAGGAAATACATCAGGAAAATCCCTCACCACTGGTACTTCTTCTTGCACAACTCCTGTTAGGCAGTTTACTTGTGTCCTGTTTGGCACATGCCGGGAAACATACTTGATCCTTCTTCCTTCTGGTGTGGTGAGCAAAATTGTCTTACTGGCGCAATCGATGTTTCCTCCATACATCGACAGCCAATCCATACCAAGAATCACATCCAGACGTTGGGATTCCAGAATAAATTAATCCGTTGGGAAAACATGCCTTCCTATACTTAATGGTACTTGGAAACATCCTTGTCTGGCCATGTACTCTGCTCCTGGCGAGCTTACTAACATAGGCGTTTTAAGAATCCTAGTGGGCAGGCTATATTTTTCCACAAATCCCCTTGATATGTATGAATGCGATGCACCAGTATCGAAAAGAACGAGTGCGGTAAATGACTTAACCAAAAACTTACCGATTACTGCATCAGGCTGATCTTCAACCTCCTCCACATTAACGTGGTTCACCTGTCCCCTATTGAAAGGGTTCGGCTTCTTCCCAGAGCTTCCATTGCCATTTCCATTGCCATTTCCATTCTGGCCTTCAGGACATTCATTGGCATAATGTCCGGTCTTGGAACACTTGAAACAGGTGACTTGACTCAGATCTCTCTTGGTTGGGGTCGATGGGGTGGTCCGGTTCTGGCCGTTGCTTCCTCCATTCCCATTACCATTCTTGTGGCCATTATGGTTGTGCGAACTACCTCCTCCATGGGTATGCTGAAACTGAAATCCCGGTTTAGGGGTAAAACGAGGCTTTTGCTGGGCTCCAGAGTTATACTTCCCCTGTCCATACTTCCTCTTACGGTTCTCAATCTGCTGTTGCTTTCCTTCAATCATGATGGCACGATCTACCAACTCCTGGTAGTTGTTGAAACTTGCTACCATCAACTTCATGCTTAGTTCATCATTCAGTCCTTCCAGAAACTTCTCCTGCTTAGCTGCATCCGTAGCAACGTCATCTGGGGCATAACGTGCTAACTTGCTGAAATCGTCAACGTACTGGCCAACTGTCCTTCCTCCTTGGCGTAAGTTGCGAAACTCACGCTTCTTCATGGCCATAGCTCCTGCTGAAACATGAGCAGTGCGGAAAGCTTGCTGAAACTGATCCCAAGTGACAGTGTCAACTAGGTAAGTGGCTGTGAAATTCTCCCACCATGCTGTCGCGGGTCCGTCAAGCTGGTGAGCGGCAAACTTTACTTTCTCACCATCCGTGCATCCTGCAGTGGTCAACTCCCTTCCTATCTTGCGGAGCCAATCGTCTGCTACTATTGGCTCGGTGCTACTGGAAAACACCGGCGGGTTCAGCCTAAGGAAACGGGCTAAGTGGTCAACAGGTGGTGGTGGTGGTGGGTTGTTGTTGTTGTTGTTCTGCTGGTTCTGGACTAACATCTGCATCAATTGATTCTGCTGCTGGATCAACTGAGTGAGCTCCGGTGGGAATCCATTGTCACGTCTCGGAGGCATCTGAGGGATTTAGAAAAGATGAGATATAAGAATAGAGTGAGGTCTAAAGGGAAAACACTACCCCAATGCACATGAGCAAATGCACACAAAATCACTTCATTCAATCAAACAAGGGCTTACAATCGGTCTAAAACTATCGCAAAAGTGCTCGACTATGATGTTTACATGGGGGAATACTACTACTATCTGGTGGTCATCTAGAAATTTGAACCGGTGGAAGACTCCATGATATCTGCTCCAGCTTCGTCTTCAAAGTCGGGTTCACTTGGATCCGAATCGGTGTCGTCGATGATGATGTAGTTGTCCGGACATGCGACGTACTCGTCTTCCTCCTTGGATGCTAACTTCCTCTTGAGTTCTTCAATCTCCTGCTTAAGATCGCCATTGTGTCTTGCTAGAGCTACGATCTCTTCCATGTAGTCCTTGCGTGTAGACTTCAGTTCTCCTTCTAGCTCGATGATCCTTGCCTTCGCATTTTTCAACTCTATCATATCATTGCACATCTGGTTCTCGTGGCGTCGAATGTGCTGGTTTAACTCCTGGATGAAAGATGCAATGGATCTATCCTTCTTGGTGCTGACTAACTCCCATTGTTCGTCTTGGCGTCCGCAAATCTGGTAGATAGTGTCCTTGAGGTCTTCTTGATAAACTTCTCCAATGCGTCCTATGGTGATATGAGCTGCCATGCTCCTTCCCAGACTCCAGGTTGGTGCATTGAAAACACTATCTATGGGCTTTGTGATTGGTGCGAATGTCCTTCCAGGAATGTGAGCTTGAATCTTCCAGCGCTCCTCTTCAGGCAGAGTGGCGTTGAAGGTTCCCGTGAAGCTTGGTAATCCAATGTTCAGGTACTTGGTGACTTCCTTCAGGTGAAATCCAAATGGTGTGCCTTCATCCGGTTGAGCATACTTAATCTTCACGTTCATCATCCTAAAAGAGTAGAAAAGATGAGGAGTTAGAAAATGAGAAGAGAATGGTGATCTATGGCTTTAACTTAGTAGTCGTGTCCTACAGTCAGCGTGTGCTCTGATACCATCTCTGTGGCGACCCGACCCGAATGGATCAAGCGCTCTGTGCTCAGGTGTCATCCCTGGATCAGTAATGTTGACACCACACAGTACATCGAAGGATTTATAGCAGAGTGGCAATCACACACTTATTACATCGTTGTCTCAAAGAGAACTTATTACAATAAATATGGCTTAAGGCCATCTAGTGTCGATAACAGCGGAAGACTTGGAAGATAAATGGGTCCATCAACTCCAACGGCATCACTGAGTATAGAACCACGACCTAAAAACACCTTACTCGTCGTCTGAAAAGTCTGCAACATGAGAAGTTGCAGCCCGAAAACGGGTCAGCACATGGAATATGCTGGCAATGTAACACATAGAGAGTAATGGAATGAAACTAGCTATACTATATGCATATATGGCTGGTGGAAAGCTCTATGGTTACAGTTTTGCGTAAAGCCAGTTTTTCCCTACTGCAAAGGAATAAATTTATTTAACTATCATGGTGGTTGTTAAACATCGAGAATGGTTGACAGCATTCCGATCCCAATTAAGTGAACAATTAAAACCCAACAACATTAATTAGAAGTAACATGTTGAGATTCACATGATATTCAAGTACTAGATACTCAAGTTGTCCATAACTGGGGACACGGCTAATCATGATTAGTTTGTACACTCTGCAGAGGTTTGCGCACTTTTCCCCACAAGACTCGATCGCCTCCGTTTGGTTTCTCGCACTACAGGGTGTTTGAGAAGACGGATGACCGAGACACAGTCTTTCAGAAGCGCTAGCACCTTACGATCGGGTAGACCGGTACACCTACTTTCCCCTACATCTGCTAGTCTACCACTGTAAGAGTTCGCACGACTTAGCGAACTATGCCAGAGCCCATAATGGCTTGTGGCTGCACACGGAAGTGTCTAGCATGAAGATCTTATGATCCCTTTGAGCCTGGGTGGCGGTCCAAAAAACAGGCAAGTCCTGATAGACATCAGGTGCCTCAATCCACCCAGATGTGTGTTTAAGTTGCCACCTTAGATAAACCATTAATTATCAATCTCACATCTGTCATGGATATCACTCACCCAATCCACGTCTACTAGCATAGCATGGCATAATAAGCAAACGTAGAAGTAACTCCCAAAGGTTCATAATAATACAGGTAATAGGTACTACCTCATCTACTTCCCATCCCACAATTTAATTAGATCCTAATCATGCAATGGTGAGAGGATTGATCTAATGCAATAAAACATGGGTTGTAGAAAAGGTATGATCAAAGTGTTACTTGCCTTGCTGATGATCCGCGAGACCTAGGGTTTCGAAGTAACAAGCGGCGCAATCCGGGTGATCTATCGCAGACAAACAACAAGCATACAATAAGTACTCATCTAATGCACAGGTAAAACTCGAACAAGAGAACGAACCAGAGAGTTCAACTTAAGAACTCCGGTTGCGAACAAAGAAACGAAAAGCAAACGGCGGAAGAAAACAACTCGGTTCTAGCAGGTTGAAACTAGGTCAAATTTTACTGTAGCAAAAGCTTGTTCAAGTTGATTAGACGGAACGACGGTTTCAAAATGAAACTCCAGGCGCTTGAATCACCTGATTCCGATAAACGAGCGGGAAGAAAGACTAGAACGAAATCGGATCTGAGATCGCGATCGCGGAATAAATCCGACGAAAAGAAAGAGACGAACGGTTAAACGAACGGGCGTCGTTAACCGGGAATAATCGGTGATCACGTTCGTTGAGACGAACGGTCCGAAAGAAGAACGAAAACCGATCTAGGGTTTTCGGAAAAGAAACCGAAAAAGACGGAAAACCGATCAAGGTTCGGAAGAACCGAAACAAAGACGGAAAGAAAAGAAGAGAGAAACGGAACGGTTCTTAAGAAAAACCGAACCGAGGCGAGAGGTGCGCGCTACCTCCGGCGAGGTTCCGGCGGAGGGCTCGCGCGGCGGGCAGGCGGCGGCAGGGCGCGTGGCGGCGGGGCTGCGCGCGCGGCTCGGGGCGGGGAGGCGGCGGTGCTGGCTTGGGGGGAAGGGGGGGGTGTTGGGTATTTATATAGGAGGGGGGGGGGGGTAGAGATGGGGAAGGGGCATAGGGCAGAGGCGCGGCGGCCTGGAGTCCTTCCAGACTCCGGGCGAGGCGGCGGCTGGCCTGGCGCGCAGGGGCGGCTGGCGGCTGGGCCGGCCGGCTGGGCCCTTGCCCAGGCGGGGCGCTGCTCCTTTTTTTTTAAATCGGTTACGCGCGCAGAAAAACAAAAGAAAGAAAATCTAAACGAACTCAAAACCTAAAGTAAATTTTCCCCGACTCCTAAAAACTGAGCCGAACAAAATGAACTTTACTCCGGGCCTAGAATGCAATTTTCGAAATGCGCATTTTTTTCCCTATCCAAAGAAAACAAACAAACTCCGGGCAAACAAAATTGGATCTATTTATTAAATCTTCATTTCCTCAATTTGGGAAAGTCATATTATTCCCTCTCTTATATTTTTGATATCGAAAAAATTATTGAAGATGAAATAAATAAATCAAATGATCCTCTTTTCAAATTCGAGAAAACTCTCAAATATGAAAATAACGAAATCTCCAACTCTCTCCGAAGGTCATTCTATGCAGTGGGGTAAGAAGGCTCCATCGCAAGGCCACACAATGCCTTTCTTGTCAGGAATGTCCTTCTCCATTCTTAAATATCCGTTCTCGCCCCATGTTGTTCCCCATGAATTCTTCAGCAACCAATACTTTGTGCCATTGCTGGTCTTGCCATAACCAATAGCTGCAATACCATGGTCCAGGTCTGTGCCACATGAGCCTGTCATCACTCCACCTTTGTAAAATTGGAAGGTCATATCTCCTCCATCTACAGCCACCGAGACGGGTTGGCTTGCGACGGCTTGCATGAGAGCTCCCTCGTTGTTGGCTGGAACATCCTCATAGCTTTTGATGGTTGCGGCACCGTTGGTTCGACTCTTGCACTTGTCATCTGCCGCGGTATATGGGTAGTTGGACTCGGTTGTGAGACCGCCATTCTTGATTATGAACTTGAAGGCATTATCCATAAGCCCACCTTCGCAACCTTGATCTTCACCATGGACATCACAATCCACTAGTTCTTGCTCAGACAACGAGATAAGCTTGCCGGTTTTCAGCTTAACGACGCCCTCTGTAGCAGCGACAGCAGAAAAAGCCCAACAACAACCTACAAATGTTTACGTTTTTGCACATACTATAAGAGGACATTCTCATTAAAAATTCAAACATATATGCAATATATTATTATCCTAAACATACTTACCACATTGGCCCTGATCCTTGATGGGGGTGACTGCTCCTTTCGTTCTCCAGTCTACAGTTGCCGGAAGTGCGTCGAAACTTACATTCTCATACCTGAATCTGGTAGCCACCCTTTCCATGCTCGGTTTGTACCCCTTGTTAGCCTTCCTCGCCTTGAACTCCTTGTTCGTTAGGTCGGCAAACTGATTGACGCCCAAATAGAACTTGAGGTTCTTGGCATTAAACGACTCGATGAACCCGACATTGGCCTTGAACACCCCGAATCGTTGCACCTTCTCAGCATCGTCCTTGTACACACGACCGTACTGCACCATCCAGCTCTCGTGCCTTGCCACCATCGATAAGTCATCGCTGAGCTCACGAGCTGCTAGGACCGAACTGCAGAAGCAGACGCATCCGACGATGCCAAGGATCAAAGCTTTTAGGATGGCCATGTTATGTTTGATGAAATTGCTTGCTACTACTAGTGTGTAGTGTGTGCTCTGGTTTGGTTTTGTGAATGGTACTGGGTGTCTTATATAGTTGCATGGATGTATGTATTTGAATATGGGGGATTGAGATGGTCTCCAACGTAGCGGTGAAGTACATCTGGTAGGCGGATAGTATAAAATAAATATGTGTGCATATGGCGTACGCTTTCCTTAGCATATGAGAATAATAGACATGTTATGACGGAACTTTGGATGTTAGCACAAGAAAATTCAAGTAACCATGATTACGACATATTTTGATACTTCATACGGACTTAGTTCAATGTGATTGCATGGTGATGCTGACAGGCTTTTCTATCGATCCTATTCCTATGGAGCTCCGTAAACGTGTTGGCATGAGTACCCAGGAACCAAAAATACATATAATTTTTTTACACCCTAAATTTTAAGCGTAACACCAAGTCTTAGCTTATGTTGATTTACAAAACTATGAGTGCGTGCAAAAAACATTGATAAAAATTCTTGTAGCCTACCGATGAAAAGTGATTAAATGTGACTGCTTGCAGAGACGATTGTACCACGGAAACGGCAAGTTGATTAAGACAACTTAACCTGTCAGATCATTAAATGTTAAGAGAACTATGATTAACTAATCAGCTAATGATAAGTAATTTAATCTTGAGTTCAAACATGCATTGGTATCTTTAGTACGTCAAGTCCATGAATTAATATTATTACCGCCGGATATACTTCCAAGCCACGTAGATGGTTTTTTACTCTCACAACTTTGTAGATCATATCTCACTACCCATCACATATTTCTAGAGGCCATGGTTTGCGGGGGTCCCCTGCTTAATGAGGGTTGCAGGTGGCTGGGTGGTCCAGCGTTGCAACTCAAGGATGAGTGATGGTATGTAACACTGCACATAGCACACACACTGTGCAAAGTGCCAAGTGTTACACGCAACCAACGTGTCCAACACTTATCCCATCATCCTTTCAGACTTGTAGGCCTAGGAATATTTGGTTCGCATGAAACAAATAACGGACGCACACGAACATGTGGGGCATGGCAAGAGAAACGGCAACAGGCAGCCTGAGAGCCAAAGCGAACAAACAGACACACACATATGCAGATGAGACCGGCGTAGGAGAAACGATCGATGACCAACTGCCAAGAAGGGACAACCGCACAAAACAATCCGGGGGGCTCACAACGCCCCATTTCTAGCAAACATAGTAATTAAAGATATAATTACAAAAGCAAAAAAATAATTTTTTGTTAAATAATGAAATACGACCTTTGCCTCAAAGATTGAATTGGTTTATAATTCGAAACTAGGTTTTAAGAGATATGCTTTTAATGATAAGCAATGTGTTGGGGATATAACTACTGGGTATGAACTGCCCAGGAGGGGCCGGGTTATACCACTGGCGACTTATCAATGAAGATGGCGGGTCATAGCAAGCCCATTGACGGCCCAAGACCCAGAGGCG
Organism: Triticum urartu; assembly: GCF_003073215.2. Taxonomy (NCBI): domain Eukaryota; kingdom Viridiplantae; phylum Streptophyta; class Magnoliopsida; order Poales; family Poaceae; genus Triticum; species Triticum urartu. The sequence goes on along the minus strand of NC_053027.1, from coordinate 535,550,091 downwards.
GCTTGAGGCCCAAAGGGATGATCCGCCATATGTATAACCTGTATTGTAAGGCAAGAATAGTTAGTTACCGAGCCGGACACGTTGTATATGAGTCGGCCGGGACTCTGTAAGCTGCCGGGTGTCAACCTATGTATATAAAGGGACAACTTGGCGGCGAGTTAGGGACAAGAAACAACAACTGAGATCTAGGTCAAGCGTATTCGCTCCTTGGTAATCAGAACCCTAGCAATACAATCTCAAACTGGAGCAGGCCTTTACCTTCACCGCAAGGGGCCGAACCAATATAAACTCATGTGTCCTTTGTCTCGATTAACCCCTTTAAGCTAACCTAGTTGCGATGGCTTCACGACTAAGTCCTTTTGCTAGGACATCTACCGTGTCAACTCCACGATAGTTGGCGCCCACCGTGGGGCCAGCGCATGGTGGTTTCGAGTTCTTGAAGGGCAGCTTCGAAGGAATCAAGGGATACACTGTGGGCTGGATGACCAAGAGTCGTCGCGGCAAGCTCTACATCGACGACGCGGGCTGGGGCCCCGAGGCCGGCTCAATCGAGTATGGGTAACGGGTCCCCTTTGGCAGAATCCACGTCTTCATCGGCAAGATCGGCAAACCGGGCCCTGAGCCGGATACCTGCACCGACATCATCGAGACGGCTTAGCGTGCACGACCCGCCCGGGTTCAACCCGCCATGAAACACGCCTTTGTTGGTTTCATCCATGGGGCAGAATTTGAGGAAGTATCTGTGTTTGGTGGTGAGACGGCCATCCACTCTGATAGTGAATCATCCACAGGCGAGACAAATTCAATGTAACAAGTGCAAGACGGCTGGCTTGTGGGCTGTTCCGATGGCGACAATATTTGTAACATCCCAAATTTTCAATTTGGAATGTTATACATTAGGTCATCACTGCATATCATATTTTATTTGCTTTTGGTCTGATCCAGAAATTCTACGCAACTCAAGGACCCACGGAGAGAGTTGGGGATTTCGTTATTTTCATATTTGGGTTTTGCTCAAATCTTGAAATAGGATCATTGATTTTATTTATTTTATCTTCAGTTATTTCTATAATAAAAGTATGAGAGAGGGAATAAAATGACTTTTCCAAAATAAAGAAATATTGAAGGTTTAATAAAAAATCAAGTAAGATTTTATTTCGGAGTTTTCTCGCTATTTTATTTGAATTTACGAAAAAATTGCACATTTTCAAAACTGCATTTAGGCTCAAGAAAATGTTCATCCTGTTCTAAATATTTTATTTAGATGGTGAAAATTTGTTTTAGCATTTTTAGATTTTTATTTATTTTTCTAGGATTTTCTTACTTCGGCGGGATTATTAAAAAAACGCGCGAGAGCCCGACTGGGCCAAGGCCCAACCGAGCCGGGCCGGCCTCGCCAGCGCCACCGCCAGCCCCGCCGTGTCGCCACCGGACTCAGGGAGTCCGACCCCGAGCCGCCTCCCCCGTCGCCCCTTCCCCAAGCCGGCCGAGCCCCCCTCCTATAGATACGCCGCCACCCCGCCGCCCTCACCCCGCCCCAGCCGCGCCGCGCCGCCGCCGCCTAGCGCCGCCGCCGCAGCCCCGCCACCCCGCGCCGTCCCGTATCCCTGCCGGAGCCGAGTCAGAGGTATAGCCGCCGCCGCCGTGGTCCGTTTTTTTTAAAACCCGATCCGGTATTTTTTAGAAACCCTAGTTTCGTTTTTTTATAAATCGGTTTTTCTGGTTTATTTGTTTAGCGAGCGTTCGCCCGTTCGTTCATTTTAATGGACGAGTTCACTGTTTAGTCACAGTTAACGAACGTTTGTTAATCTGTTTGTCAGTTTTTCTTTTTCTCGGATTTTTCCGCGGTTATTTCTGATCGCGATTTCTGATCTGATTTTCGTTCTAGTATAACTTTTTGCTCGTTTATTGCAATCGGGCGATTCAAGCGCCTAGAGTTTCGTCTCGAAACCCTCTTTCCGTTTAACCAACTCAAACAAGTTTTTGATTCTGTAAAATTTTACTTAGGTCCAGATTAGTAAACGAAGCTTGTTTCTTTTGCCTTTTGACTTTCGTTGCTTCATTTGATTTGATTATTTTTGCAAACCGGAGTTCTTAAGTTGAACTTTCTGGTTAGTTCTCTTATTTGAGTTTTACCCGTGCATTAGATGAGTACTTATTGTATGCTTGTTTGTTTGCGATAGAGTACCCAGAGTGCGCCGCTTGCTACTTTGAATCTCTAGGTTTCGCGGATCATCAGCAAGGCAAGTAACACTTTGATAATACCTCTTTATTACCCAGTTTTTATTGCATTAGATCAATCCTCAAACAATTGCATGATTAGGATCTGATTAATATGTGGGTTTGGGGAAGTAGATGAGGTAGTACCTATTACCTGTTTTATTATCAAACCCTTGGGAGCTACTTCTACGTTTGCTTATTATGCAATGCTATGCTAGTAGATGTGCATTGGGTGAGTGTATCCATAACAGATGTGAGATTGATAACTTAATGGTTTATTTAAGGTGGCAACTTAAACACACATCTGGGTGGATTGAGGCACCTGGGTATTCCAGCGATTGCCTATTTTTCTTTATGGACCGCCACCCAGGCTCAAAGGGATCATGAGATTATTCATACTAGAAACTTCCGTGTGCAGCCACAAGCTACTATGGGCTCTAGCATAGTTGACTAAGTCGTGCGAACTCTTACAGCGGTAGACTAGCAGATGTAGGGGATGTAGGTTGGTACTGTCTACCCGATCATAAGGTGCTAGAGCTTCTGAAAGACTATGTCTCGGTCATCCGTTTCTCAAACACCATGTAGTGCGAGAATCCCAACGGAGGAGATCGAGTATTGTGGGAAAAAGTGTGCAAACCTCTGCAGAGTGTATAAACTAATCATGGTTAGCCATGTCCCCGGTTATGGATGTTTTGAGTATCTAGTACTTGGATTATCATGTGAATCTCATCATGTTACTTTAATTAATATTGTTGGGTTTTAATGATGATACTTAATTGGGATTGAGAGGATGTCTATCTTCTCAGTGTTTAACAACCACCATGATAGTTAAATAAAATTTATTCCTTTGCAGTAGGGAAAAACTGGCTTTATGCAAAATTGTAACCATAGAGCTTTTCCACCAGCCAAATATGCATGTAGTATAGCTTTATTCCTTCATTATTCTCTATGTGTTACTTTGCCAGCATATTCCAAGTGCTGACCCATTTTCGGGCTGTAACGTTCATGTTGCAGACTTTTCAGACGACGAGTAAGGTGCCTTTAGGTCGTGGTTGTATACTTAGTGATGCTGTTGGAGTTGATGGACTAACTTATCTTCCAAGCCTTTCGCTGTTATCGTTATTAGATGGCCTTAAGCCATTTTTATTGTAATAAGTTCTGCTTTGAGACACTCGTTGTAATAAGTGTGTGATTGCTACTCTGTTATAAATCCTTCAAGTACCGTGTGTGTCAGCATTACTAATCCAGGGATGACACTAAAGCACAGAGATCGGACTGTCTGAGGTCTGGTCGCTACAAGATGGTATCAGAGCACACGCTGACTGTAGGACATGACCACTAAGCTAAAGCCCTAGATCAGTACTCACTCTTCTCATTTCTGACTCCTCATCTTTTCTACTCTTTTAGGATGGCGGGTGCAAGGAACAAGTTCACGCAACCGGATGAAGATACACCCTTTGGACGTCACTTGAAGGAAGTCACTAGATACCTGAACATCGGAGTACCAAGCTTCACCGGGACCTACAACGCCACTTTACCTGAAGAGGAACGCTGGATGATTCAAGTTCAAGTTCCAGGAAGGATGTTCATGCCCGTCACTGAGCCCATAGAGTTTTTCTTTGATGCACCAACCTGGAGTCTAGGAAAGAGCATGGCAGCCCACATCACTATGGGGCGCATTGGAGAAGTTTACCACAAGGATCTCAAGGATACTATCTACCAGATTTGTGGGCGCCGAGATGAGCAATGGGAGATGATCAGCACCAGGAATGATAGATCAATTGCAGCTTTCATCCAGGAGTTAAACCAGCACATTCGATGCCAGGAGAACCAGATGTGCGCAGGCATGATAGACCTGAAGAAGGCCATAACCAAGATCACGGAGTTGGAGGAAAAACTCAAGTCTACACGCGATGGATATGAGGAGGAAATAGCAACACTAGTAGAGAAGAATGATGATCTAAAGAAGAAGCTAAAAGTGTTCATGGGATTTCCCACAACTGGAGGAGAAGACGAAGATTGCACTTGTCCAGAGAACTACATCATCATCGACGACACCGACTCGGACCCAGACGATAGCGATGATGACTATGTTGATGAAGATGGAGTTGATATCATGGAGTCTTCATCGGAGCAGTTTTTCTAGTCGACCACCATATTAGTAGTAGTATTCTCCCATGTATCTAGTATAGCTGAGCACTTTTGTAACGATAGATAGACCGTTGTTTGCCCTTGTTTGATTGAATGAAGTGATTTTGTTTGCAATTGCCTCATGTGCATATGGGTAGTGTTTTCCCTCTAGACCTCATTCTATTCTATATTCTCATCTTTTTTAAACCCCCAGATGCCTCCGAGACCTGACAATGGATTTGCTTTCCCACCGGAGCTCACTCAGTTGATCCAGCAGCAGAATACGTTGATGCAGTTGCTAGTCCAGAATCAGAATCAGGGGAACAACAACAACAACAACCCACCACCACCACCACCTGTTGATCACTCAACCCATTTTCTTAGGCTGAATCCACTAGTGTTCTCTAGTAGCACCGAGCCTATAGTAGCAGATGATTGGCTCCGCAAGATTGGAAGGGAGTTAACCACTACAGGATGTACTGATGCTGAGAAGGTGCGCTTTGCCGCACATCAGTTGGATGGACCAGCGGCATCATGGTGGGAGAATTACACTGTCACCTACCCTATAGCCACGGTGACATGGGACCAATTTCAGTAGGCTTTCCGTACTGCCCATGTTTCAGCAGGAGCTATGGCCATGAAGAAGCATGAGTTTCACAACTTGCGCCAAGGAGGACGGACAGTTGGCCAGTATGTGGATGACTTTAGTAAGCTAGCACGTTATGCCCCAGATGACGTTGCTACGGATGCAGCTAAGCAGGAGAAGTGTCTGGAAGGACTGAATGATGAGTTGAGCATGCAGTTGATGGTAGCAAGCTTCAACAACTACCAGGAGTTGGTAGATCGCGCTCTTATGATTGAAGGGAAACGACAGCAGATTGAAAACCACAAGAGGAAGTATGGACAAGGGAAGTACAATTCTGGAGCTCAGCAGAAGCCACGTTTTACCCCTAAACCGGGAGGACATTTTCAGCATACCCATGGAGGAGGCAGCTCGCACAATCATAATGCCCCAAGAATGGTAATGGGAATGGAGGAAGCAACGGCCAGAACCGTACCAACCCATCAACGCCAGCCAAGAGAGACCTGAGCCAAGTCACTTGCTATAAGTGCCAGAAGACTGGACATTACGCCAATGAATGTCATGAAGCCCAGAATGGAAATGGCAATGTAAGCTCTGGGAAGAAGCCGAACCCTTTCAATAGGGGACAGGTGAACCACGTTAACATGGAGGAGGTTGAAGCTCAGCCAGATGCAGTAATAGGTAAGTTTTTGGTTAAATCATTTACTGCACTCGTCCTTTTTGATACTGGTGCATCGCATTCATACATCTCAAGGGGATTTGTGGATAAGTATAAACTGCCAACCCAAGCCCTTACGTCACCCATGTTAGTAACCTCGTCTGGAGCAGAGTATATGGCTAGTCTATGGTGTGATCGGTTACCATTAAGGATTGGTAACTATGTATTTCCCTCGGACCTAATAGTATTGAAATCTCAAGGATTGGATGTGATATTAGGCATGGATTGGTTATCAAAGTATGGAGGGAACATTGAATGCGCCAGTAAGTCAATTTTGCTTACGACGCCAGAAGGAAAAGGATCAAATATGTATCCCGGCATGTGCTGAAGAGGACTCTAGTAAAATCCTTATCAGGAGTTGTGCAGGAGGAAGTACCAGTGGTGAAGGATTTCCCTGACGTATTTCCAGAGGAGTTGCTGATGTCTACTACACAACCTTCTTCTTGTAGACGTTGTTGGGCCTCCAAGTGCAGAGGTGTAGGACAGTAGCAAATTTCCCTCAAGTGGATGACCTAAGGTTTATCAATCCGTAGGAGGCGTAGGATGAAGACGGTCTCTCTCAAGCAACCCTGCAACCAAATAACAACGAGTCTCTTGTGTCCCCAACACACCCAATACAATGGTAAATTGTATAGGTGCACTAGTTCGGTGAAGAGATGGTGATACAGGTGCAATATGGATAGTAAATAGTATTTGTAATCTGTAATTATAAAAACAGCAAGGTAACTAATGATAAAAGTGAGCGTAAATGGTATTGCAATGCTAGGAAACAAGGCCTAGGGTTCATACTTTCGCTAGTGTAAGTTCCCTCAACAAAAATAACATAATTGGATCATATAACTATCCCTCAACATGCAACAAAGAGTCATTCCAAAGTCACTAATAGCGGAGAACGAACGAAGAGATTATGGTAGGGTACGAAACCACCTCAAAGTTATTCTTTCCAATCAATCCGTTGGGATATTCCTATAAGTGCCACAAACAGCCCTAGAGTTCGTACTAGAATAACACCTTAAGACACAAATCAATCAAAACCCTAATGTCACCTAGATACTCCAATGTCACCTCAAGTATCCGTGGGTATGATTATACGATATGCATCACACAATCTCAGATTCATCTATTCAACCAACACATAGAAGCTCAAAGAGTGCCCCAAAGTTCCTACCGAAGAATCATGACGAAAACATGTGCCAACCCCTATGCATAGGTTCATGGGCGGAACGCGCAAGTTGATCACCAAAACATACATCAAGTGAATCACGTGATATCCCATTGTCACCACAGATATCCACGGCAAGACATACATCAAGTGTTCTCAAATCTTTAAAGACTCAATCCGATAAGATAACTTCAAAGGGGAAACTCAATTCATTACAAGAGAGTAGAGGGGGAATAAACATCATAGGATCCAACTATAATAGCAAAGCTCGCGATACATCAAGATCGTATCAAATCAAGAACACGAGAGAGAGAGAGAGATCAAACACATAGCTACTAGTACATACCCTCAGCCCCGAGGGAGAACTACTCCCTCCTTGTCATGGAGAGCACCGGGGATGATGAAGATGGCCATCGGAGAGGGATTTCCCCCTTCGGCAGGGTGCCGGAACGGGTCTAGATTGGTTTTCGGTGGCTACGGAGGCTTCTGGCGGCGGAACTCCCGATCTATTGTTCGTTCTGGAAGTTTTACGATACGTAGGTATATATGGGTACAAGGGGTACGTCGGTGGACCGAAGGGGGGCCACGAGGCAGGGGGGCGCGCCCCCTACCCTCGTGAGCACCTCCTTCATCTTTTGACGTAGGGTCCAAGTCTATCCGGTAGGTTTCCTTCCAAAAATAACTTCTCCAGTTGATTTCGTTCCGTTTTGACTCCATTTGATATTCCTTTTCCTTGAAACACTGAAATAGGCATAAACAACAAATCTGGGCTGGGCCTCCGGTTAATAGGTTAGTCCCAAAAATAATATAAAAGTGGAAAATAAAGCCCAGTATTGCTCAAAACAGTAGATAATATAGCATGGAGCAATCAAAAATTATAGATATGTTGGAGACGTATCGGCATCCCCAAGCTTAATTACTGCTCGTCCTCGAGTAGGTAAATGATAAAAAAGATAATTTTTGATGTGGAATGCTAGTTGGCATAATTTCAATGTAATTCTTCTTACTTGTGATATGAATATTCAGATCCATAAGATTCAAGACAAAAGTTTAATATTGACATAAAAACAATAATACTTCAAGCATACTAACTAAGCAATTATGTTTTCTCAAAATAACATGGCCAAAGAAAGCTATCCCTACAAAATCATATAGTATGGATATGCTCTATCTTCACCACACAAAATATTTAAATCATGCACAACCCCGATGACAAGCCAATCAATTGTTTCATACTTTTGATGTTCTCAAACTTTTTCAATCTTCACGTAATACATGAGCGTGAGCCATGGATATAACACTATAGGTGGAATAGAATGGTGGTTGTGGAGAAGACAAAAAAAAGGAGAAGATGGTCTCACATCAACTAGGCGTATCAACGGGCTATGGAGATGCCCATCAATAGATATCAATGTGAGTGAGTAGGGATTGCCATGCAACGGATGCACTAGAGCTATAAGTATATGAAAGCTCAACAAAAGAAACTAAGTGGGTGTGCATCCAACTCGCTTTCTCACGAAGACCTAGGGCATTTTGAGGAAGCCCATCATTGGAATATACAAGCCAAGTTCTATAATGAAAGATTCCCACTAGTATATGAAAGTGACAACATAGGAGACTCTCTATCATGAAGATCATGGTGCTACTTTGAAGCACAAGTGTGGTAAAAGGATAATAGCATTGCCCCTTCTCTCTTTTTCTCTCATTTTTTTATTTTTTTATTTTTTATTTGGGCCTTCTCTTTTTTTATGACCTCTTTTTTATTTGGGCTTCTTTGGCCCCTTTTTTTTTAATTTTTCATCCGGAGTCTCATCCCGACTTGTGGGGGAATCATAGTCTCCATCATCCTTTCGTCACTGGGACAATGCTCTAATAATGATGATCATCACACTTTTATTTTTCTTACAACTCAAGAATTACAACTCGATACTTAGAACAAGATATGACTCTATATGAATGCCTCCGGCAGTGTACCGGGATGTGCAATGATTTATGAGTGACATGTATGAAAGAATTATGAATGGTGGCTTTGCCACAAATACGATGTCAACTACATGATCATGCTAAGCAATATGACAATGATGGAGTGTGTCATAAACGGAACCATGGAAAGTTGCATGGCAATATATCTCGGAATGACTATGGAAATGCCATAATAGGTAGGTATGGTGGCTGTTTTGAGGAAGGTATATGGTGGGTTTATGGTACCGGTGAAAGTTGCGCGGTACTAGAGAGGCTAGCGATGGTGGAAGGGTGAGAGTGCGTAAACTCACATACTTATTGCAAAAATCTATTAGTTATCGAAACAAAGTACTACGCGCATGCTCCTAGGGGGATAGATTGCTAGGAAAAGACCATCGCTGGTCCCCGACCACCACTCATAAGGAAGGCAATCAATAAATAAACCATGCTCCGACTTCATCACATAACAGTTCACCATACGTGCATGCTACGGGAATCACAAACTTCAACACAAGTATTCTCTCAGATTCACAATTACTCAACTAGCATGACTCTAATATCACCATCTCCATATCTCAAAACAATCATCAAGTATCAAACTTCTCTTAGTATTGAATGCACTTTATAAGAGAATTTTATTATTCTTGAGATACCTAGCATATTTAGGATTTTAAGCCAAATTACCATGCTATTTAGACTCATCAAAAATAATATAAGTGAAGCATGAGAGTTCATATATTTCTTCAAATAAAACTACCACCATGCTTCTAAAATATAGTGAAGCACTAGAGGACAACGACAAACTACCGAAAGATATAAGTGAAGATCAATGAGTAGTCGAATAATTACGCAACTATGTGAAGACTCTCTAACATTTAATAATTTCAGATCTTGGTATTCTATTCAAACAGAAAGCAAAGCAAAATAAAATGACATTCTAAGAATAGCAAATCATGTGAAGAAGCAAAACTTAGGATCAAACCGATACTAACCGAGTTTGTTGAAGAAGAAAGGGTGGGATTGCAACCGGGGCATCCCCAAGCCTTAGATGCTTTGAGACTTCTTGAATATTATCTTGGGGTGCCTTGGGCATCCCCAAGCTTGAGCTTTTGTTGTCTCCTTAATTCCTCTCATTATCACGGTCTCCCTAAATTCTCAAAAGCTTCATCCACACAAACTCCAACGGACTCGTGAGATAAGTAGTATAAAACATTGCAAAAACTTATCATACTCTACTGTTAGCAAATCACTAAAATTATTATTCAACATTGCATACTAAATGCCTCTTGCATATTTATAGTCCTTATCCTCAAATAGAATCATTAAAGAAGCAAACATATGCAAACAATGCAAACATAACAGCAATCTGCCTAAACAGGATAGTCTGTAAAGAATGCTGCAACATCCATACTTCCCTAGCTCCAAAAATTATGAAAGAAAATTCCCACTGTAGTAAATTTATCAGAGCTTAATATGCAAAAGGTTTCAACATTTTATCACATTCTGACTTTTCTAGGGAATTATTGCAACAGCGGTAAACTTTCTGTTTTCAAACAGCAACATGTATACTTGTAACATAGGCATAGTAAAGGCTATCAATGCCACTTTTATTGAAATAAAAGATGCAAAACATTGTTCTAAATAACAGAAAGAAAATCCTAACAAAATAAATTGACGCTCCAAGCAAAACACATATCATGTGGTAAATAAAAATATAGCTCCAAGTAAAGTTACCGATGAACGAAGACGAAAGAGGGGATGCCTTCCGGGGCATCCCCAAGCTTAGGCTCTTGGTTGTCCTTGAATATTACCTTGGGGTGCCTTGGGCATCCCCAAGCTTAGGCTCTTGCCACTCCTTATTCCATAGTCCATCGAATCTTTACCCAAAACTTGAAAACTTCACAACACAAAACTTAACAGTAAAAACTCGTAAGCTCCGTTAGTATAAGAAAATAAATCACCACTTCAAGGTACTGTAATGAACTCATTCTTTATTTATATTGGTGTTAAACCTACTGTATTCCAACTTCTCTATGGTTTATAAACTATTTTACTAGCCATAGATTCATCAAAATAAGTAAACAACACATGAAAAACAGAATCTGTCAAAAACAGAACAGTCTGTAGTAATCTGGATCAAACGTATACTTATGGAACTCATAAAATTCTAAAATAAATTTCTGGACCTGAGGAATTTATCTATTAATCATCTTCAAAAATAATTAACTAAATATCACTCTCCAAATAAAAATGGCAGCAATTCTCGTGAGCGCTAAAGTTTCTGTTTTTTACAGCATGATCAACAAGACTTTCCCCAAGTCTTCCCAAAGGTTCTACTTACAAGCACTAATTAAAGACGTAAAACCACATCTAAACAGAGGATAGATGAATTATTTATTACTAAACAGGAACAAAAAGCAAGGAATAAAATAAAATTGGGTTGCCTCCCAACAAGCGCTATCGTTTAACGCCCCTAGCTAGGCATGATGATTTCAATGATGCTCACATAAAGGATAAGAATTGAAACATAAAGAGAGCATCATGAAGAATATGACTACACATTTAAGTCTAACATGCTTCCTATGCATAGGGATTTTTTGAGCAAAAAACTTATGAGAACAATAATCAACTAGCATAGGAAGGTAACACAAGCATAACTTCAAAACTTTAAGCACATAGAGAGGAAACTTGAGGGTTTTCCCAGTCACGACGTTGTAAAACGACGGCCAGTGAATTGTAATACGACTCACTATAGGGCGAATTCAACAATATAACCAGCACCTAAAGCATTCTTTTCATGATCTACAAGCATAGAAAATTTACTACTCTCCACATAAGCAAAATTCTTCTCATGAATAATAGTGGGAGCAAACTCAACAAAATAACTATCATGTGATTGAAAATTAAGATCAAGATGACAAGTTCCATGATCATCACTATTCTTTAATGCATACGTGTCATCACAATAATCATCATAGATAGGAGGCATGCTTTCATCATAATAAATTTGCTCATCAAAACTTGGGGGACAAAAAATATCATCTTCATCAAACATAGCTTCCCCAAGCTTGTGGCTTTGCATATCATTAGCATCATGGATATTCAAGGAATTCATACTAACAACATTGCAATCATGCTCATCATTCAAATATTTAGTGCCAAACATTTTATAGATTTCTTCTTCTAGCACTTGAGCACAATTATCCTTTCCATCATACTCACGAAAGATATTAAAAAGGTGAAGCGTATGAGACAAACTCAATTCCATTTTTTTTATAGTTTTATTTTATAAAATAAACTAGTGATAAAACAAGAAACTAAAAGACTCGATTGCAAGATCTAAAGATATACCTTCAAGCACTCACCTCCCCGGCAACGGCGCCAGAAAAGAGCTTAGTTGACGGGGTGTTAGTGCCGCTTTCCTCGCCTCCCCGGCAACGGCGCCAGAAAAGAGCTTGATGTCTACTACACAACCTTCTTCTTGTAGACGTTGTTGGGCCTCCAAGTGCAGAGGTTTGTAGGACAGTAGCAAATTTCCCTCAAGTGGATGAACTAAGGTTTATCAATCCGTAGGAGGCGTAGGATGAAGATGGTCTCTCTCAAGCAACCCTGCAACCAAATAACAAAGAGTCTCTTGTGTCCCCAACACATCCAATACAATGGTAAATTGTATAGGTGCACTAGTTCGGCGAAGAGATGGTGATACAAGTGCAATATGGATAGTAGATAATAGTATTTATAATCTGAAATTATAAAGACAGCAAGGTAACTAATGATAAAAGTGAGCGTAAACGGTATTGCAATGCTAGGAAACAAGGCCTAGGGTTCATACTTTCGCTAGTGTAAGTTCCCTCAACAATAATAACATAATTGGCTCATATAACTATCCCTGAACATGCAACAAAGAGTCATTCCAAAGTCACTAATAGCGGAGAACGAATGAAGAGATTATGGTAGGGTACGAAACCACCTCAAAGTTATTCTTTCCAATCAATCCGTTGGGCTATTCCTATAAGTGTCACAAACATCCCTAGAGTTCGTACTAGAATAACACCTTAAGACACAAATCAATCAAAACCCTAATGTCACCTAGATACTCCGATGTCACCTCAAGTATCCGTGGGTATGATTATACGGTATGCATCACACAATCTCATATTCATCTATTCAACCAACACATAGAACCTCAAATAGTGCCCCAAAGTTCCTACCGGAGAATCACGACGAAAATATGTGCCAACCCCTATGCATAGGTTCATGGGCGGAACCCGCAAGTTGATCACCAAAACATACATCAAGTGAATCATGTGATATCCCATTGTCACCACAGATATCCATGGCAAGACATACATCAAGTGTTCTCAAATCTTTAAAGACTCAATCCGATAAGATAACTTCAAAGGGGAAACTCAATTCATTACAAGAGAGTAGAGGGGGAAGAAACATCATAGGATCCAACTATAATAGCAAAGCTCGCGATACATCAAGATCGTATCAAATCAAGAACACGAGAGAGAGAGAGATCAAACACATAGCTACTGGTACATACCCTCATCCCCAAGGGAGAACTACTCCCTCCTCGTCATGGAGAGCACCGGGATGATGAAGATGGCCACCGAAGAGGGATTTCCCCCTCCGGCAGGGTGCCGGAACGGGTCTAGATTGGTTTTCGGTGGCTACGGAGGCTTCTGGCGGCGGAACTCCCGATCTATTGTTCGTTCTGGAAGTTTTACGATACGTAGGTATATATGGGTACAAGGGGTACGTCGGTGGACTGAAGGGGGGGCCATGAGGCAGGGGGCGCGCCCCAGGGGGGTGGGCGCCCCCTACCCTCGTGAGCACCTCCTTCATCTTCTGACGTAGGGTCCAAGTCTATCCGGTAGGTTTCCTTCCAAAAATAACTTCTCCAGTTGATTTCGTTCTGTTTTGACTCCGTTTGATATTCCTTTTCCTCGAAACACTGAAATAGGCATAAAACAGCAAATCTGAGCTGGGCCTCCGGTTAATAGGTTAGTCCCAAAAATAATATAAAAGTGGAAAATAAAGCCCAATATTGCTCAAAACAGTAGATAATATAGCATGGAGCAATAAAAAATTATAGATACGTTGGAGATGTATCAGTTGCCAGGCATGCCACCGGATAGAGATATTGAGTTTTTGATTGAGCTTTTGCCAGGCACAGGGCCCATATCTAAGAGACCATACAGGATGCCCGCAAAAGATTTGGAGGAGATTAAGAAGCAGATTAAAGAGTTACTGGATAAAGGTTATATTCGCCCAAGTTCTTCGCCTTGGGGATCGCCAGTACTTCTAGAGGAGAAAAAGGATGGATCGTTAAGGATGGTTGTTGATTATCGAGGATTGAATGAAGTAACAATCAAGAACATGTACCCACTGCCGATGATCAATGATCTGTTTGATCGATTGCAAGGAGCTAAGGTATTTTCCAAGATCGATCTGTGATCAGGATACCAACAGTTGAAGATTCGAGAGCAGGATATACCTAAGACGACTTTTACCACTAGGTATGGGCTGTACGAGTATACCATTATGTCATTTGGTATGACTAACGCACCTGCATATTTCATGAACATGATGAACAAGGTGTTTATGGAGTTTTTGGATAAGTTCGTTGTGGTGTTCATTGATGATATTTTTGTCTACTCAAAGAATGAAGGGGAGCATAAGGAGCATTTGCGTTTGGTACTTGAGAAGCTCAGAGAACATCAGTTATATGCCAAGTTCAGCAAATGTGAGTTTTGGTTGAAGGAAGTTGGATTCCTCGGACACGTTATATCCGGAGAAGGTATAGCAGTAGATCCCACCAAAGTTGTCACTGTGACAAATTGGGAAGCACCAACAACAGTTGGAGAGATCCGGAGCTTTCTTGGACTTGCAGGATACTACCGGAGATTCATAGAGAATTTCTCAAAAATTGCGAAGCCTATGACGGAGTTGTTGAAGAAGGATACCAATTTCAAATGGACTGAGGAATGTGAGGCCAGTTTCCAGGAGTTGAAGAAACGTTTGGTTACCTCGCCAGTGTTGATTCTGCCAGATCAGCACAAGGATTACGAGGTATATTGCGATGCTTCATGTCGAGGACTTGGAGTAGTGCTTATGCAGGAGGGAAGAGTTGTTTCGTATGCTTCACGATAGATGAAACCTTATGAGTTGAATTATGCCACGCATGATTTGGAGTTAGGAGCCATAGTGCATGCATTGAAGACTTGGAGACATTTTCTCATTGGAAACCATTGTGAAGTATACACGGATCACAAGAGTTTGAAGTATATTTTCACGCAGAAGGAGCTAAATCTCAGGCAAAGGAGATGGTTGGAGCTCATCAAGGATTATGATATGAGATTGCATTATCATCCCGGAAAGGCTAATGTAGTAGCCGATGCGCTGAGCCGTAAGAGCCATGTCAACACACTAATGACGGGAGATTTACCAAAGGTGTTAGCCGAAGACCTTCGAGAGCTATGTTTGGAGATAGTTCCGAGAGGCTATGTAGCAGCATTGGAGATTCAGTCTACTTTGATGGATAAGATCAGAGAAGCTCAGAAGACTGACAAGGAGGTTGCCTCTATAAAGGAGAAGATGAGCAAAGGAAAAGTTAAAGGATTTCGTGAGGATGAGCACGATTCCCTATGGTTTGAAGACCGTGTTTATGTGCCTAATAACCCGGAGATCAGGAAGTTGATTCTGTAGGAGGCCCATGATTCACCATATTCGATTCACCTAGGAAATACCAAGATGTATTTGGATTTGAAGGAAACTTTCTGGTGGACCGGAATGAAGAAGGATATTGCAAAGTATGTAGCAGTTTGTGATGTATGTCAGAGAGTAAAGGCAGAGCATCAGAAGCCAGCTGGATTGCTACAGCCATTGCCGATACCCGAATGGAAGTCGGATAAGCTAGGCATGGATTTTATCACGGGATTACCCAGGACCCGTTCAGGCTATGACTCGGTATGGGTTGTAGTCGATCACTTGACGAAGGTAGCTCATTTCATCCCAGTAAAGACCACTTACACCAGTGCTAAGTTGGCAAAGATATACATGACTAGGATCGTATGTTTGCATGGATTTCCGAGGAGCATTGTATCCAATAGAGGAACCCAGTTTACCTCAAAGTTCTGGAATCAGTTGCACGAAACTTTGGGTACTAGGCTAGAGTTCAGTACAGCTTTTCATCCGCAAACAGATGAACAGACCGAGAGAGTCAATCAGATTTTGGAGGATATGCTAAGAGCTTGTGCGCTAGATTATGGATCTAGTTGGGACGACAATTTGCCATATGCAGAGTTCTCCTACAACAACAGTTATCAATCCAATTTGAAGATGGCCCCTTTTGAAGCCTTGTACGGAAGAAGGTGCAGAACACCATTGTCGTGGGATGAAGTTGGAGACCGCCAGTTGTTTGGATTGGATTTGATTAAGGAGTCTGAACAGAAAGTGAAATTGATCCGCGATAGGCTCAAGGTAGCCCAGTCTAGGCAGAAGAGCTACAAAGATTCTAAACGCAAGGAGACAGTTTACGAAGTCGGAGACCGAGTTTATCTTCGAGTATCTCCACTTCAGGGAGTTAAGCGCTTTGGAGTTAAGGGAAAGTTAGCGCCACATTTTGTGGGACCATACAAAGTTTTGGAACGTATGGGAGAAGTTGCCTACAAGTTGGAGTTGCCCAAAGGATTGTCAGGAGTTCAAGAAGTGCCACACAGAGATGGCTGATATACCACTGAGAGATACAGTGCCGCTGGAAGCCATTCAGTTGGATAGTGATTTGAGCTATGAGGAGAAACCAGTCAAGATTCTCGAGTATGCCAGCCGAGTCACCCGCAGCAAGGTTATCAAGTTTTGCAAAGTTCAGTGGAGCCACCACACCGAGGAGGAAGCCACCTGGGAGCGAGAGGAAGAACTGCTGAAGGACCACCCTCACCTATTTTCTAGCCAACCCGAATCTCGAGGGCGAGATTCATCTTAAGGGGGGTAGGTTTGTAACATCCCAAATTTTCAATTTGGAATGTTATAAATTAGGTCATCACTGCATATCATCTTTTATTTGCTTTTGGCCTGATCCAGAAATTCTACGCAACTCAAGGACCCACGGAGAGAGTTGGGGATTTCGTTATTTTCATATTTGGGTTTTTCTCAAATCTTGAAAATAGGATCATTGATTTTATTTATTTTATCTTCAATTATTTCTATAATAAAAATATGAGAGAGGGAATAAAATGACTTTCCCAAAATAAAGAAATATTGAAGGTTTAATAAAAAATCAACTAAGATTTTATTTCGGAGTTTTCTCGCTATTTTATTTGAATTTAGGAAAAAATTGCACGTTTTCAAAACTGCATTTAGGTTCAAGAAAATGTTCATCCTGTTCTAAATATTTTATTTAGACGGTGAAAAATTGGTTTGGCATTTTTAGATTTTTATTTATTTTTCTAGGATTTTCTTAGTTTGGCGCGATTATTTAAAAAAAACACGCGAGAGCCCGACTGGGCCAAGGCCCAGTCGAGCCGGGCCGGCCTCGCCAGCGCCAGCGCCACCGCCAGCCCCGCCGTGTCACCGTCGGACTCGGGGAGTCCGATCCCGTGCCGCCTCCGCCATCGCCCCTTCCCAAGCCGCCCGAGCCCCCTCCTATAAATACGCCGCCACCCCGCAGCCCTCACCCCGTCCCAGCCCCGCCGAGCCGCCGCCGCCAGGAGTCGCCGCCGCAGCCCCGTCACCCTGCACCGTCCTATCGCCCCGTCGGAGCCGCCGGAGCCCGGCCGGATCCGAGCCGGAGGTATAGCTGCTGCCGCCGTGGTCCGTTTTAAAAAAAACCCGATCCGGTTTTTTTAGAAACCCTAGTTTCGTTTTTTTATAAATCGGTTTTTCCGGTTTATTTGTTTAGCGAGCGTTCGCCCGTTCATTCGTTTTAACGGACGAGTTCACTGTTTAATCAGAGTTAACGAACGTTCGTTCGTTAATCTGTTCGTCAGTTTTTCTTTTTCTCGGATTTTTCCGCGGTTATTTCTGATCGTGATTTCTGATCCGATTTTCGTTCTAGTATAACTTTTTGCTCGTTTATCGGAATCAGGCAATTCTAGCGCCTAGAGTTTCATCTCGAAACCCTCTTTCCGTTTAGCCAACTCAAACAAGTTTTTGATTCTATAAAATTTGACTTAGGTCCAGATTAGTAAATGAAGCTTGTTTCTTTCGCCTTTTGACTTTCGTTGCTTCGTTTGGTTTGATTCTTTTTGCAAACCGGAGTTCTTAAGTTGAACTTTTTGGTTAGTTCTCTTATTTGAGTTTTACCCGTGCATTAGATGAGTACTTATTGTATGCTTGTTTGTTTGCGATAGAGTACCCAGAGTGTGCCAGTTGCTACTTTGAATCTCTAGGTTTTGCGGATCATCAGCAAGGCAAGTAACACTTTGATCATACCTCTTTACTACCCAGTTTTATTGCATTAGATCAATCCTCAAACAATTGCATGATTAGGATCTGATTAATATGTGGGTTTGGGGAAGTAGATGAGGTAGTACCTATTACCTGTTTTATTATCAAACCCTTGGGAGTTACTTCTACGTTTGCTTATTATGCAACGCTATGCTAGTAGATGTGGATTGGGTGAGTGTATCCATGACATATGTGAGATTGATAACTTAATGGTTTATTTAAGGTGGCAACTTAAACACACATCTGGGTGGATTGAGGCACCTGGGTATTCCAGCGATTGCCTGTTTTTCTTTATGGACCGCCACCCAGGCTCAAAGGGATCATGAGATTATTCATAATAGAAACTTCCGTGTGCAACCACAAGCTACTATGGGCTCTAGCATAGTTGACTAAGTCGTGCGAACTCTTACAGCGGTAGACTAGCAGATGTAGGGGATGTAGGTTGGTACTGTCTACCCGATCGTAAGGTGCTAGCGCTTCTGAAAGACTATGTCTCGGTCATCCATTTCTCAAACACCATATAGTGAGAGAATCCCAATGGAGGAGATCGAGTCTTGTGGGGAAAAGTGCGCAAACCTCTGTAGAGTGTATAAACTAATCATGGTTACCCGTGCCCCTGGTTATGGACGTCTTGAGTATCTAGTACTTGGAATATCATCTGAATCTCATCATGTTACTTTAAATATTGTTGGGTTTTAATGATGATACTTAATTGGGATTGAGAGGACGTCTATCTTCTCAGTGTTTAACAATCACCATGATAGTTAAATAAAATTTATTCCTTTGCAGTAGGGAAAAACTGGCTTTACGCAAAACTGTAACCATAGAGCTTTTCCACCAGCCAAATATGCATGTACTATAGCTTTATTCCTTCATTATTCTCTATGTGTTACTTTGCCAGCATATTCCAAGTGCTGACCCGTTTTCGGGCTACAACGTTCATGTTGCAGACTTTTTAGACGACGAGTAAGGTGCCTTTAGGTCGTGGTTCTATACTCAGTGATGCCGTTGGAGTTGATGGACTCACTTATCTTCCAAGCCTTCCGCTGTTATCGTTATTAGATGGCCTTAAGACATTTTTATTGTAATAACTTCTCCTTTGAGACACTTGTTGTAATAAGTGTGTGATTGCTACTCTGTTATAAATCCTTCAAGTACTATGCATATTTGGCTGGTCCAGGGATGACACTAAAGCACAGAGATCAGACTGTTTGAGGTCTGGTCGCTACAATATTCCGAACCCCTATGAGCTGCCGAACAGGGTTGCGATTTTCATGGTCGGTACGCAGCCAGCACTCGGCTCAACAACCGCTATGGCTATGACCTCTAGTTCAACAGCTGCGGCGATGGCTGGTGCTAGCGGCCCTATGCGCCCGTCGGCTCAAGTTCTGACAGAGTTATTGGAGGCTTTGGCGACTTTGATGGGGGTAGAAGTGACCCCGGAGACTCAGGAACAACATAAGGTGGATGTTGCAAAATTACGAGATGAGATAGCCCAAGCCAAAGAACAACTGGCGACTGAGAACGCTAGGATGGCCACGGAGGGAGCTGCTTTGGATGCCCAGGCACAACGGATTCAGGCAGATTCTTTCCGGCTCACCTTGGATCAAAACCCCTCCAATGAAGTCAAGGGAAGGAGACACCAGAGTCATTTACCTCTGGAGTATGATGCGAGAAAGCTTTTCAACACACCAAGGGCAGGGACCAGTCACCCGCCGGTGGTGAACCGGGCTGTTGAGGCGCCCATGACTGGAGCGCCGGTTCAGCCACGCGCTATGGACCCGCCCCGTTTGGATATTATTCCGCCTCAGCACGTGCCGACACCAACGGGTCATTATTCTAATCCTTTGGATAATATGATTGCAACGACATCACGATTGGCGGCTCTTCCAGTTGAAGGCGAGTCTCCAGCTGCGATAGAGATGCGGAGGGCCAGAGAACTGTTGGGGAACGTAGTATTTCAAAAATTTGCCAACGATCACGCAAGATCTATCTAGGAGAAGCATAGCAACGAGCGGGGAGAGTGTGTCCATGTACCCTCGTAGACCAAAAGCGGTAGCGTTAAGTAACGCGGTTGATGTAGTCGAACGTCTTCGCGATCCAACCGATCAAGTACCGAACGCATGGCACCACCGCGATTTGCACACGTTCAGCTCGGTGACGTCCCTCGAACTCTAGATCCAGCGAAGGCTGAGGAAGAGTTTCTTCAGCATGACGGCGTGTTGACGGTGATGATGAAGATACCGACGCAGGTCTTCGCCTAAGCACTACGACAATATGACCGAGGTGGAAATCTATGGAGGGGGGCACCGCACACGGCTAAGAGATCAACTTGTGTGTCTATGGGGTGCCCCCTCCCCCGTATATAAAGGAGTGGAGGAGGGGGCCGGCCGGCCTCACAAGGCACGCCCCAAGGGGGGAATCCTACTCCTACTAGGAGTAGGTTCCCCCCTTTCCTAGTCTAATTAGGAGGGGAAAGGAAGGGAAGAGGGAGAGAAAGGAAAGGGGGGCGGCCCCCTCCCAATTCGGATTGGGCTTTGGGGTCCCACATCTTGGCCGCCTCCTCCTCTCTTCCACTAAAGCGCATGTAGGCCCATTAATCCCCCGGGGTATTCCAGTAACCCCCCGGTACTCCGGAAAATGCCCAAACTAATCCAAAACCTTTCCGGTGTCCAAACATAACCTTCCAATATACCAATCTTCATGTCCCGACCATTTCGAGACTCCTCGTCATGTCCGTGATCACATCCGAGACTCCAAACAACCTTCGGTACATCAAATCACATAACTCACAATACATATCGTCATCGAACGTTAAGCGTGCGGACCCTATGAGTTCGAGAACTATGTAGACATGACCGAGACTCATCTCCGGTCAATAACCAATAGCGGAACCTGGATGCTCATATTGGTTCATACATATTCTACGAAGATCTTTATCGGTCAAACCACATAACAACATACGTTGTTCCCTTTGTCATCGGTATGTTACTTGCCCGAGATTCGATCGTCAGTATCATCATACCTAGTTCAATCTCATTACTGGCAAGTCTCTTTACTCGTTGCGTTATGCATCATCCGGTGACTAACTCATTAATCACATTGCTTGCAAGGCTCATAGTGATGTGCATTGTCCGAGAGGGCACAGAGATACCTCTCCAACAATCGGAGTGACAAATCCTAATCTCGGTCTATGCCAACTCAACAAATACCATCGGAGACACGTGTAGAGCATCTTTATAATCACCCAGTTACGTTGTGACATTTGATAGCACACTAAGTGTTCATCCGTTATTCGGGAGTTGCATAATCTCATAGTCATAGGAACATGTATAAGTTATGGAGAAAGCAATAGCGATAAACTAAATGATCAAAGTGCTAAGCTAACGGATGGGTCATGTCAATCACATTATTCTCTAATGATGTGATCCTGTTTATCAAATGACAACTCATGTCTATGGTTAGGAAACTTAACCATCTTTGATTAACGAGCTAGTAAAGTAGAGGCATACTAGTGACTCTCTGTTTGTCTATGTATTCACACATGTACTAAGTTTCCGGATAATACAATTCTAGCATAAATAATAAACACTCATCATGATATAAGGAAATATAAATACCAACTTTATTATTGCCTCTAGGGCATATTTCCTTCAGTCTCCCACTTGCACTAGAGTCAATAATCTAGATTACATTGTAATGATTCTAACACCCATGGAGTCTTGGTGCTGATCATGTTTTTCTCGTGAGAGAGGCTTAGTCAACGGGTCTGCAACCTTCAGATCCGTATGTATTTTGCAAATCTCTATGTATCCCTCCTTGACTTGATTGCAGATGGAATTGAAGCGTCTCTCGATGTTCTTGGTTCTCTTGTGAAATCAGGATTCCTTTGCCAAGGCAATTGCATCAGTATTGTCACAAAAGATTTTCATTGGACCTGATGCACTAGGTATGACACCTAGATCGGATATGAACTCCATCATCCAGACTCCTTCATTTGCTGCTTCCGAAGCAGCTATGTACTCCGCTTCGCACGTAGATCCCGCCCCGACGCTTTGCTTAGAATTGCACTGACTAACAGCTCCACCATGCATCAAAAATATGTATCCGGTTTGTGACTTAGAGTCATCCGGATCAGTGTCAAAGCTTGCATCGACGACCGTTTACGATGAGCTCTTTGTCACCTCCATAAATGAGAAACATATCCTTAGTCCTTTTCAAGTATTTCAGGATGTTCTTGACTGCAGTCCAGTGATCCACTCCTGGATTACATTGGTACCTCCCTGCTAAACTAATAGCAAGTCACACATCAGGTCTGGTACAAAGCATTGCATACATTATAGAACCTATGGCCGAAGCATAGGGAACGACTTCCATTTTCTCTCTATCTTCTGTAGTGGTCGGGCATTGAGTCTGACTCAACTTCACACCTTGTAACACAGGCAAGAACCCTTTCTTTGCTTGGTCCATTTTGAAATTCTTCAAAACTTTATCAAGGTATGTGCTTTGTGAAACTCCAATTAAGCATCTTGATCTATTTCTATAGATCTTGATGCCCAATATATAAGCAGCTTCACCTTGGTCTTTCGTTGAAAAATTATTATTCAAGTATCCTTTTTTGCTATTCAGAAATTCAGTATCATTTCCAATCAACAATATGTCGTCCACATATAATATTAGAAATGCTACAGAGCTCCCACTCACTTTCTTGTAAATACAGTCTTCTCGAAAAGTCTGTATAAAACCATATGCTTTGATCACACTATCAAAGCGTATATTCCAACTCCGAAATGCTTGCACCAGTCCATAAATGGATCACTGGATCTTGCACACTTTGTTAGCACCTTTTGGATTGACAAAACCTTCTGGTTGCATCATATACAACTCTTCTTTAGGATATCCATTAAGGAATGCAGTTTTGACATCCATTTGCCAAATTTCATAATCGTAAAATGCAGCAATTGCTATCATGATTCGGACGGACTTATGCATCGCTACGGGTGAGAAGGTCTCATCGTAGTCAACTCCTTGAACTTGTCAAAAACCTTTCGCAACAAGTCGAGCTTTATAGATAGTAACATTACCGTCAGCGTCAGTCTTCTTCTTGAAGATCCATTTATTCTCTATGCCTTTCCTATCATCGAGCAAGTCAACCAAAGTCCACACTTTGTTCTCATACATGGATCCCATCTCAGATTTCATGGCCTCAAGCCATTTTGTGGAATCTGGGCTCATCATCGCTTCCTCATAGTTCGTAGGTTCGTCATGGTCAAGTAACATGACTTCCAGAACAGGATTACCGTACCACTCTGGTGCGGATCTTATTCTAGCTGACCTACGAGGTTCGGTAGTAACTTGATCAGAAGTTTCATGATCATCATCATTAGCTTCCTCACTAATTGGTGCAGGAATCATTGAAACTGATTTCTGTGATGAACTACTTTCCAATAAGGGAGCATGTACAATTACCTCATCAAGTTCTACTTTCCTCCCACTCACTTCTTTCGAGAGAAACTCCTTCCCTAGAAAGGATCCATTCTTAGCAAAGAATATCTTGCCTTCGGTTCTGTGATAGAAGGTGTACCCAACAATTTCCTTTGGGTATCCTATGAAGACACATTTCTCCGATTTGGGTTCGAGCTTATTAGGTTGAAGATTTTTCACATAAGCATTGCAGCCCCAAACTTTAAGAAATGACAACTTGGGTTTCTTGCCAAACCACAATTCATATGGTGTCGTCTTAACAGATTTCGATGGCGCCCTATTTAACGTGAATGCAGTCGTCTCTAAAGCATAACCCCAAAACGGTAGCGGTAAATCAGTAAGAGACATCATAGATCACACCATATCTAATAAAGTGCGGTTACGACGTTCGGACACACCATTACGCTGTGGTGTTCCAGGTGGCGTGAGTTGCGAAACTATTCCGCATTGTTTCAAATGAAGACCAAACTCATAACTCAAATATTCACCTCCACGATCAGATCGTAGGATCTTAATTTTCTTGTTACGATGATTTTCCACTTCACTCTGAAATTCTTTGAACTTTTCAAATGTTTCCGACTTATGTTTTATCAAGTAGATATATCCATATCTGCTCAAATCATCTGTGAAGGTCAGAAAATAATGATACCCGCCACGAGCATCAACACTCATCGGACCGCATATATCAATATGTAATATTTCCAATAAGTCTGTTGCTCGTTCCATTGTTCCGGAGAACGGAGTTTTAGTCATCTTGCGCATGAGGCATGGTTCAAAAGCATCAAGTGATTCCAAAAGCCCATCAGCATTGAGATTTCATGCGCTTTACACCAATATGACCTAAACGGCAGTGCCACAAATAAGTTGCACTATCATTATTAAACTTATATATTTTGGCTTTAATACTATGAATATGTGTATCATTACTATCAAGATTTAGTAAAAATAGACCACTCATCAAGGGTGCATGACCATAAAAGATATTACTCATATAAATAGAACAACCATCATTCTATGATTTAAATGAATAACCGTCTCGCATCAAACAACATCCAGATATAATGTTCATGCTTAACGCTGGCACCAAATAACTATTATTCAGGTCTAAAACTAATCCCGAAGGTAGATGTAGAGGTAGCGTGCCGACGGCGATCACATCGACTTCGGAACCATTTCCCACGCGCATCGTCACCTCGTCCTTAGCCAATCTTCACTTAATCTGTAGCCCCTGTTTCGAGTTGCAAATATTAGCAATAGAACCAGTATCAAATACCCAGCCGCTACTGCGAGCATTTGTAAGGTACACATCAATTACATGTATATCAAATATACCTTTCACTTTGCCATCCTTCTTATCCGCTAAATACTTGGGGCAGTTCCGCTTCCAGTGACCAGTCCCTTTGTAGTAGAAGCACTCAGTCTCAGGCTTAGGTCCAGACTTGGGCTTCTTCACTTGAGTAGCAACTTGCTTGTCGTTCTTCTTGAAGTTCCCCTTCTTCCCTTTGCCCTTCTTCTTGAAACTGGTGGTCTTATTGACCATCAACACTTGATGCTCCTTCTTGATTTATACCTCCGCAGCCTTTAGCATCGCGAAGAGCTCGGGAATTGTCTTATCCATCCCTTGCATATTACAGTTCATCACGAAGCTTTTGTAGCTTGGTGGCAGTGATTGAAGAACTCTGTTAATGACACTATCAACCGGAAGATTAACAACCAGCTAAGTCAAGTGATTGTGGTATCCAGACATTCTGAGTATATGTTCACTAACAGAACTATTCTCCTCCATCTTGCAGCTATAGAACTTATTGGAGACTTCATATCTCTCAATCCAGGCATTTACTTTAAATATTAACTTCAACTCATGGAACATCTCATATGCTCCATGACGTTCAAAATGTCGTTGATGTCCCGGTTCTAAGCCGTATAGCATGGCACACTGAACTATGGAGTAGTCATCAACACGCGTCTGCTAGGCATTCACAATGTCTGCAGTTGCTGGCGCGGGTGGTACACCTAGCGGTGCTTCCAGGACGTAATTCTTCTGTACAGCAATGGGGGTAATCCTCAAGTTACGGACCTAGTCCGTGTAGTTGCTACCATCATATTTCAATTTAGCTTTCTCTAGGAACGCATTAAAATTCAACAGAACAACGGCACGAGCCATTTATCTAGAACAACATAGACATGCAAAACACTATCAGGTACTAAGTTCATGATAAATTAAAGTTCAATTAATTATATTACTTAACAACTCCCACTTAGATATACATCCCTCTAATCATCTAAGTGATCACATTATCCATATCAACTAAACCATGTCCAATCATCACGTGAGATGCAGTAGTTTTCAATGGCGAACATCACTATGTTGATCATATCTACTATATGATTCACGCTCGACCTTTCAGTCTCAGTGTTCCGAGGCCATATCTGCATATGCTAGGCTCGTCAAGTTTAACTCGAGTATTCTGCTTGTGCGAAACTGACTTGCACCCGTTGTATGTGAACGTAGAGCTTATCACACCCAATCATCACATGGTGCCTCGGCACGCCGAACTGTAGCAATGGTGCATACTCAGAGAGAACACTTATACCTTGAAATTTAGTGAGAGATCATCTTATAATGCTACTGCCGTACTAAGCAAAATAAGATGCATAAAGGATAAACATCACACGCAATCAATATAAGTGATATGATATGGCCATCATCATCTTGTGCCTTTGATCTCCATCTGCAAAGCACCGTCATGATCACCATCATCACCGGCTTGACACCTTGATCTCCATCGTAGCATCATTGTCGTCTCACCAACTATTGCTTCTACGACTATTGCTACCGTTTAGCGATAAAGTAAAGCAATTACATGGCGATTGCATTTCATACAATAAAGCGACAACCATATGGCTCCTGCCAGTTGACGATAACTGTGTTACAAAACATGATTATCTCATACAATAATTTATATAATCACGTCTTGACCATATCACATCACAACATGCCCTGCAAAAACAAGTTAGATGTCCTCTACTTTGTTGTTGCAAGTTTTACGTAGCTGCTACGGGCTTAGCAAGAACCGTTCTTACCTACACATCAAAAACCACAACACGGTATAGTGATTGCCTTTTGATCTTCAGAAAGAACCCTGTTCATTGAATCCGACTCAACTAAAGTTGGAGAAACTGACACCCGCTAGCCACCTGTGTGCAAAGCACGTCGGTGGAACTAGTCTCATGAACGCGGTCATTTAATGTTTGTCCGGGCCGCTTCATCCAACAATACCACCGAATCAAGAAAAAACTAGTGACAACAAGCAATATGTATATACCCACGCCCACAACTTCTTTGTGTTCTACTCGTGCATATAACATCTACGCATAGACCTGGCTCGGATGCCACTTTTGGGGAACGTAGTATGTTGAAAATTTGCCTACGACCACGCAAGATCTATCTAGGAGAAGCATAGCAACGAGCGGGGAGAGTGTGTCCACATACCCTCGTAGACCTAAAGCGGAAGCGTTAAGTAACGTGTGTAACGCCCTCGATGCGGCTATATCTCCCACGTGTCGAAGCACGACTTAGAGGCATAACCGCATTGAAAGCAATGTCGCAAGTGAGGTAATCTTCATGCAACCCATGTAATACATAAGGGAAAGAGATACATAGTTGGCTTACAATCGCCACTTCACACAATTACATGAATAAAGCATTACAACATCCAAATACAAACGAGGTCCGACTACGGAACCAAAATAAAAGAAGAACCCCAAAAGCGACACGGTCCCCGATCGACCCCAACTGGGCTCCAGTACTGATCAACTGGAACGAAACGGCACAAAGGAGAAGATCTTCATCGAGCTCCTCCTTGAGCTTGGTTGCGTCACCTGCTCGGTAACATCGGCACCTGCAAACTGGTTTTGGAAGTATTTGTGAGTCACGGGGACTCAGCAATCTCGCACCCTCGCAATCAAGACTATTTAAGCTTATGGGTAAGGTAAAATGTATGAGGTGGAGCTGCAGCAAGCGACTAGCATATATGGTGGCTAACATACGCAAATGAGAGCGAGAAGAGAAGGCAAAGCACGGTTGAGAAAGTATGATCAAGAAGTGACCCTAGAACAACATACGTCAAGCATAACTCCAACACCGTGTTCACTTCCCGGACTCTGCCAAGAAGAGACCATCACGGTTACACACGTGGTAAATGTATTTTAATTAAGGTCAACTTTAGGTTTTCTACAACCGGACGTTAACAAATTACCATCTACCCATAACCGCGGGCACAGCTTTCGAAAGTTCAAATCCCTGCAGGGGTGTCCCAACTTAGCCCATCACAAGATCTCACGGTCAACGAAGGATATTCCTTCTAGCGGGAAGACCCGATCAGACTCGGAATCCCGGTTACAAGACATTTCGACAAGGTAAAACTAAACCAGCAACACCGCCCGAATGTGCCGACAAATCCCGATAGGAGCTGCACATATCTCTTTCTCAGGGCACATCGGATTGTCTTAACTTTCGGTAGGCCAGCCCAGAGTTGCCCCTGGTGGCCACCGACGGCTGACAAGTTGGACCAACACTCAGAGGAGCACTGGCCCGGGGGGGGGGTAAAATAATGATGACCCTCAGGAGCGTGACTCCCAAGGGAAAGGAAAAGGCTAGGTGGCAAATGGTAAAACCAATGTTGGGCATTGCTGGAGGAGTTTTACTCAAGGGGAACTGTCAAGGGGTTCCCATTATTACCCAACCGCATAAGGAACGCAAAATCCGGGAACATAACACCGATATGACAGAAACTAGGGCGGCAAGAGTGGAACAAAACACCAGGCATAAGGCCGAGCCTTCCACCCTTTACCAAGTATATAGATGCATTAATTAAATAAGATATATTGTGATATCCCAA
Organism: Triticum urartu; assembly: GCF_003073215.2. NCBI lineage: Eukaryota > Viridiplantae > Streptophyta > Magnoliopsida > Poales > Poaceae > Triticum > Triticum urartu. Next base: position 535,521,478 of record NC_053027.1, on the reverse strand, counting down.
CAAGTAAACATGTTCCAACAAGGAACAAACTTCAATCTTCACCTGCAACTAACAACGCTATAAGAGGGGCTGAGCAAAGCGGTAACATAGCCAAACAACGGTTTGCTAGGACAAGGTGGGTCAGAGGCTTGGTTCAACAATATGGGTGGCATGATAAGCAAGTGGTAGGTATCGCAGCATAGCCATAGCAAAAGAGCGAGCAACTAACAAGCAAAGATAAGTGATTTCGAGGGTATGGTCATCTTGCCTGAAATCCCGCAAGGAAGAAGAATGAGTCCATGAAGAAGACAAACGGACGTAGACAAATGGGTCCTCACAAACGCTACGTAACCGGAACCAACCCGAAGAAGCAAACACCAGAAAGAAGCACACAACATAGTAAACAACCAACACATGAACATGGTATGATATGCGGGATGCGGTATGCGATGCATACGCATGATTTACAAAGGAATGCTTGAACCTGGCCTCAACATGGAAATCCAAGTGTGCCACTGGAAAGGTGAGATGAAATCGCTTGGAAACGATATAAAGAACGCCGGAATCGGAGTCACGGTTTGGAACTGGCGAGCAATTCAAATATGGCCACGTTCTGCGATTTACAGCAAGTAGCCATCTAAATGCAACAAGATGAACATGCTACAGCGCTCAAGCATGGCAACAAAATACATGGCAGGGATCCATTCATGATGCTTAACAAAAGATGAACACTGAGCTAGGGCCAATTCATCCATTAACAGGTCCAAACAAGCATGGCAAAAATGCAATTGGTAAACAGATTTCAGACTTGGTGAAATTAACACAAGCCTGGAATTTCAGATCAGGTAGCACACTTTGAAGCATGAAAACTATATGCTACAGGGCCTGAACATGGCAAAGTAAAGCATGGCATGGAGCTACTCAAAGAGCTTAACAAAAGTCCCTTAGTGACCTTGAGCCAAAAGGGATCAGAAAATACACTTGCAAGCATGTGAACATGGTAAAAACATAATCAGACTCTCAGACTTAGTGAAAAACTGGAGCATGCAAATCAGATATCAAGTAGGCATGTTTACGAGCTCGATGCACTCACTACAGAGAATGACATGGCAATCTAAGCATGCACCCATCAAGAATACACATTATACAAGCTAGACATGGCAAGAACAACAACATAGCATGCACGGATCAACTACAACATCCTCGGCAAAATCGCTAACAAGTAGACAATCTGCCCAGATTCACGAAATTGCAAAAGTAGAGCTCGGTTGACTCAAGCTAGGCTGCTCCATAATTTTAAACAAAGGCATGGATGGATATAGCACTACAAGATTAACAAAACATCCTTACTGATCATCCTCAAAAGAGGCACGGATCACCAGGAAACAACATGAACATATGGCATAATGAGGTAAACAGATCAAGGACGTAGTGGAAATGCTAAGTCCCTGAAATCAGCATTAATGAATGCACCACTTTGCAAGCTTGTGCTAGTCACCACACACATCACAAAAATACATGGATTGCACCTCTGGATAGGTGGCAAAACATATAACAAAACACATGTAGAGCTCATGAGCATATCATGCACACAATAATCATGGCAAAAATGACAAATATCTAATTGGAGAAGCAGATCTGACAATTATCTCAAATAGCATTCTTCTAACAGCATTTCGGGCATCAAGATGAACTCAAATGAAAATGATGCAATGAGATGAAATGATGTGCTCTCTGAGACGAACATTTTGATATGCTATATGTCCAAAATGGAGGTACGGATACAAAGTTACGATGCTATGAACATAGGCATAATAATTAGGGTTAGGGACGAGAAAGTCAACCGCGGGGGATTTTTAGATCTGAGATCTGGATCGGGCGGCACGCAGAACGAGGATCGCCCGGAAGCTCGTGGCCGGAACAGTAGCGCCGGAGAAGAGGGGAAGGTGTGCCGACGACGAGGAGGGGCCGGGCGCGGCTGCCGGAGCGTGGGGCGGCGCCGGCGACGAGGTCCGCGGCGGCGGGGCAACCGAGGCGAGGCGCGGCGGACCCGGCGCCCAACGGGCGACGCCGGCGACGAGGATGCCGAAGGCGGCGGGCGGCGGATGCCGGCGGAGGCGCGCAGTGGCCGGCGCGGCTCCTGGAGCCAAGGGGCGGCGCGGGAGAGAGGAACCGGGCGGCGGGGTGGCTCCCCAGGTGGCGGCACGGATCTAGGCCCGCGCGGGCTCCGCGGGCCGCGACAGCGGTGGAACGGTGGCGGACACGTGGCGTGGCCTGGTTGGAGGAGAGGGGCGGCGCGGCGACGAGGCACGCCCTGATTTGCCGGGGCGACGTGGCGGCGGCAGCGGACATTGTCCGGCTCGGCGCGGGCGTGTCCGGCGGCGCGAGGATGAAGAAGACTAGGGTTTGGACTGCGCGAAAAATCGGGGAGAGCCACATATTTATAGGTAGAGGGAGCTAGGAGAGTCCAAATGAGGTGAGGTTTTCGGCCACGCGATCGTGATCGAACGACCGAGAAGATGGAGGAGGTTTAGGTGGGTTTTGGGCCACTTTGGAGGGGTGTTGGGCTGCAACACACACGAGGCCTTTTCGGTTCCTCGGTTAACCGTTGGAGCATCAAACGAAGTCCAAATGGTACGAAACTTGACAGGCGGTCTACCGGTAGTAAACCAAGGCCGCTTGGCAAGTCTCGGTCCAATCCGGAAATGTTTAATCCCCACACATGAAAAGAACGAAGAAATGACCACCGGAGAAGAACGGAGCGCCGGAATGCAAAACGTACAACGGGGAAAATGCTCGGATGCATGAGACGAACACGTATGCAAATGAGATGCACATGATGACATGATATGCAATGCATGACACGCAAGCAAAGACAAGGCAACAACAACGAATAACTGGCGGACAATTGGCACATCGGTCTCGGGGCGTTACAACACTCCACCACTACGAGAGGATCTCGTCCCGAGATCTAGAATGGCACCGGAGGGAAAAATGGAAGAGAAAGAGAAGAGGTAAAACTAAGTTTCTTCTTTGACCAAAGAGTGAAACCAAAGAACCTTGAAAATGTTAAGCCACTTCGAGAGAATAATACAACTGAGATGAACGAAGTTGAAAGCGCTCCGGTAGGGAAGAGGAAACAAGGAATTACAAATTCGGACAACACTTCGTTTGAAAAGAGATGAAAGACTTGATAAGGTGAAAAGAACTAGAAGAGATGACACAACACTCCGGTTAGATGGATAAACACGAAAAGAGCACGATTCATGATGATGAGAGAAAAGAGCAACATCGCAATGACTCCGGAACAAAAAAATCAAAGATAGATAATTGAAATAGGAGAATGAAGAAGAAAATGTCAACTTCTGCCACAAAAGAACTTGAAAAGGCATCTTTAGGAGAAGGGTCGAATGGAGTTGTTGGAAACACAACAATCGAAAGATAAGCTTGATATGGTCTTATGAAGTACATCTCAAATTATGAGGTGATCACCTGCCACACACGGGAAAAGAATTGGATTGATATGAACAAATTGACGAGAAACTTATTTCACCGGGAGGATAAACGAAGAACTTGGATCATATATAAGTACCATAAGTAGCGACAATCCTCATGTAAGGCTTTTGGTGAAATATAACCCAAGATAATTCCAACGAAGAGGTTGATGGATTTAAAATATCTCATACTTGATAACTTGTGAAACATGAAAACATGAACTCAAATTATCAAGAATGACGTGATACCACCTCGAATGCTACGGTTGAAAGAATTGCACTTTAAAATGCAAGATAAAGAATACTTGAGCTCCTCTGAAAAGAATCTCGATGAACACTTCGATAAGGAATTAAATCCTTGGTGAACCACCATGTCGAGCCTCCCTGAAGAACTCCGGTAACAAAAGGATGATCAAACGGAAGGAAAAAGAAGTTGAAAACACAAGGTGAATCCTTGTAAAGATTTTTGATGGACCTCCGTGATAATTAGATCTTGGAACTCCGGGAAAGAAAAGATAACGCATCTCAAACTGAGAATATGATATGATGAACCACTCTGGAAAAAAGAAATTACTCATTCGGATGAAACAAGAATAAGAATTACATTATGCTTGTCCTTCATCAACTAAATTGATGACAATCAACGGATTTGACATACTACTTATTCTCGTAGAAAGGATTAAGATAGATAATGCGCAAACTTGAAGAGGTCTTCGATGATCCACCGGTAGGATTTGAAGGAACGGAAGTATGATAACGTAAGAAGAGGAATCTTGAACAAACCACCGTAAGAATTGAAAATGAACAAAGAGAAGATAAAGAAACACCGGAAAGAATTAGCAAATGAATGAAGAAGCTTGAGGGGATTTAGATACATCAGAACGAAGAGATCAAGAACTGATTAGAGGATATTTGATTGATGCACCGGCAAGATAGGAGAATGATAACTGACAGCTGAGAATGAATAGACCTGAATTGATGGACTCCGGATAACAAACTGAGAAGACTCTTGAATTACTCCGGATAGGTGAAAAGAATTCTCACGATCAAAACAATTACGAGAGGATGGCAACAAGCTAGAATCACGAATCTTGAAGAGAATGGAGCAAGATTAAAGAGAAACTCTTCTTCGGTCTTCAAAATCCGAGAATGACGACGAGAAACACCGTCATGAATTATTTAGACCCTCCGGAATGAAGAATGGAAAGGTTGAGCCAACGATGAAATGATTTCGACAGATCTTGGAGAAAACATGAGACTGATGATAATTCATTCTTATGTCAAACTTTGACAAGAATTTAGGATAGCTCCGGGAAAATAAGAAGAGTCAGGTAAGATCCTGGGAGAAGACCTGTGGGTTAGGGCCCACTCAAAAGAAACACTGTTGAATGATTTCTTGAAAAGAGAGATTGCACCGGTTGAATTAAATGGCTTGAAAGATATTACAATCTCGATAGAGCTTGAATGGATCGAGAATGTAACCGCGAGTCTTCTGAGATATCTTGAGCACTCCGGAACAAATGAATAGCGAGAGGTGAATGATAAAGAGGTGCACCGGCAAGAAAAGGTATTTGAAACAAGGAAAAAGGATATGATCCACAAAGCTTGACTTGGTTCCACCGAAGAAGAAAAGAATGAATAATGGTGAACTAGAAACTCCGTTAAAATCTTCATGAGAATCACCGGATAAGAATATTGACGGCAAAATAGGATGGAGAGACCTCATATGAATAAAAGGATACTTGATTAAAAATTCCGAGTCCTTCACGAAAAAGGGTGGGTGGGCGGGAAAACAAATGCAACTTGGGATGGATGAAACGAACACCGTAGAGAAAGCTGAGATTGAAACTTGCGGATGTTGCAATGATCGGATCCACTTGAAGAGAAGCAGAAGCAAGCCGGTTAAAAAGGATTGACGAAAACAATCTTGATGATCAAGAAGGATTGGTATCCACATCGGAGTATGAGAACACCATTTGGGGAAGGTATGGAATCAACACTTGACTTCGAAGCAACTTGAATACCACAACTCAAAACAAAACAAAGGATTGGCTTGCAGAATAAGCCGGAACAAACATATGATAGAGATTTCGTCCGAAGTTTTTGTGGTGGGGCCTACACGGGCTCGATCGTACAACACCATCATGTACAAGGCAGTGCACATGACATACGAAGCATCCCCGAGTCGGCAATAGCAAGACTCTTTAAGACACAACGAGACCACTGTAAACCACCGTGAATAGGCGGACACTAGACGTCGAACCCCATTTCATATCATACATCTGTCGAAAGATATCCTAAGAGCTACTTGAATTCCCACTTATAAACTCCCAAAATTTTTCCGGTTATGCAATCAGGTGTTGGGGATACAGGGGAAGCATAATATCTCACCCAAAACTAGCAAATCCTACATCCAGCTGTATCCATCCTTCAACACATAACCAAGAAACCTTCAGAAATCATCTACCTCAACCTTCGAAAAGCATCCGTTATACAAGTTATGGCAATACTCCCGAACTCCCGCCCCAGTACTGGGTGCGTCGAGGTTATCTCACCAACGAACTGCATAAAAGGGATTTTCGATGTCGGCATACTAAACTTAGGTATTCCAGAATTGCAACGATAAAATTGTGACGGCAACACCTCGGAGCTCAACTCCCCGGGACACTGCCACAACCCCTAAAGACAGGAGGCACCAAGAACAATGTTCTCGTCACAAAACCATCGGAACGATTTCAAGATACCCGCGTGATCCTAAATTTTTTTTAGTGAAATTGGAGAAGAGAAGAGTCAAAACTCTACGTCAGGATGCCTTACCAGAGCGATGAAGGGACTGAGGAGTAAAAAGAATTCCTAAACTCTCCGATATATAATTCCTAAATGACTCAAAAACATTTTTCTAGACTCAACAACGGCTGCTAAACACGATCAAGCAGTGGGGGCTCCTAAGGTCGGGGACACGTGGGAGATATAGCCGCATCGAGGGCGTTACAACGTGGTTGATGTAGTCGAACGTCTTCGCGATCCAACCGATCAAGTACCGAACGCACGACACCTCGGCGATCTGCACATGTTTAGCTCAGTGACGTCCCTCGAATTTTAGATCCACCTGAGGCCAAGGGAGAGTTTCGTCAGCACGACGACATGTTTACGGTGATGATGAAGTTATCGACACAGGTCTTCACCTAAGCACTACGACAATATGACCAAGGTGGAAATCTGTGGAGGGGGGCACCGCACACGGCTAAGAGATCAACTTGTGTGTCTATGGGGTGCCCCCTCCCTTGTATATAAAGGAGTGGAGGAGGGGGCCAGCCGGCCTCACAAGGCGCGCCCTAAGGGGGGAATCCTACTCCTACTAGGAGTAGGTTCCCCCTTTCCTAGTCCAACTAGGAGGGGGAAGGAAGGGAAGAGGGAGAGAAAGGAAAGGGGGGCCGCCCCCCTCCCAATTCGGATTGGGCTTGGGGAGGTGTCGGTGTCAAAACTGGTAGATCTCGGGTAGGGGGTCCCGAACTGTGCGTCTAAGGCAGATGGTAACAGGAGGCAGGGGACATGATGTTTACCCAGGTTCGGGCCCTCTTGATGGATGTAATACCCTACGTTCTGCTTGATTGTTCTTGATGATATGAGTATTACAAGAGTTGATCTACCATGAGATCAAAGAGGCTAAACCCTAGAAACTAGCCTATGGTATGATTATATGTTGTCCTACGGACTAAATCCTCCAGTTTATATAGACACCGGAGGGGGCTAGGGTTACACAAGGTCGGTTACAAAGGAGGAGATATACATATCTGTATTGCCTAGCTTGCCTTCCACACCAAGTAGAGTCACATCCGGACACGGGATGAAGTCTTCAATCTTGTATCTTCATAGTCCAACAGTCCGGCCAAAGGATATAGTCCGGCTGTCCGGAGACCCCCTAATCCAGGATTCCCTCAGTAGCCCCTGAACCAGGCTTCAATGATGATGAGTCCGACACGCAATATTGTCTTCGGCATTGCAAGGCGGGTTCCTCCTCCGCATACACCATGGAAGAGTTTAGAATACAAGGATAGTGTTCGGCCCTGCAAAATAAGTTCCACATACCATTGTAGAAATAATAATATTTCCACAAATCTAATCTGCTGACACGTTTTGACAGCATGACATCACGCCATGGCCTGGTCATTATTCGAACCGTTTTTCTCAACCAGCTCCACACATAATGTGAGGCGGTTTTCTTGACACGTCTTGTCAAAGCAGAGATCGTGTTCCCCTTATCACGGGATTCTCATCAATACAGGCATGGGTAACCCAACCGTGCCTGTTGGTATGACTCCTAGATCTTAGGCAAGTCCCAAAACGGCCACGAGGAGGACGCTTGATATTCACCCTCTTTATAAGGGGGAAGATGCTTTTTCTTTTTTCCCCTCCCGTGCTCAATTGAATCCTTCCCCCGCCTCGAGTTCTAACACCCAAAGCCCAGGTCAGGTGCTTCGGACCTTGAACTATGTCCGGATCCAACCTTCAAGGTCAGTGGATGCCTTCCTCCATCACAGAGGAGGACATCAAGAAGTTGAGAGAGGCCAGATATCTGACCGCCGAAATTTCTCATAGGCTGCCTGCTTGAGGGCAGGTCGTCCCTAATCCCAAATCCAATGAGAGCATCATGTTCATCTCCCAGTTCCTCCGAGGACTAGGCCTCGCTCTGGATCCCTTTGTCAGGGGTCTTATGTTCTATTATGGGCTGGATTTTCATGATCTGGCCCCGGATTCCCTTCTTCACATCTCGTCATTTATTGTTGTATGTGAGGCCTTCCTCCGCATTACCCCTCACTTCGGCCTATGGCTGAAGACCTTCGATGTGAAGCCGAAGATGATCGAGGGGCGGCACGCGGCGTGCGAAGGTGCTTTAATAAGAAAAATCGCTGACGCTCCATGGCCAGAGGGTTCCTTCCCAGAGGTGTCCAGATTGTGGCAGCGGGAGTGGTTTTACATCACAGCTCCCCGAAGTGCCAAGTGGGTAGCTGCCCCCACCTTTCGCTCGGGCCCCCCATCGCAACTGATGTCATGGATCAAGAGGGGGCTGAGCTGGGGTCCAGCAAAGGACGTGCCAATATTGTAGAGCCGTATCCGAGATCTCTTTGAGAGAGATTTCAGTCTGGTTATGGTAATGCAAGTTATGCTGGTTCGTCGAGTCCAGCCTTGCAAACGTCGGCCCCTCCGTATGTGGGAATTCAACCCGGAAGGACCGCGAGCTATTCAACATTTCCTCGACATGACGCTCGAAGAGATGTACAAATTGTTCTTCAGACCCCAAATAGAGTGTCCGGACACCACCGAGGATGTGGGTTTGAGCTGCAACCGCCCTGATGCCCAAGTAAGTAATCCCATGGCCGAACACACTGTCCTTTTAGTTATCATGACATCATTCTAAAAAGTCGCTCTTCGACTAGGACTGGATAACAAAGGTGAAGACGATCAGGTGTCTGGCCCCCCTTCCTGAAGGCTTGGACAATCCGGTACTGGACAAAATGCTTGAGCCGGCATCTTATCAAGTGCCCTCAAAGGAAGATGAAGGGGGAATAAAGAGGCCGACAGCGGGCCTCACTCGCTATTCGTCCCAACCGAGGGGATGAGAGCCTCCACGAGGGAGGATAACCAGGGGGAAGAATCTGACATTCTTTCTCCCCGGGGAAGGAAGAGGACTACCTCTGAAGATACGGAAACTAAGGTTTCCAAATGGGAGAAGAAATCTCCGCCAGAGGGTCCTGCCTCGGAGGGTATTCTTTCCACACAATGTCCGCGTGGGGATCAGCCCTCTACCGAGCTGTCAGTAATCAAAAAGTACCTAATAGTGAAAATATCCTACCTTACTTCCGAAGACAATAACCGATGTTTATAAATTGTAGTCCAGATCATGGCCCTTCTCGACAGAGTTCGTCTTCGAGGGATCTTCTTTCGGAGATGATGGAGAGCGAAACGCCTCCCCCTGACACCCCGCCTCATGAGGCGGGCGACCCTGAAGTGTCGTCGCGCAGGGTGTCTCCAGATCCGCCAAGGCCAGAGGATAACCCTTTGGCTACCCGTAATCCCCAGTATCCAGCTCCTAAGGAGAGCGGCAGCAAGAGTCCGGAACCGTACAGTGTGCGGTTGGACACACTGAAGGACCTTCTGGGGCAAGCGGCCGTCTCGGAAGCACATCGTACACTGATGGGTACGGTAATTGAAAGGATTTCATCCGCTGAAAGCGGTTTGCATGAAGCCTTTATGAGTCTACTGAAAGGCTTCGAGGTACGTGAAAATAGTGTATGTTTTTTATAGTACCACATACGTTAGGTGTGCCCTGTGCAGATAGTAGCCCCTGAGACTCTGGTTGTCGTCGAGAACGGCGGCAACCCGAGGATCATATATCCAGGTAATAATTCGACTGCCTTTATGTGCAGGTGGCTGAGGCTACGGTGGCTAGCCGAACTGATGGATTTACCGAGCTAAAGCGGCAACTTGATGCGGCCGATGCCGATATTGTGCTTGTCAACCAGCGGCTTGACGAGGCATAGGGTGAGTGATTTCTCTGGTGATCGTTACATAATAAGAGGAGCATGATGCCAGTATCTTTAATATGTTGTGACTGCAGATGGAGCTGCCACCGTGGAGACCCTTCGGGCGGAGCTTGCCCGAGCCAAGGAGCAAGCAAGGAGCAGCAATGCGGCCTCTCTAAAGGCGGCCGAAGAGTTGAGGGTCGAACAGGCCACACATTGCGAAAGCAAGGAAAGAATGGCCAAAATGGCTGTAGAGTTAAAAGATGCCGCTGACTGTTACCAGCTTCTTGAAGAAGAAGGCCGAGCGAGGGCGACGGACCTGGAGAAGGCTCTGGTAGCTGCCAAGGAAGCCCGCTCCCAAATTAGAGCGACGAAGGAGGAGCTGCATCAAGCTACAGATATCGTGTCTAGGAAGCCCTTCTTGTTGCGAACTAAATTCGGAGATCCGAAGTATGCACCTCTTGACCGACTATGGAGTTCTACGGACCCCTATGTGGATTTGGCAGCAAGTGTTGCTGATGCGGCCGAATACTTCAAGGATTAGGAAGATCGCAAAGTGGAAAAGTTGTTTTGGTCACAGTTTCATGCTCCAGTTCGTCCGCTGCTGTTGAATGAGCGAATGGCTGAGTGGGCCGAGCTCCATAGGTTGTCCGGACTTGCTATGAGGTCCGTTGTGCATCATCTGTGGCCGAGAGGGCCAAGGCCGAATAGCTATTTTAGTTTAGTGCAACAATTCCTTGGTGCTGTGCCGCGCATCGATGCTATGAAGAGATCGGCGTGCATAGAGGGTGCGCGGATGGCCTTTGCCCGTGTCAAGACATACTGGGCGGAGATGGAGGCCACCACTGTTGCGACACAGGGTTCGGCCGTTGGCCGAGTGGCTGCCGAGCACTACTTTGAAGAAGTTCTTGAAGGCGCTCGTTCTATAGAGGCTCAGTGCTCGAAGAATATTATGTTCTAATGACATGTAGTCCCATTGTAAAAACAACGTTTCATTGAATTATCAAGGCCGTATTTATACTTTTGCCCAAAAGTACTATGATGCCTCCTGTGCGGCCGTTTATGTATATATGTATATAACCTGCAAGTTTGCAGTCGTCGGCTTCCGCCCCCACGCATATAATGCGGGGGTGTTCGCAGAAAATGCATAGCCACACTTGATCCAACGTCTTGGTCCGTTAAGGACGTGATAGCACAGCGAACGAGGCAATCTGACTATATTGCTTTAACACTTTCACTTAGCCATAGGAGTTCGATGGTGGGGCTACTATATAGCCCCTGGTACTTCTGCGCTCGTCCGAATACGGGGCACGTACGTACATGACCGGGAAACGGACCTTCGTTAATGCGGAGGAATCCTGAAGATTCCGATGAGTCATCGAGTGGTTGACCAGTCTCTCTCTATATCATGACAGTCAGTGTTCGGCTTTCTCTACTGAGGTGGTCATCCGGATGAACCAGGGCACAATCGCAATAGTTCTCCCAGTGCTACCTTAGCCGAAACGGGGGAGCCGGGCAAACCCAACATTTGACCAAAGACATGATTCGGAGCTGATGCATATAGGGCCAAACTCGCGACGCCGAACACTCCCTAAGGTGTTCGGTCTTTATAACATATACCAGGCTAAACAATGCCCGTAATAAGAAACCCCATGTGTCCAGGTACATGCAAAATCCTGACGTGGACACATGCCAATAACGCCAGCATCCTTCTCGGTTGTGTGGAGTATCTAGAGGATGTGAGCAACAAGAGACAGTAAAAAAGGTTTATGCAGGGTCTTAATCTAAAAAGAAACCTTTGGGCGGGTCCTTGCTGTACGTCTGCGCCCGTGTCTCTGTTGTGCCGTGTCCTGGACGGGTGTAGCACGATTGTCATCTGTAAAAGGAAAGAACTTAGGTGAAAGTTGTCGTGCCAAAAAGAAAAATTGGTTATTATCAATGAACTATCAAAATTCAAGAGAAGCCAAGTTGAGCCGGGCTGGCCCTGATTACACGCGGGAAGCCCCTGGTATCGTTTATGAGGGTTTGATCATCAAACCAATCTCATGTATATATGATGGAACGCCGGATTCGTTTAACCGTGTCCGTGGTCTTGACGACCTGCCATTTTTTCTGGTTGGTGAGGCCGTCTAGTTTGCGGCTATTAGAGCCGCCGCATCCTCTTCTGTATGTAAGAAACGTTTGGTATTTGTGCTAACTGAGATGATGCCATGTGGACCGGGCATCTTAAGCTTGAGAAAAGCATAATGCGGTATTGCGTTAAAACAAGCGAAAGTCGTTCTTCCGAGTAGTGCTTGATAACCACTTTGGAATCGGGCGATGTGACAAGTTAACCTTTCGCTTCGGAAGTTATCGGGAGAACCGAATACCACCTCTAGTAGTAGAGAGCCCGTACAGCGGGCCTCTTGGCCTGGTATTACTCCCTTGAAGGTAGTATTACTGTGGCTTATTTGTGTCGGGTCTATCCCCATTTTGCGGACTGTGTCCTGATATATCAGATTTAGATCATTGCCGCCGTCCATGAGGACTCGTGTGAAATGGTACCCATTTATTATTGGGTCTAACACCAAGGCCGTCAGTCCTTCGTGCCGGATATTTGTCTCGTGATCCCTACGATCAAAAGTGATCGGGCAGGCCAACCAGGGGTTGAACCTAGGGGTGACGGGCTCTATGGCGCGTGTGCCTCGGAGTGCATGCTTGCTTCTCCTCTTTGTCACAAGGATCACGTTTACCGTTTTAACCTCTGGTGGGAACTTTTTCTGTCCTCCGGTGCTTTGCTGGCGAGGTTCATCCTCGTCTTCGCTTGGTGTCTCTTCCCCTTTGTGTTCGGTGTTTAGCTTACCGGCCTGCTTGAAGACCCAACATTCTCTGTGGGTATGATTTGCAGGTTTGTCTGGGGTGCCGTGAATCTGACAGAGTTTGTCAAGAATTTTGTTTAGGCTAGATTGTCCTTCTCTGGTGCCTTTGAAAGGCTTTTTCCGCTGACCTGGTCGGGAGCCCCTGAATCCGGCGTTTACCACTGTGTTATCTGGGCTACCTTCTTTATTTCGACGCTTGTTTTTGTTGCGTCATGGTTTACCATTGCCATCCTTTACTTCGGATGTGCTTGGGTCGCTGGTGCTGGTACGGGCCAACCAGCTGTCCTTGCCCACGCAGAAGCAGGTCATGAGGCTTGTTAGGGCTGCCATTGTTCTCGGTTTTTCTTGGCCGAGGTGTCTAGCGAGCCATTCGTCTCGGATGCTGTGTTTAAGAGCAACTAAGGCTTCAGCGTCCGGACAGTCGACAATTTGGTTCTTCATGGTGAGGAACCTGTTCCAGAGCTTTCGGGCGGACTCTTCGGACTGTTGGATTATATGACTTAAATTTTCTGCATCCGGAGGTCGGACATAAGTCCCTTGAAAATTGGCCCGAAAAGCGTCCTCGAGCTCCTCCCAACTTCCAATTGAATTTTCGGGGAGGCTTTTCAGCCAGTGCCGAGCTGGCCCTTTAAGCTTGAGGGGCAAGTATTTAATGGCATGGAGATCGTCGCCACGAGCCATATGAATATGGAGGATAAAGTCCTCAATCCAGACTCCAGGGTCTGTGGTCCCGTCGTATGCCTCTATGTTCACCGGTTTGAATCCCTCTGGGAATTCGTGATCCAGCACCTCATCAGTGAAACATAAGGGGTGTGCGGCACCCCTGTATTGGGATGTGCCATGGTGTTCAGACGGTTGTAGTATTCAGTGTTGGTTTTGTACCGTAGCGCGCTTCCTAGATCCATAGATGGATCTGGTCACGCCGGATTTTTGATGCAAGTTCTCACGTAGATCGTGTGTTGACTTATGCGCGATTTTGTTAGCCTCTCTATCGCGTTCACAAGGTGGTGGATCCGGACGGTTGGCCGTATCATTCTTCGGCTGTATGGGCTCTAAGGCCTCATCGTTGAATTTCGGTAATAGCTTGTGCTTTGGATAGCTATTTTTATGGTAACTTCCACCATACTTTGTTACTTTGTTCCACCTGCTGTTGAGCGTATCTTGTGCGACCTTGAGCCTTTGCTTCTGTTTCTTCAGGCTCCTCACTGTGGCAATAAGCCTTCTGCGGAGGTTCTCTTGCTCCAAGTGTATTTCCGGGATGATGTGTGCATCTTCGTCCGGACTGTTTTCTTCCCCAGACGGGGTTTGATGAGGCTTATCCTTGGCGTCATCGTGTTCGGACGTCGGATCCGTACTATGTTTGCAGTTTGCATGTTGATCGTGCTCTGCCACCGGGGTGGTGCAGTCGTCGTTTCTTCTAGAGTCGACTGGACTGTTATTTCCTCTTGCGCTGTTATCGCTGTTTTTGCTATGGCGGGACTTAGAGCGGCGCCACCGACGTCGGTGCTTGGGTTGCTTGGAGGGGGCATCCTCCGCTGTCTCTTTGCCATTGCCCTCTCTGGGTGTGTCCACCATGTATACGTCATGTGATGAAGTGGCGGTCCAGCGCCCTGTGGGCGGTGGTTCCTGTTCGTCTCCTGCATCGTCATCCATACCGTCAATGTCTTCGGAGTCGAAGTCGAGCATGTCGGTTAAGTCGTCGACAGTGGCTACTAAGTGGGTGGTGGGTGGGCAGCGAATTTCTTCGTCGTCCGCATCCCATTCTAGCCGGACATAGTTCGGCCAAGGTTCTCCTGACAGGGAGAGAGACCTTAATGAATTTAGCACATCTCCGAAAGGTGAGTGCTGAAAGATATCCGTGGAGGTGAACTCCATGATCGGCGTCCCATCGGATTCGACGGGCACGGATGTGGGCGGCTCGGAGTCCATGGCCGGAGGTAGATCCAGTGGTTCGGCGACACAGCTCTCGAAAGGGGTGAAGTAAGTATCTGGCTCTATCACCACTGAGAGTGCGGCCTCCATGGCGGGGTCTATCCCTCCACTCTCGGATGGCGCGATTTGCTCCAGATTGACGGCCGGAGTAGTTGCGGATGCGATCTCTCGAACACCGTCCGACGGCAGAGTTACGTCATGCTCGTCATGACTGTGCGGCATACCCGACATGGGCTTGAATCCGTCGAAGATCAAGTCTCCGCGGATGTCGGCCGTGTAGTTCAAGTTTCCAAATCTGACCTGATGGCCAGGGGTGTAGCTCTCGATCTGCTCCAGGTGGACAAGTGAATTGGCCCACAGTGCGAAGCCGCCGTATACGAAGATCCGTCCAGGGAGGAAAGACTCACCCTGGACTGCATCGCTAGCGATGATCGAAGGAGCCATCAAGCCTTATGGTGACAACACAGTGGAACTCTCAATGAAAGCACCAATGTCGGTGTCAAAACCGGCAGATCTCGGGTAGGGGGTCATGAACTGTGCGTCTAAGGCGGATGGTAATAGGAGGCAGGGGACACGATGTTTACCCAGGTTCGGGCCCTCTTGATGGAGGTAATACCCCCCGTCTTGCTTGATTGTTCTTGATGATATGAGTATTACAAGAGTTGATCTACCACGAGATCAAAGAGGATAAACCCTAGAAGCTAGCCTATGGTATGATTGTATGTTGTCCTACGGACTAAACCCTCCGGTTTATATAGACACCGGAGGGGGCTAGGGTTACACAAGGTCGGTTACAAAGGAGGAGATATACATATCCGTATTGCCTAGCTTGCCTTCCACACCAAGTAGAGTCACATCTGGACATGGGACGATGTCTTCAATCTTGTATCTTCATAGTCCAACAGTCCGGCCAAAGGATATAGTCCGGCTATCCGGAGACCCCCTAATCCAGGACTCCCTCAGGGGGGCACCTCTTGGCCGCCTCCTCCTCTCTTCCACTAAAGCCCATGCAGGCCCATTAAGCCCCCTCGGAAAATGTCTTGGAAGAGGGATTGGGCTTGGGGGTACAATGCCCGAACTAATTCGAAACCTTTCCGGTGTCCAAACATAACCTTCTAATATATCAATCTTCATGTCTCGACCATTTAGAGACTCCTCGTCATGTCCGTGATCACATCCGGGGCTCCGAACAACCTTCGGTACATCAAATCACATAACTATCAATACATATCGTCATCGAACGTTAAGCGTGCGGACCCTACGGGTTCGAGAACTATGTAGACGTGACCGAGACTCATCTCCGGTCGATAACCAATAGCGGAACCTGGATGCTCATATTGGTTCCTACATATTCTACGAAGATATTTATCGGTCAAACCGCATAACAACATACGTTGTTCCCTTTGTCATCGGTATGTTACTTGCCTGAGATCCGATCGTCGGTATCATCATACCTAGTTCAAATCTCGTTACCGGCAAGTCTCTTTACTCATTCTGTAATGCATCATCCTGTGACTAACTCACTAGTCACATTGCTTGCAAGGCTCATAGTGATGTGCATTACCAAGAGGGCCCAGAGATAACTCTCCAACAATCGGAGTGACAAATCCTAATCTCGATCTATGCCAACTAAACAAACACCATCGGAGACACCTGTAGAGCATCTTTATAATCACCCAGTTGTGTTGTGACGTTTGATAGCACACTAAGTGTTCCTCCGGTATTCGGGAGTTGCATAATCTCATAGTCATAGGAACATGTATACGTTATGGATAAAACAATAGCAATAAACTAAACGATAAAAGTGCTAAGCTAATGTATTGGTCATGTCAATCACATCATTCTCTAATGATGTGATCTCATTTATCAAATGACAACTCATGTGTATGGTTAGGAAATTTAACCATCTTTGATTAATGAGCTAGTCAAGTAGAGGCATACTAGTGACTCTCTGTTTGTCTATGTATTCACACATGTACTAAGTTTTCGGTTAATACAATTCTAGCATGAATAATAAACATTCATCATGATATAAGGAAATATAAATAACAACTTTATTATTGCCTCTAGGGCAAGGTTGTCAGAATCGCGATTTTGAATCGGATCGGAGCTCCGATGGTAAGATCGCAAATCGTAGAATCTTCACTATCAAGATCGTAGAAACGTAGATTATATGAACTAAAATCGTAGAATCATAGGGGTTAGTTTGGATCGTAAAGTCGTAGAATCGTATAACAGAATCGCGATTCTGACAACCTTGCTCTAGGGCATATTTCCTTCAAGAACTTCTTCAGACGGGTATGGCTCAACATGCGGCTTATTCATATAGCCGTGAACAGATTCATTCAATCCTCGTCCAAGCCGGAGTTATAGTAGGCATATTGAGTCGCCCTTAGTTTCAAGTAGTGAACAATGCTGTAACCAGCCTCATGGGCATGACCCGACGCGCGATGGTGTTGATTCTCAGACTTTGGTGGATCAGGGCAGGGCACGTCAGGAGGCGGAGCTGGTGACTCAGCTAGCGGCTCAAAAGCAACCTCCGGTTTACCCATCAACATTTGTGGAGGCTGGGTGACCTTTAGAACCTTGGGTGTCCCGTGTTTAGCACCGGCTCTGCGTAATGAGCGTTTGCCTAAGGATTTCAAGGGTCCTCGTAAGGTACCTAATTACACAGCAGATCAACCCCCTGAATCTTCGATTGAAAGTTATGAGATGGCCATGGAGATGTTGGATGTTAGTGATGTTGCATGTGCTACATACTTCACCATGATGTTGGATGGGCCGGCTCATACTTGGCTGAAAGGGTTGCCCGCTAACTCCATAAGGTCATGGGCAGATTTGAAAGCCCGTTTCATCCAAAATTTTAAAGGCACATGCAAGCAGCCTCTGTCGATCTTGGATTTGGATTCCCGCGTCCAAGGTGAAGGGGAGTCAACAACCAATTGGGTACGCCGGATCTCATCTATCATAGACTCATCAGATAGTATCAACATCGGTTCAGCAGTCCTGATGTTGGAGAAGAATTGCCGTTTTCTCCCCCTTAAGTAGAAATTGGGATGGCTTAAGCGCCACTGCAATGACATGGGGGAGCTCATGGCAGCTCTCGTCAAATATGCTGATTCTGATAGTACCAAGGACCCCGAATCTGATGAAGAAAAGACGGGTAAGGGAAAGAAGAGTGGAAGTGTGAAGGGACAGTAGCATAACATGGCGAGTCATAGTGGCAATGGCAAGCGTAAGGCAGAGAATCGTTTAGACTTTGTGGCCAACACCAATACGCAGAATAATAATCAGCGTCGCAAAGGAAAACCGGCCCGGTTTGGCGGGCCAAAGTTCAACCTTGAAGCTATGATGAACCAGCCTTGCCCAAAGCATGGCATGCATGAAAAGCCGGCCAATCATCTATGGAAGGATTGCTTCATCATGAGGGAGTATCGGAATGCCAATTTTTTCTAGAATAATCATGGCCCGAACGGCGGTTCAGGTTTCGGTTCTCATGGGCCAGGCTTTGGTGGTGGCAGATCAAACTCTGGTTTCCAAGGCCAAGGTAACCAAGGTGGTTTTAATCAATAGTTTGGTCAAGGGAATCAGCAGCAGCAGTCTGGTTATCAGAGTAATCTGAAGCGGTTGAATAGTGGACAGTATCATGTGTTCACTACAAGCTTATGCAAACGAGATCAGAAGCTTCATAAAAGGCTAGTAAACGCAGTTGAGCCGGTGGTCCCCCATTTCTTGAGATGGTCTGAACATCCTATTCTTTGGATCCATGAGGATCACCCGCCCCGGGTTGACAATCTGGGTCAGTTGGCTTTGGTGGTTGCACGCCAGGTTGGAGGGTACAAGTTTACTAAGGTGCTCATGGATGGAGGCAGCAACATCAATATCCTATACTACGAAACTTTTCGTCATATGAGTTTGACTGACAAGGATCTTAAGACGTCTAACACTGTTTTTTAGGGTGTGGTGCCTGGTAAATCAGCATACACAGTGGGCAAGATAGCTTTGGAAGTGGCTTTTGGTGATGATCATGATTCCAAAGTTGAGACCTTGACCTTTGAGGTGGTTAAGGTTAAGAGCCCTTATCATGCTTTGTTTGGGAGGCCGGCTTATGCCAAGTTTATGGCGAGGCCTTGTTACGTTTATCTGCAGCTCAAGATGCTGGGTTACAAGGGCACTATCATTGTGCATGGCAATAGGAAGGTAGCCTTGGAATGTGAAGAAGGCGATGTTGCTTATGATGAGTCCGTTTGTGCCACTCAGGAGTTGAAATTTTATAAAGATAATGTTGATCCAGCCGATATGGCACCTTTGAAAATGCCAACTACAGAGCATGATCCTTTGTTAAAGTTTAAGTCGGCGGATGACACTAAATTGGTTGATTTTGTTCCTGGCGATTCATCCAAGCAGTTCAGCAGTGCTAATCTGGATCTGAAATAGGAAAGCACGCTCATCGAGTTCATCCTTGAGAACCGTGACATCTTTGCATGGAAGCCTTCAGACATGCCAGGTGTACTGAGAGAACTTGCTAAGCACACTCTCAATATTTATCCGAAGTTTAAATTGGTCAAGCAATTCCTTTGTTGCTTTAACGAAGAGAGGCGTAAGGCCATTGGTGAAGAAGTGGCCCGGCTCTTGGCAGCTGGGTTCATCGTTGAAGTTTTTCATCCTGAATGGTTGGCTAACCCAGTGCTGGTACTTAAGAAAAATAGTACTTGGCGCATGTGTGTGGATTACACAGGCCTTAATAAGGCCTGCCTAGCTGATCCTTTTGCTCTCCCTCGTATTGAGATTATTGATGCTACGGCGGATTGTGAGCGCTTGAGTTTTTGGATGCTTATTCTGGGTATGATCAGAACAAGATGGTAGTTAAGGACCAGGAGAAGACAACCTTCATCACTCCTTTTTGGAGCCTTCTGTTATGTGTCTATGCCTTTTGGGCTCAAGAGGCCCGGGCGACTTACCAGCTGTGTGTTCAAAATTGCCTTCATGATCAGATTGGATGCAATGTTCATGCTTATGTGGACGATATTGTTGTGAAGTCCAGGAAGAAGGAAACCTTGATAGATGATTTTAAAGAGACCTTTGACAATCTCTGAGTTTTCAAGATGATGCTTAACCCAGCCAAATGTGTCTTTAGCGTATCAGCAAGCAAGCTCTTGGGTTTTTTTGGTTTTTGAACGAGGCATTGAAGCTAACCCGGAGAAAATCAAGGCCATCACTTCCTTGGCTAAACCGGCATGTATTAATGATGTTCAGCGTCTGGCGGGTCATATTGCGGCCTTAAGCCGGTTGAGAGAAAAAGCTATCCCTCTATACCAGATGATGAAGAAAACATATCACTTTGTTTGGAGTGATGCTGCTGATCAGACATTTGAAGCCTCGAAGAAACAGTTAGCTGAGCCGCCGATCCTTGCTGCCCCTATTGATAAAGAGCCCTTGTTGCTATATGTGGCTGCCAATAGTTGAGCTGTCAGCATGGTAATTGTCGTGGAAATGAAGGAGTCAGGCAAGGAATATCCGTTTCAGCGACCGGTTTATTACATCAGTGAGGTGCTTATTGAGTCTAAGCAGAGGTATCAGCATTGGCAGAAACTAGTATATGGGGTATTCATGGCTAGTCGAAAGCTCAAGCAATGTTTCCTTGGTCATCCCATCACTGTGGTTAGTTCTGCTCCTTTAGGGGATATTATTCAGAACAGAGAGGCCACAGGTCGAGTAGCCAAATGGGCCATTGAGCTTGGACCCCATGGGTTGAAGTATATGCCTCGGACGGCTATTAAGTCTCAAGCACTGGTGGATTTTATCAATGATTGGACTGAGTTGCAGATGCCTGAGGAGAAGCCAGATAACACATATTGGACTATTCACTTTGATGGATCCAGGCAATTGGAGGGCTCGGGAGCTGGAGTTGTCTTGACTTCCCCACGAGGTGATAAATTTTGTTATGTTTTAAGGTTGATGTTCCCCTATACTAACAATGCAGATGAGTATGAAGCCTTACTCCATGGTCTTCAGATGGCTAAAGAGATGAATCTAAGTCGGGTGAGGTATTTTGGCGACTCTGATTTGGTGGCTCGTCAAGTTTCAGGCACTTGGGATTCTAAGGACCCACTCATGGCGGCTTATCGCCGCGAGGTTGATGCCATTGCTGGTCATTTCAAAGGTTATCAAGTGGAACATGTTGATCGCAGGAAGAATGAGGCGACTGATGCTTTGAGCCAGTTAAGGTCCCAGCGCAAGCCGGTGCCACCTGACATTTTCCTTGATATTCTGCATAACACTTCAGTCAAGTTGCCTATGGAGGAAGATCTTGCTATTCCTGACCCGGAGGCACAATTGGTGGAGGCTCTTCATGCTATTCCTAGTTGGACAGTTCCATAGTTGGCTTATATGACCTGGGGAGAGTTACCTGAAGATGAAACTTTAGCCAGGCAGATAACCCGGCGGTCTAAGTCAATGACTATTGTCAATGGAGAGTTGCATAATTGTAGTGTCACAGGGGTGTTTCAATGTTGTGTTTCTCTTGAAGAAGGTCGTGAGATTCCACGAGAGATTCATAAAGGAGATTGCGGTCATCATGCGGCTCTATGTCTCTTGTAGCCAAGGCTTTCCGTCATGGGTTTTATTGGTCGGCGGCTCATGCTGATGCAAAGGATTTGATCAGTAAATGTGATGGCTATCAGAAATTTTCAAGACGAGCTCATGTGTTGGCTCAAGAATTATGGATGATTCTAATTACTAGGCCGTTTGCAGTCTGGGGGCTGGATATGGTTGGACCTTTCAAGTGGTCCAAAGATAAAAAGACACACTTTTTGGTGGCGGTTGACAAATTCACAAAGTGGGTTGAGGCAGAGCCGATCAGTAAGTGTGACGCTGCTACAGCGGTTCAGTTCATCAAAAAAGTGATTTTCCATTTTGGCTTTCCTCACAGCATTATAACTGATAATGGCACTAATCTGTCCAAGGGTGCTATGAAAGAATTTTGTCAATGAGAGCATATTCGTCTGGATGTATCATCAGTGGCTCACCCCCAGTCCAATGGTCAAGCTGAAAGAGCCAATCAAGAAATTTTGAAAGGCATCAAGCCCCAGCTTATGGTCCCTTTGCAGAGAACGCCGGGTTGTTGGGTGGAGGAATTGCCCTCAGTACTATGGAGCATCAATACTACCCCTAACAGACTACGGGTTACACGCCTTTTTTCATGGTTTACGGAGTAGAGGCGGTTCTCCCTAGTGACATCCGTCATGACTCACCCCGTGTGGCGGCTTATGTTGAGGCTGATAATGAAAAAGCACGTCAGGATGCTCTTGACCTGTTGGATGAGGAGCGTGACCGTGCGGCGGCTCATTCGGTGATTTACCAGGAAGATCTGCGTCGTTATCACAGCTGCCGGGTTAAACCCAGAACCTTTGAAGAAGGCGATTTGGTGCTCCGTCTTATCCAGGATCAAACTGATATGCACAAGCTATCCCCGCCTTGGGAAGGACCCTTTGTGGTTAGGAAAAATCTGAACAACGGGTCATACTACCTTATTGATCTTCGGGACCACAAGGACTCACGCACGTCGAAGGAGGAGACCCGCCGGCCGTGGAATATTGCTCATCTTCGGCCTTATTACACTTGAGCAACCAACTCTTTCGATGTACATATTTTCTCCATGTATATATTATGATGAATATAATCAAGCCGGCATCCCTGATAATTCAGGGCCTCTGTCGTTTCATTTATGAGAATAATGAGTCTTTATTGTCACTTCATATGATCAGATGGGGGCTTCTTGCTTATTGAGCATAGCTATGATTACCCTCTTGATCCGGCTTGTACGCCATGATTACCAAATACTTGGGGGCTTCCTGCTCATTGAGCATAGCTATGACTACCCTACTGATTCGACTTATATGTCTGGACTTCATTATTACTTGGGGGCTCCTTTTTAATGAACAAAGCTTTGTTGGCCATTGTAATAGGCTTGGATGCCAGGTGTATTCACCAAAAAATCTGGGTTATCCTATCTTTGTTTGCCTACCACTCCGACCAGGTAATCCTGGAATGACTCACTGTACTGTTGACAATCAATCTTCTAAGAAGACCCTGAGTTTGTCAAACTTAAAACGGTGATTGGTCATGTGAGGTCCGGCTTACGGGTTTCAATTAAGGTTTAACTCAGCGGCTGTGTGGCCCTTGAATAACGCTTGTTATGCAGGCTTGGCAGCCTATGCATGCCTTGTTTTCTATTTTGTTCTGGTTTTTATTTGATTTTTTGGAGATTGATATTTTCTGCCGTGTTGATACATGGTTTAAAATAGAGAAAGGCCATGCTTTGCCTTATGAATCATATATGAATCTAACCGGAGTTTTTAGTAACCCGGCTCGGTTTTGGACTTTAAGTCATCGGTATATGATGATTATGTGCTTAGAGCACTGGCTCTAAGCTTTGGGATGTTACCACTTGCCGCATATGGCATTGTGAGCCGGCGGTATGAATAAATTGAACAGGGCGTTGTGCTCTCAATCTTTGGGTTGTAACCCTTACTGCACGACGTATGACAAACCGGCAGTATGAACAAAATATCACAGGTATGATATTTCTTTATGATTATACGAGGTGTTGATAAACCGGCCCTGGTTCTGGACTATTTAGTCATCAGTGGCTTTTATATTGGGTGTCATGACCCGCCCTGGGGTAAACCGCCAGGGCATCTATTATCTGTTTACATGCAGGAAAATTGATAAGCATGGTCTGTACAATTGATGATATCAATCAGCATAAGTGGCGGATCTTTAAATGATGGATCGGCAGAGTATGCAAATAAACACGCATGATGGCGTGACAGATCAGAATTGTTTAACTAGCCTATTTCAAGGCATCTGATGACCAAAAAGGACAAGTGTTTTTTTGACATAGTATCACTGATAAGCCGACTCATGAATCTTGGCAGGTTGAAGCCTCCGGATCATCCCGCGCTTCGGCTCCTTGATTATCCATTGGCTGGAAGTTAGGCGTAGCCCAGTTGATATCGGTCAATGCTCTAAACACATCTTCATCATCTATAAGATTTGATGTATCAATGTCAGGAGTGAAGATGTGCTTACGTGTCGGTGGGATGAGGTCCACCTCTTGATGAACTGGCGCCTTCATCTTCTTGTTCTCAACATCATAAGCCGCATGGTTTGGGATAGATTGGTTTCTTCAGCCAGCTTGCTCGCCAGTGGGCGCATTGCTCTTGCTATTTCTGCAAAGTCACTTGCGCTAAAGGGAGACCCGTCTTCTTTTACAGTCGGGCAGCCATTGGCCAAGTCTTCTAGGTCCATATCGGCTTGCCACGCCTTTGCCCGGCTTAAGGCAGTCAATGCACCGGCTCTGGCCAATGCTTGCTGATGACCCACAAGTATAGGGGATCTATCGTAGTCCTTTCGATAAGTAAGAGTGTCGAACCCAACGAGGAGTAGAAGGAAATGATAAGCGGTTTCCAGCAAGGTATTCTCTGCAAGTACTGAAACAAGTGGTAACAGATAGTTTTGTGATAGGATAATTTGTAACGAGCAACAAGTAACAAAAGTAAATAAGGTGCAGCAAGGTGGCCCAATCCTTTTTGTAGCAAAGGACAAGCCTGGACAAATTCTTATATAGAGAAAAGCGCTCCCGAGGACACATGGGAATATCATCAAGCTAGTTTTCATCACGTTCATATGATTCGCGTTCGGTACTTTGATAATTTGGTATGTGGGTGGGCCGGTGCTTGGGTACTGTCCTTACTTGGACAAGCATCCCACTTATGATTAACCTCTATTGCAAGCATCCATAACTACAACAAAAGTATTAAGGTAAACCAAACCATAGCATGAAACATATGGATCCAAATCAGCCCCTTACGAAGCAACGCATAAACTAGGGTTTAAGCTTCTGTCACTCTAGCAACCCATCATCTACTTATTACTTCCCAATGCCTTCCTCTAGGCCCAAACAATGGTGAAGTGTCATGTAGTCGACGTTCACATAACACCACTAGAGGAGAGACAACATACATCTCATCAAAATATCGAACGAATACCAAATTCACATGACTACTAATAGCAAGACTTCTGCCATGTCCTCGGGAACAAACATAACTACTCACAAAGCATAAACATGTTCATAATCAGAGGGGTACTAATATGCATATAGGATCTGAACATATGATCTTCCACCAAATAAACCAACTAGCATCAACTACAAGGAGTAATTAACACTACTAGCACCAATCCCGGACTTGGAGACAAGAATTGGATAAAAGAGATGAACTAGGGTTTTGAGAGGAGATGGTGCTGATGAAGATGTTGATGGAGATTACCTTCTCCCGATGAGAGGAGCGTTGGTGATGATGATGGCGATGATTTCCCCCTCCGAGAGGGAAGTTTCCCCAGCAGAACAGCTCTGCCGGAGCCCTAGATTGGATCCGCCAAGGTTCCGCCTCGTGGGAGCGGAGTTTCGTCGAAGAAGATGGCTTCTTATTTTTTTTCCATCGAAAGACTTCATATAGCAGAAGATGGCCACCGGAGGGCCACCAGGGGGCCCACGAGGTAGGGGGCACGCCCAGGGGGGAAGGGGCGCGCCCCCCACCCTCGTGGGCAGGATGTGGCCCTCCTGGTGAATCTCTTCCACTGAGTATTTTTTATATATTCTGAAAACGTCTTCTATGAAGTTTCAGGACTTTTGGAGCTGTGCAGAATAGGTCTCTAATATTTTCTCCTTTTCCAGCCCAGAATCCCAGCTGCCGGCATTCTCCCTCTTCATGTAAACCTTGTAAAATAAGAGAGAATACGCATAAGTATTGTGACATAATGTGTAATAACAGCCCATAATGCAATAAATATCAATATAAAAGCATGATGCAAAATGGACGTATCAACTCCCCCAAGCTTAGACCTCGCTTGTCCTCAAGCGAAAAGCTGAAATCGAAAAATATGTCCACATGTTTAGAGATAGAGGTGTCGATAAAAATAAAATACGGACATGAGGGCATCATGATCATTCTTAGAACAACAACTTATATAATTCTTGTCATATGATTTCTTATGCTAGAGTAATAATTCAATCACAATTTCAAGTATGAATCGTAAACTTCATTGAAAACTAACAAACTATAATCTCAGTCACTGGAGCAATTGCAATTTATCATAACGTAGGAAAGAGTCAACATAAGAGGTTTTCAGCAAGTCCACATACTCAACTATCATATAGTCTTTCACAATTTCTGACACTCACGCAATACTTATGGGTATGGAGTTTTAATCGAACACAGAGAAAGATAGGGGCCTATAGTTTTGCCTCCCAACGTTTTACCTCAAGGGTAATGTCAACAGTAATAGTTCATGAAAACATACATCCAATTAGCCATATATACCAGGATATTTCCAACATACTGTGATTGCCAAAGGATAAAATGTAAAAAGGAAGGGTGAAGATCACCATGACTCTTATGGAATGTAGGAGATAAAAGTAAAAGATAAGCCCTTCGCAGAGGGAAGCAGAGGTTGTCATGCGCTTTTATGGTTGGATGCACAAAATCTTAATGTGAAAGAATGTCACTTTATATTGCCACTTGTGATATGGACCTTTATTATGCAGTTTGCCGCTTTTATTTATTCCATATCACATGATCATATAAAGTTTATTTTCTCCCACACTAATAAGTCATACATATTTAGAGAACAATTTTTATTGCTTGCACCGATGACAACTTACTTATAGGATCTTACTCAATCCATAGGTAGGTATGGTGGACTCTCATGGCAAAACTGGTTTAAGGGTATTTGGAAGCACAAGTAGTATCTCTACTTGGTGCGATCAATTTGGCTAGCATGAGGGGGGAAGGCAAGCTCAACCATGTTGGAAGATCCCTGATAATATAATTTATCTCAGATGTAAGAAAACATAAGCCATTACATTGTCTTCCTTGTCCAACATCAACTCTTTTAGCATGTCATATTTTAATGAGTGCTCACAATCATAAAAGATGTCCAAGATAGTATATCTAAATGTGAAGACCTCTCTTTCTTTATTACTTCTTATTAATTGCAACAATGACCAAAACTATGTTTGTCAACCCTCAACAACTTTTATTCATCATACTTTTCTATGTGAGATCATTACTCTCCATAAGACTCACATGATCTTTTGTTTCTTTTTATTTCTTTCTCTTTTCTTTTATTCCCTTAGGATCATGGCAAAATAATCAAGCCCTTGACTCAACACTAATCTTTATTATATAGCTCACGGACTCGATTACATAGAGGAATTATAAAGCAAAACTCACAACTAGATCATACTAAGAACTTTTATTCTACTAGATCAAGATATTACCAAAAGGATCGAACTAAGAAAAACGGTAAAGATAAAAGTGATGGTGATACGATACCGGGGCACTTCCCCAAGCTTGGCAGTTGCCAAGGGGAGTGCCCATACCCAGGTGATTATGTCTCTCTTTTCGTGGGTGGTGATGTGATGTTCTTGGCGATGATGCCCCTTAGGATGCGATTCTCCTCCTCAAGCTTATTGACTTGCGGCTTGAGGTCCGTTATTTCCTTTCGGAGTTTTCCTGTAACAGCCAAAGCTCCCTGCGGGTGCTGCATAGATGCGGGAGAACCAGTGACACTCCTTTTCATATTCTCATAAGAAAGAAATCTAACATTGGAAGGGATAACCGAGTTTGGAATAGCCGAGCTCTGTAGTTCTCCCATTGTGAATGTAGCTCGGAAGTGGGAAGTGACTTCTTGATCCTCTTCCATGGCATCTATCCTCTTCAATTCGGGCTCCATCTCTTCCTCCGTTGCTAGCCCAAAGATGTCAACATTGTTGTTTGTCATTGATCTCGGTGCCGGGTGAGACACCCGGCTCTCCCCGACTGACTCTTGCAAAGACATCTTGCTCTAATCTGCAGCAGCAACAGCTCGAAACACAAAACAGAGGATAATTGCGTGATACAGGAGTCAAAACCTCCAGGAGGTTATATAATGAATTTTTACCGACCAAAATACGTGTCGTGTACGAAAACGGAGTCCGGAGAGCACACGAGGTGCCCACGAGGTAGGGGGCGCGCCCAGGGGGTAGGGCGCACCCTCCCCCCTCGTGGAGCCCTCGTGTCCTTCCCGGACTGCTTGTTATTTTTCTATTTTTCTAAATATTCCAAAACGGAGAAATATTGCCTTAAGAACTGTTTTGGAGTCGGTTTACTTACCATACCACATACCTATTCCTTTTCGGAGTCTGAAACGTTCCAGAAAGTGTCCCTTATGTATTCCTCTGGGGCTACGGTTTCAATAACATTGGTTTCAACATTTATGGGATTACCTGAGATATAATGTTTGATTCTTTGACCGTTCACCACCTTCGGATTTGTGCCTTCGAAGTTGTTGATTTTTATGGCACCGGAACGATAGACCTCCTCGATAACGTAAGGACCTTCCCATTTAGAGAGAAGTTTTCCTGCAAAAAATCTTAAACTCACGCTTTTGTATTCTTTTGTCATGCCATCTTTTAACTTTTTCTTTAAACAACTTGGCATTTTCATAGGCTTAGGTTCTCCATTCATCAAGTGAGCTAATATCAAATAGCCTCTTCTCACTGGCAAGTTTAAAATCATAATTGAGTTCTTTAATGGCCCAATATGCCTTGTCTTCTAGTTTGAGAGGTAAGTGACATGCTTTTCCATAAACCATTTTATATAGAGACTTACCCATAGGATTTTTATATGCAGTTCTATAGGCCCATAATGCATCATCAAGTTTCTTGGACCAACTCTTTCTAGATCTATTAACAGTCTTTTGCAAAATTAATTTGAGCTCTCTATTAATCAATTCTACTTGACCACTAGACTGTGGGTGATAAGGAGATGCGATTCTATGATTAACATCATATTTAGCAAGCATTTTACGGAAAGCACCATGAATAAAATGTGAACCACCATCAGTCCTTAAATATCTAGGGACTCCAAATCTTGGAAAAATAACTTCTTTAAGCATTTTAATAGAAGTGTTATGATCAACACTACTAGTTGGAATAGCTTCTACCCACTTAGTAACGTAATCAACAACAACTAAAATATGTGTATATCCATTAGAGGAAGGAAAGGGTCCCATATACTCAAAGTCCCAAACATCAAATGGTTCAGTTACGAGTGAATAGTTCATGGGCATTTCTTGACATCTACTAATATTACCAATTCTTTGACATTCATCACAAGATAAGACAAACTTACGGGCATCCTTGAAGAGAGTAGGCCAATAAAAACCAAATTGCAATACCTTATGTGCAGTTCTATCTCCAGCATGGTGTCCTCCATAAGCTTCGGAGTGACACTTGCGTAGGATCTGTTCCTGTTCATGCTCAGGTACACAACGTCTAATAACACCATTTACTCCTTCTTTATAAAGATGTGGATCATCCCAAAAGTAATGCCTCAAATCATATAAGAACTTTTTGTTTTGCTGGTATGTGAAACTAGGTGGTTTAAACTTAGCAACAATGTAATTAGCATAATCAGCATACCATGGAGCAGTATGAGAAGCATTTATGACATTTAGTTGCTCATCAAGAAAGCTATCATCAATAGGTAGTGGGTCATCAAGCACATTTTCTAACCTAGACAAGTTGTCTGCAACGGGGTTCTCAGCTCCCTTTCTATCAACAATATGTAAGTCAAATTCTTGTAGCAAGAGAACCCATCTAATAAGTATAGGTTTAGCATCTTTCTTTTCCATGAGATATTTAATAGCAGCATGATCAGTGTGAATAGTTACTTTAGAATCAACAATATAAGGTCTGAACTTATCACAAGCAAATACAACTGCTAAGAATTCTTTTTCAGTGGTAGCATAATTTCTTTGAGCATTGTCTAGGGTTTTACTAGCATATTGAATAACATTTAATTTCTTATCAACTCTTTGCCCTAGAACAGCACCTACAGGATAATCACTAGCATCACACATAATTTCAAAGGGTAAATTCCAATCAGGTGGCTGAACAATAGGTGCAGAGATCAATGCTTTCTTAAGAATTTCAAATGCTTCTACCCAATCATCATCAAAAACAAATGGTATATCTTTTTTTAATAAATTAGTCAGAGGCCGAGAAATTTTTGAGAAGTCCTTAATGAACCTCCTATAAAATCTGGCATGACCAAGGAAACTTCTTATACCTTTGATGTCCTTGGGACATGGCATATTCTCAATAGCATCAACCTTGGCTTTATCAACCTCAATACCTCTTTCAGAAACTTTGTGCCCCAAGACAATACCTTCATTAACCATAAAGTGGCACTTTTCCCAATTCAAGACAAGATTAGTTTCTTCACATATCTGCAAAACACGATCAAGATTTCTCAAGCAATCATCAAAAGAAGATCCATAGACAGAGAAATCATCCATGAAAACCTCACAAATCTTTTCACAAAAGTCAGAGAATATAGCCATCATGCATCTTTGAAAGGTAGCAGGTGCATTACATAAACCAAAAGGCATACGTCTATAAGCAAAAGTACCAAAAGGGCATGTAAAAGTAGTCTTTGATTGATCTTTGGCTGACACAAGTACTTGAGAGAAACCAGAATAACCATCTAGAAAGCAAAAAAGTGTACGTTTGGATAATCTTTCTAGCATTTAATCGATAAAAGGTAAGGGGTAATGATCCTTTTTAGTGGCCTTATTTAATTTACGAAAATCAATTACCATCCTATAACTTGTAATAATTCTTTGAGGAATCAATTCATCTTTATCATTAGGAACGATAGTTATACCTCCCTTCTTAGGGACACAATGGACGGGACTTACCCACTGACTATCAGCAACGGGATAGATTATACCTGCCTCAAGGAGCTTTAGTATTTCCTTTTTTACCACTTCTTTCATTTTAGGATTCAACCGGCGTTGATGATCACGAACTGGCTTAGCATCTTCTTCCAAATTTATTTTATGTTGATATAGAGTGGGACTAATGCCCTCTTAAGATCATCAAGAGTATACCCAATAGCAGCACGGTGCTTCTTCAGAGTTTCAATAATCTCTCTTCCTCATGCTCTGAAAGGTTAGCACTAATAATAACAGGATATATCTTTTTCTCATCAAGATAAGCATATTTAAGAGTATCAGGTAACGGTTTAAGCTCAAACACGGGATCACCCTTGGGTGGAGGAGGATCCCCTAGGATTTCAACAGGTAAATTGTTTTTCAGAATAGGTTCCTGTTTAAAGAATACTTCATCTATTTCCCTTCTTTCATTCATAAACATATCATTTTCATGGTCTAGCAAATATTGTTCTAAAGGATCACTAGGAGGTACGGCAATAGAAGCAAGACCAATAATTTCATCCTTACTAGGTAATTCTTCTTCACGGTGTTGTCTACTAAATTTAGAAAAATTAAATTCATGAGTCATATCATCTAAACCGATAGTAACAACATCCCTTTTGCAATCTATGGTAGCATTAACAGTGTTCAAGAAGGGTCTACCAAATATAATGGGACAAAAGCTATCTTGTGGGGAACCAAGAACAAGAAAATCAGCAGGATATTTAGTTTTCCCACACAAGACTTCAACATCTCTAACAATTCCCATTGGTGAAATAGTATCTCTATTGGCAAGTTTAATTGTGACATCAATATCTTCTATCTCAGCAGGTGCAATATCATGCATAATTTCTTTGTATAAGGATAAGGTATTGCACTAGCACTAGCACCCATATCACATAAGCCATGATAACAATGATCTCCTATTTTAACAGAAATAACAAGGCATGCCTACCACATGTCTGTTTTTATCTTTAGCACAAGGTTTAGCAATTCTAGCAGTCTCTTCAAGGAAATGAATAACATGCCCATCAATATTATCAGAAAAGAGATCTTTAACAATAGCAATATCAGGTTCAACTTTAATTTGCTCATGAGGTGTATAAGTTTTAATATTGCTTTTACGAACCACAGTTGAAGCTTTAGCATGATCCTTTATCCTAATAGGGAAATGTGGTTTCTCGACATAAGTAGTAGGAACAATAGGATCATTATAAGTGACAATCTTTTCTTCAACTTTAATAGGTGCAGCTACTTTTACTTCTATGGGAGTATGATATTTAAACCACTTCTTCTTGGGGAGATCAACATAAGTAGCGAAAGATTCACAGAAAGAAGCTACTATATAAGAGTCAAGTCCATATTTAGTGCTCAATTTACGAAAAATATTGGTATCCATAAAAGATTTAACACAATCAAAACTAGGTGTCATACCTGACTCCTTACCTTTGTCGAGGTCCCAATCTTCAGAGTTGCGTTTAATTCTTTCCAATAAATCCCATTTGAATTCAATAGTCTTCATCATAAAAGAGCCAGCACAAGAAGTATCAAGCATGGTGCGATTGTTATTAGAAAGCCAAGCATAAAATTTTTGAGTAATCATTTCTCTTGAGAGCTCATGATTGGGGCATGAATATAACATTTATTTAAGCCTACCCCAAGCTTGAGCGATGCTTTCTCCTTCGTGAGGCCAAAAATTATATATATAATTACGATCACGATGAACAAGTTGCATAGGATAAAACTTCTGATGAAATTCCAATTTCAATCGTTTGTAATTCCAAGACCCCATATCATGACATAGCCTATACCATGTCGATGCATCTCCCTTCAAAGATAAAGGGAAGACCTTTTTCTTAACTACATTTCTTGGTACACCTGCAAGCTTAAATAATCCACAAACTTCATCCACATATATTAGATGCTCATCAGGATGCTTTGTTCCATTTCCTAAAAAGGGATTAGCTAGCAGTTTTTCTATCATACCCGAAGGAATTTCAAAGCAAACATTTTCATTTTCAGTAGGTTCAGTAGGTTGAGGAGCAACTCTTTGCTCTACTGGTCGGGGTGAAGATACCCCGAACAAGCCCCTTAGAGGATTACTTTCCATAGTAACAAGTGACAGTAAATTTCAGCACACTATATAAATTTTTCCTTACCAAATTCCACCTACCAAAGGCGCTTCACTCCCCGGCAACGGCGCCAGAAAAGAGTCTTGATGACCCACAAGTATAGGGGATCTATCGTAGTCCTTTCGATAAGTAAGAGTGTCGAACCCAACGAGGAGCAGAAGGAAATGATAAGCGGTTTCTAGCAAGGTATTCTCTGCAAGTACTGAAACAAGTGGTAACAGATAGTTTTGTGATAGGATAATTCATAACGATCAACAAGTAACAAAAGTAAATAAGGTGCAGCAAGGTGGCCCAATCCTTTTTGTAGCAAAGGACAAGCCTGGACAAATTCTTATATAGAGAAAAGTGCTCCCGAGGACACATGGGAATACCATCAAGCTAGTTTTCATCACGTTCATATGATTCGTGTTCGGTACTTTGATAATTTGGTATGTGGATGGACCGGTGCTTGGGTACTGTCCTTACTTGGACAAGCATCCCACTTATGATTAACCTCTATTGCAAGCATCCGCAACTACAACAAAAGTATTAAGGTAAACCTAACCATAGCATGAAACATATGGATCCAAATCTGCCCCTTACGAAGCAACGCATAAACTAGGGTTTAAGCTTCTGTCACTCTAGCAACCCATCATCTACTTATTACTTCCCAATGCCTTCCTCTAGGCCCAAATAATGGTGAAGTGTCATGTAGTCGACGTTCACATAACACCACTAGAGGAGAGACAACATACATCTCATCAAAATATCGAACGAATATCAAATTCACATGACTACTAATAGCAAGACTTCTCCCATGTCCTCAGGAACAAACGTAACTACTCACAAAGCATAAACATGTTCATAAACAGAGGGGTATTAATATGCATATAGGATCTGAACATATGATCTTCCACCAAATAAACCAACTAGCATCAACTACAAGGAGTAATTAACACTACTAGCAACCTACTAGCACCAGTCCCGGACTTGGAGACAAGAATTGGATACAAGAGATGAACTAGGGTTTTGAGAGGAGATGGTGCTGATGAAGATGTTGATGGAGATTGCGCTCTCCCGATGAGAGGAGCGTTAGTGATGACGATGGAGATGATTTCCCCCTCCGGGAGGGAAGTTTCCCCGGCAGAACAGCTCTGTCGGAGCCCTAGATTGGATCCGCCAAGGTTCCGCCTCATGGCGGCGGAGTTTCATCTAAGAAGATGGCTTCTTATTTTTTTCCCATCGAAAGACTTCATATAGCAGAAGATGGCCACCGGGGGGCCGCCAGGGGGCCACGAGGTAGGGGGCGCGCCCAGGGGGGTAGGGCGTGCCCCCTGATGAAGCTATGTACCTAGGGTAGGGTCATGGGTCTGATCCAGATACCCTCCCCAAGGACATCTCTTAAAGAACCAGAAGCAGTCGAAGAGAAATGATCGTCCACTCGACCATAAAGCCATGTTCCACTCGACAGTCTTGAAGACACTCGACCATACGAACAACCACTTGACTACCAGAAGACTAAGAGCCACTCACTCTGCAACAGTCGGGATTTAAGTCATAGCTTTAATGGTCATTTATGTACTTTTATTACAGGCGTTACCAGTAACGTCTCTACCTTTATGTACCTTAAACCCTTTGTAACTGAGGGCGGGAGGGGTCTGGCGAACTCTATATAAGCCACCCCCTGCTCAGGGACAAGGGTTCGCACCCCCTGTAACTCACACGCGTATAATCCAGTTGACCACCTCCGGGCTCCGAGACGTAGGGCTGTTACTTCCTCCAAGAAGGGCCTGAACTCGTAAAACTCGCGTGTACAACTCCTCCATAGCTAGGAGCTTGCCTCTACATTCCTACCCCATTCTACTGTCAGACCTAGAACCACGACAGTTGGCACCCACCGTGGGGCAGGTGTCTTAGTGACTTGTTGGAGAGGTTGCAATTTTTCCGATCCCCTTCATCCTGGTTTCAGGTGGAGGTTTGGCTGAGGGCCGTGAAATCCGTCTCGGCGCGCTCGTGTTTGTCACCGACGACTCCGCTTGGCTTCAGGAGGCTCCACTTGACGTTGACGCGCTCCCTGCACGCGGAGCAACGCACTTTCACGCGTGCGTCCGCGGAGTCCTCCTGCGGCAGCCGTCGACCCAGTATCAGTCGGCTCCTGTAGCTTTTCCCCTCCATGCGGCCCGCCGGAGCAAGCATTCCGGTCGATCGAGGCTTCAGCGGTGGGTGAAGCATGCGGTGGCTCGCCAGTCGGCCACCCCTCAAGTCGCGGCAATCGAGCCTGAAGAAACCCTCTACGGCCTGTTCGATCTATCGACTGGCTCCGTAGAGACTGCATCCGAGTGCAAGAGCAGCGACCCAGCGGTGGAAGTTTTGATGGTCAATGGACCACGCAGTCCTCCTGGCTTCACCCGTGAAGACGGAGGCGATGGGGGCGGCGATCCGTCGCGTATTCATGAAGAGTACCGCCCCGAACCCCTCTCTTCGCAGTGGAGAGAAGAACTTTGCCGCCGGAACATGGATGCACTTCACACTCCTATCGTTGGAGAAACCCCTGAGGCCCAGGTCTTGGAGGAGGCGCACCTGGCCAACTTGGCTGAGCGCACTCGACCGGAGAATCTCCAGCGTGCACTCAACGAGCGTGCTTGATGGCGTGCTCCCGAATCCAGTCGACGTCAACTTTTTCTGCCTCCAACTCAGGTATACCGAACTCTGATCCAGAATCTCGCAGCTGCAGCCCGGATCGCGGAGTCGATGCAACCTTCCCAGTCGGAAGCTGGTCGAGGTCTAGTGCAGATCCGGGCCTTGCTCCGTGCGGCGGGAGAGCAGAATACAACAGTATCTCAGTCGTGAAATAAGATCCATACCAGATCCGTGGTTGCGGACACAGTTCAGTCGGCTCACAGCCCAAGATCGCCCCCGAGGCGTGAGGGACGTGGAGATCGACGAGATCAGTACAGAAACCGTGAGCAGTATGATCACCGAGTCGATCGCGATGATCGTCGTCGAGTGCCCACGCCTCCCCCAAGGAGTGGGTCCTACGTGCCTCAGCAACATGATGACAGTCGCCCTCACAGTATGGGGCGAGGGATTCCAGTTGACCCCAGAGAACCAGGCTTTGATGCGAGATATATTCTCGTTCAGGGCTCACCGAGAAGGTCATCACAGAGATCTACCAACCAGCAGCAGGGTGCATGTCTCAGGTCCAGAGTGCTTCAGCAGAGCCATCAGGGCTGCAGTGATTCCCCCCAACTTCAGGTTGGCGACTGGAGTCAGTAAGTTCGCTGGTTAGTCCAAGCCGGACACTTGGCTTGAAGACTACCGAGTGGTTGTCCAGATTGGTGGCGGCAATGATGAAGTGGCCATGAAACACCTTCCTCTGATGTTGGAGGGCTCGACTAGAGCATGGTTGAATCAGTTAGCACCTAGTAGTATTTATACTTGGGAAGATCTTACCCGAGTATTTGTCAGAACATTCGAAGGTACTTGCAAACGGCTGGCAGGGTTGACTGAATTACAGTGTTGCGTTCAGAAACCGAATGAGACTTTGAGGGATTATATCTAGAGATGGATCACATTGCACCACATGGTGGAGAATGTGTCTGATCATCAGGCAATTTGTTCCTTTAAAGAAGGCGTGAAGTATCGGGAGTTGAATCTGAAATTCAGTCGGACAAGAGATATGACTCTGACTCGGATGATGGAAATTGCCACCAAGTATGCCAACGGTGAAGAAGAAGACCGACTCCAGAGTGGCAAGCACAAAACAGTCGCCCATGAAATCGGAGGAGGAAACTCCAGTCGGAAGCAGAAGCGCAAAGCCGAGCCAGACGCTCCTGGTGAAGCCTTAGCCGTGACTCAAGGAAAGTTCAAGGGGAAGCCCAAGGGACCGTGGAACCCCAAGAAAGTAAAAGATCAAGATGGAAATGATGTGCTGGATTTGCCATGCCACATCCACACCAAAAAAGATGAAGAGGGTAATTTCATTTACCCGAAGCATACCACTCGGCAGTGTCGACTCCTAATCCAACAATTCCAAGAGAAACAACCCAAGGAAAAGGAGAAAGAAGCAGACAAGGTTGAGGATGAGGAAGAGGATGACGATGGTTATCCCCATGTGAATTCCACTCTGATGATTTCGCTAACGTTGAGAGTAAAAGTCGATTGAAAGTCATCAACAGAGAAGTGAACATGGTCGCTCGGTGACACCCAGTTATTTGAAGTGGTCCCAGACTGCCATTACGTTCGACCAGTCCGATCACCCAGCGCACATAGCCACCCCTGGGAGGCAAGCGTTGGTGGTCGACCCAGTAGTCGAAGGCACCCGACTGACTAAGGTTCTGATGGATGGTGGCAGTGGCCTGAATATACTATATGCGGAGATGTTGAAAGGAATGGGCGTTCCGATGTCCAGACTCAGTGAAAGTAATATGAGTTTCCACGGGGTCATTCCTGGCAAGAAGGCTGCATCACTCGGTCAGATTGCTCTCGACGTGGTTTTCAGTGATTCCAAGAATTACCGCAAAGAAAAGTTGACATTTGAAGTTGTGGATTTCCAGAGCGCCTATCATGCTATTCTGGGCAGGCCAGCTTATGCACGTTTTATGGCTCGGCCATGTTACGTGTACCTCAAATTGAAGATGCCTGGTCCCAAAGGGGTGATCACTATCACTGGTAGTCAGAAGAAGGCGAAAGAGTGCTTCCAGAAGGGCTCAAAGATCGCTGATGCATAGATGGCTGTAGTAGAATTGCAGGAATATCAAAAAATGCAGATCCGAGTGATTTGTTGCGAGCTAAGAAGCCTACCACAGATTCAGCATTCCAGTCGTCTGGCGAAACAAAGTCGATTCACATTCACCCGACGGACCCCAATGCTGCTCTGACTCACATTTCAACAACACTCAACTCCAAATAGGAAGAAGCGCTCACCCAGTTCCTCCGTGAGAACTGGGACATCTTTGCATGGAAACCTTCGGACATGCCAGGTGTTCCCAGGGGACTGGCTGAGCATCATTTGTGAGTTGACCCAAAAGTGAGACCAGTCAAAGAACATCTTCGACGGTCCACCGTATAGAAGAGGAAAGCAATCGGTGAAGAGGTGGCTCGGCTTTTGGCAGCTGCGTTTATCCGTGATATTTACCACTCCGAATGGTTAGCTAATGTTGTCATGATCCCAAAGAAGGACGACTCACTTCGCATGTGCATCGACTTCAAACATATCAATCGGGCCTGCCCGAAAGATCACTTTCCTCTCCCTCGCATTGACCAGATAGTCGACTCGACTGCGGGGTGCGAGCGTTTGTCCTTTTTGGACGCCTACTCCGGGTACCACCAGATCCGTCTGTATGGACCCGATGAAATAAAAAAAAACTTTCATCATCCCATTTGGGTGCTTCTGTTATGTCACTATGCCATTCGGTTTAAAGAACGCTGGAGCCACATTCATGCGGATGATTCAGAAGTGCCTGCCCACTCAGATCAGTCGGAATGTGGAAGCATACATGGATGACATTGTGGTCAAGTCACGTAAAGGTTCCGACCTACTGGCTGACCTTGCTAAGACCTTTGCCAACCTCAGAAGGTATGATATCAAGCTTAGTCCATCAAAGTGCACGTTTGGAGTTCCAGGCAGAAAATTACTCAGTTTTCTCGTTTCCGAACGAGGGATCGAAGCTAACCTAGAGAAAGTGGGTGCTATACTCCGGATGAAACGCCTTGTGCGTGTGCATGATGTCCAGAAGCTTACTGGTTGTTTGTCCGCCCTAAGTCGATTCATTTCTTGCCTCGGTGAAAAGGCACTGCCTCTTTACCGACTGATGAAGAAATCAGATAAGTTCGAGTGGACTCCTGAAGCTGATGCAGCATTTGCAGAGCTAAAAGCCCTGCTTTCCACCCAGCCGGTGCTTGCTGCCCCAATCAGCAAAGAGCCTTTACTACTTTATATAGCAGCCACTGGACAAGTCATCAATATAGTACTTACGGTCAAGCGGGAAGAAGAGGGAAAAGCTTATAAAGTTCAGCGCCTGGTTTATTATATTTCTGAAGTTCTGACTCCATCAAAGCAGAGATATCCACACTATCAGAAGCTTGTTTATGGGATTTACATGACCACGAAGAAGGTTGCACACTATTTCTCTTATCACTCTATTACAGTCGTCAGTGACGCTCCACTGTCGGAGATTCTGCACAACAGAGACGCAACAGGTCGAGTGGCAAAATGGGCGATTGAACTCCTTCCTTTAGATATCAAGTTTGTGGCCAAGAAAGCTATCAAGTACTAAGCAGTGGCAAATTTCCTCGCCGAGTGGGTCGAACAACAGCTGCCGACTCAAGTTCACTCGGAGCACTGGACCATGTTCTTTGATGGATCCAAGATGCTGAATGGTTCTGGTGCTGGGGTGGTACTGGTATCTCCCCGAGGAGACATGCTCAGATACGTCCTCTAGATTCACTTCGATTCCTCCAATAATGAAGCAGAATATGAAGCACTCCTATATGGGTTACGTATGGCCATTTCTCTCGGCGTCCGTCACCTCATGGTTTACGACGACTCAGATTTGGTGGTCAATCAAGTGATGAAAGAATGGGATGTTAGAAGCCCAGCTATGAATGGTTACTGCAATGCGGTGAGGAAGTTGGAAAAGAACTTTGAGGGGTTAGAGCTCCATCACATACCCCATCTAAAAAATCAAGCAGTCGATGACTTGGCAAAGATAGGTTCCAAGAGAGAAGCCATTCCCGGCAATGTGTTTTTGGAGCATATTCACACACCGACAATTCAGGAAGATCCTTTTACTGAAGAGCCCCACAGCCTAAGAGCGCCACAGATCCGACTGAAGTCGAGGTCCTAGCCGTGGTCAACCTAATCATGGAGGTTCTGGTCATTACTCCTGACTGGACAGTGCCGTACATTGCGTACATCCTTAGGAAGGAACTCCCAGAGGACAAAGAAGAGGCTCGGCAGATCATTCGTCGATCCAAGGCCTTTACTGTGATAAGAGGACAACTGTTCAGAGAAAGCATGACTAGAGTCGGTCAGAGATACATAACACCAGAAGAAGGTCGAATGATCCTCAGCGACATCCACTCGGGGACCTGTGGTCACCATGTGTCCTCTCGGGCCATCGTGGCTAAAGCATACCGAGCCGGATTCTACTGGGCACGAGCAAATGAAATGGCGAAAGATATAGTCGATAGATGTGAAGGCTGCCAGTTTTACTCTGACATGTCTCACAAGCCAGCGTCAGCCCTGAAGACCATTCCCCTCGTCTGGCCCTTTCCTGTTTGGGGATTGGATATGGTTGGACCACTGAGAACTGGTAGGAGCGGCTTCACTCATGTGCTCGTGGCAGTCGACAAGTTTACCAAATGGATCGAAGCTAAACCTATCAAGAATCTTGAAGGCAGCACCGCTGTTAGTTTTATGAGAGCATTGACATTCAGATATGGAGTTCCACACAACATCATCACTGACAACGGGTTGAACTTTGATTCTGATGAGTTTAGAGCTTTCTGCGCTTCTCAAGGCACACGAGTCGACTATGCTTCAGTCGCTCACCCGCAGTCGAACGGACAAGCAGAAAGAGCGAATGGCCTAATTCTCAAAGGAGTGAAACCCCGACTGACGCGTGACCTCAAACACGCAGCAGGCGCTTGGGTCGATGAACTTCCGTCAGTTCTCTGGGGTTTGAGGACAACTCCCAATCGATCGACTGGACAAACTCCTTTCTTTTTGGTCTATATGGAGCCGAAGCTGTTCTGCCAAGTGACCTACTCCACAACGCACCCCGAGTCGAGCTCTTCTCCAAAGAGGAAGCAGAGTAGGCCCGACAAGATTCAGTCGATCTCTTAGAGGAGGAAAGAGAGATGGCCTTGATCTGGTCGACCATTTATCAGCAAGACTTGCATCGATTCCACGCCAGAAACGTGAGGGGTCGAACCTTTCAAGAGGGAGACCTGGTTCTTCGAGTGGATCAACAGAAACCACACAAGCTCGCCCCGGCTTGGGAAGGCCCCTTCATCATCACCAAAGTTCTCCACAATGGAGCATACCATGTTTACAGTGTCGAGCATCAGAAGGACGAGCCACGGGCTTGGAACGCGGAGCTGCTTCGCCCTTTTTATACTTAAGCACTCGTTCGAATAAAATGTAATAAGAAGTACCTTTGTAATTTGTTCGTCAAAGACAAAAGCTTTTCAGTCTTCTCGCATGATTGTTGTTGTTTTTACTTACCTCTGAAATCCCCCAGTGGGTGAGCTTAGCTGCGAATCCGTTTCTCCTAAGTTCGAAAGAAAATCCTACCGAGTGATGAGCAAGCCTCTCACTCGGGAGGCTTAGCCGCGAATCCATTTCGCCTAAGCTCGAAAGAAAATCCTACCGAGTGGTGTGCAATCCTCCCACTCGGGGGCTTAGCTGCAGTCTAGTACTCGCCTAAGTTTGTAAAATCCTACCGAGTGGTGAGCAATCCTCTCACTCGGGGGCTTAGCTGCAGTCCAGTACTTGCCTAAGTTTGTAAAATCCTACCAAGTGGTGAGCAATCCTCCCACTTGGGGGCTTAGCTGCAGTCCAGTACTCACCTAAGTTTGTAAAATCCTACCGAGTGGTGAGCAATCCTCCCACTCGGGGGCTTAGCTGCAGTCCAGTACTCGCCTAAGTTTGTAAAATCCTACCGAGTGGTGAGCAATCCTCCCACTTGGGGGCTTAGCTGCAGTCCAGTACTCGCCTAAGTTTGTAAAATCCTACCGAGTGGTGAGCAATCCTCCCACTCGGGGGCTTAGCTGCAGTCCAGTACTCGCCTAAGTTTGTAAAATCCTACCGAGTGGTGAGAAATCCTCCCACTCACGGGCTTAGCTGCAGTCCAGTACTCGCCTAAGTTTGTAAAATCCTACCGAGTGGTGAGCGATCCTCCCACTCGGGGGCTTAGCTGCAGTCCAATACTCGCCTAAGTTTGTAAAATCCTACCGAGTGGTGAGCAATCCTCCCACTCGGGGGCTTAGCTGTAGACCAGTACTCGCCTAAGTTTGTAAAATCACTACAACAGGACCCCACCTATAGCAACGCATTTTTCCGTATCTAAAAGTCCATATATGCGTTGCCAGGGAGTTTACCAACGGTTTGGGATGCGTTGCCTTATCCAGTGTTGCTAGCGCATAATGCAACGCTTATACTTCCGTTGGTAAAAGGAACCGTTGCAGGAGTGCAACACATAAAACAGACTTTTACAACACTCATATACATTG
The DNA here is from genome assembly GCF_003073215.2 of Triticum urartu. Lineage (NCBI taxonomy): Eukaryota > Viridiplantae > Streptophyta > Magnoliopsida > Poales > Poaceae > Triticum > Triticum urartu. The sequence continues at coordinate 535,479,521 of NC_053027.1, read as the reverse complement.
GTAGTTAATGTACAGGAATCAAAATTTCATTGCTTCGCAACAAAGAATTTGCAATGCTTCAGGTGTTTTACGTATAAAATGTGAATAATTTTTATATATTGCCAACAATTAAATTAATGCTTCACATAATGGTACTAAGTATGTATATCAAGTCAGAAGACAAAATATACGCATGAGAGGAAGAAATCATATATTGAGAAAAATTGTGGGATTACAATAGTTGATATTACAGGAGGAATAACATCCAAATGTGATGCATAATCTAAACATTCTCTTGACAACGAAAGTTAAACTGACAGCATCCATCAACAACCCTACAACTTAACTAAAACCTAACCAAGGAACATCATCCAACAGGAACAGCATCCCTACAACTTAACTAAAACTGAAAACAGCCATCATAACTAAAACTGAAAATAGACATTATCTTCATCATCGTGAACCGGAACATCATCATCATTGTAGTATACTTGCCACGCACCCATATAATCATCCATGTATATCTACAAAGAAAATAACCAAATGAACAGTTAATACACAATGCATTGACATGATGCAAATAGTGATGGGTTGCCCTACAAATAAGAAACATTACTTCTTACAAAGGGTCATTACTGCCGATACATTGGTTGCCCGGCTAGATTACGACTAATACAAAGAAAAGTTCTGACCTGAAAGTATTCCCTTAGAACTCAATATACTACTTCAGGTCACATAACAAACATAAACAGACTTAGAGAAAAATAAACAGATGTGGTTGTGGCCTAAAAGCAAGCCACTAATAACATAGTACCTACTTAGTTGACAGGTTAAAAGCACAATAGACATTGCTCATATGGAACAGTGCAAGCGACATAATGAGAAATTCAGCAATTTACGGACTGTGATAGCAAGAGTTCAAGTGGGTAATTCAGCAATTTATGAATACAAGTAGTGAGAGCTTAGCTGTCAGTTTAGCAATTTACGAATCAAAAGGGCAAGAGCATCTAAGAAGAATATTACTTGCATTTCCGTCTTCACAAATAGTTAAGATATGGAGATCGTAGACAATTACCAGAACCATGACTACGAACACTGCCATATCTTGGACAAATATACTCGCAGCTCCAGCCGTCCATGGTGTTGGCCTCCATCCCGATATTGCCGGAAAGGATGAGTGCGGTGCCTCACATTAAATTACATACAACAATAGGTAAATCATTGGCAAGATAGGAGTACATAAATAATTAAATAAGATCAGAAAAGGAGACTGGCACATTGAAAACCACCGAATGGCATTGAGTATTTATTTCTTTGGAAACCTGCGTACAAACAAACAGTGAGCCTCTACTTAATGAATGACTAACATGATGATTAACAGTGAGTCGTTGCTGGTGTATATGTGTGTGTGCTTGCTGCAAGCTTTAGTATATGCATAGTTTGCACATGAACATGCATAAAGCTCAGGTGTAGGTTGCATCTAAGTGGGGTATTGGGATTCGGTTTTATTTTCACTATGATGTACATCGGTAGTAGATAAGTACCTTTTTTTAGTTTTGTAGATAAGTACTTGATATAGACGAATCCTCTGCATTGACCTGACCCAAGTCCATATATAATAACTGCATGTTATGACAGGACAATCACATAACCAAATGACAAAGAAAATGTGTACAGTAACATAGAATATTCGGTGTATATGTGGTGTGTTTTAGAGGAACGGGCTAGCAAGACATAGGAATTTAACTGGGGAGTTGCATACTAGCTTTTCAAATCGAAGGAAGAGAAGGACGTCAGTGTATGGAAATACAATTGGAAAGTAACAGTCAGTGGCGGTGCTACAAAGGAAAACCTGGACAGGCAAAATTTAAAGAAACACAAATATTTCAACTCAAGCGATGGATGAAGAGCTGCTGCTGTTAAATCTTTCTCAACATTATATCTCTTTTTTCTCTTGAAAACCAAATCAATTCCGCGTTGATTAGCCCTGCTGTCCATGACAAATATCTAGTACCAAATTAAGATATTTATTATCAATTGATTGAATTTCAGAGTGTTATAACCTACATTTTATACGAAAATTAGTACTGTCCGAGAGACAGTTTTGGGGCTGCACATGTGCTTGTGCACTAGCGCTCGTCGTCTAGGTTGCTACTCGCCCGGCTGGCCACCGCTGCATGGGTCGCCCTTGGGCCTCCGCACCGCACGGTGATGCTACTTGCTGCGGCGGTGCGACCGGCGACTCGACGGCGGCTCCGCGCCACGTCTCTCTGGCCCTCCATGCGGCTGTACGCGTTGCTCGTGCCCATACTACTCTGCTGGATAGGAAGAGGAATCGAGCAATAGAACCCAGAGGCTAAGAAAGAACCATGAAGAGGCGACACTACAGGCAAGCAAGGCAGCTGTGAGCTGGGCTACTCCATCTATACTACTACATGCATTTTTACCCCATGGGCTGGGCAGGCCATGGCATGCTTTTGCCCTCACGAAGCACCACCGGTGGTAACAATGTATCACATAATACAAAAAATAGTATCACATTTGACATGTTCATGAAATTTAATGTTTGTTATCCCATAGCAACGCACGGGTATTTAGCTAGTAGTCCAAATTGTTTAGAATAATAAGAGCATACAACAATCAGTACATTAACAGGCGTGGAGAGAAGTATTTATCAGTGTTCTGAATCATATCAATAATCTCAAAGAAACATCATATAGAAGAAACAATGTGGATTGTTAATTCACCTGCTCACTAAAACAAAGGAGTACGTGCTTCCCCCAACAGGTCCACGTTCTCTAGTATTTGAGATGGACGTGAAAGCCAACATTAGCAAGCTACACCGCCACCTAAATAGCCTGACCATCAGACTCCAGAAGACTGAAATTTCAACAAAAACTTCGATTAGTAACTCATCAAAACTATCGTACAGAGACCTATTAAGACTGCATCCCTCCTTACATATTATAACTCTTGCAATAGACTATTTAAGATGGGGTCCGCATATATGAAGTAGTTCTTATCTACATAAATAAAATTTGAAAGGATTACCGACTTATGTATCAAGGTTTGATGACTAATAAGAATTTTTAAAAAAAATTGATGCTCCATTGATATCTAATAATTACTAATTTAATAGAATAGCAATCAGTGCATGATTGTAAATAAACGGAGATCGGAACTCAGTCTGCAGGTTTGTCAAGTGTTCATCGCACAAAAGTGTTCATCGCACAAGGGCCAAACTATTTTGACAGCGATTTGCTCCAATAGAATCGGGGGTGCAAACCTAGACGTCTACAGGAGAAGAGAAGAACAGAGGTTAGAGAAAGGGGAAGAGAGACAGGACAAAGCCAGGGGAGGGGATTCACTCACCGGACGAGAAGGACGTCATGGCCACCGGCGGCGGAGCCGACTCCCGAAACCCTAGCCATCGAGGGAAGCTCGTGGTTGGGCTTTCGTAGCCGCGAGCGCCGGATCTAGCCATATGGAAGGGCGCCGTGGTGTGAGGGGACCTCGGGTTGTGCTTCGTGATGGCGGGATTCGTCGGACGTCGCCTGAATCAGCCCACCGCAGGTGGCGCAATGAGGAGCTGCATCCAGAGAGAGAGGTGGGATGTGAGAGGGATGGGTGGGTGGGTGCCGGGGTTTCTGATCCACGGACACCTATGGGACCGGCGGACCGGGTCCCTTTCGGTTCGGCGGGGGGCGGAGGCTGCGCAAAGAGCAGATCGAGGCGAAGCACGCGGGCGGTTGGTCGTGCGAAGAGTAAATCGAGGCGAAGCACGCGAGCGATTTACCCAGGTTCGGGCCGCACGGATGCGTAAAACCGTACTCCTGCTTTGTGGTCTGGTATTGATTTCTAGCTCGGGAGCGCGGAGTGCTACAGTACACACCGGCGGCGAGCAGGACCGAGCGTGAGTGTGTGGAATTGCTGAACCCCCTTCTACATTGCCCTGGGCCTCCTTTTATATGCTCAAGGGGTTACCGACATAGGGCAACGGAGGGCAAAAGTGGAAAAGTGGTGGTAGGCACAGCTAGGGGCAGTAGTAGGCACAGCTAGCTGCTACAGTGTTATCATACCTAACCCTGACGGCAGGGGACAAGGGCATTAAATGTCCGTCTGTGTCGCTTAGACAGCACCGAAAGGGACCGCTAGGGACGCCACCGTCTTTCCACGATGGTTGTCTTGTCAGCGCCTGCGTGCCACCGCACGCCCCTAGCTGCATAGCCTCCTGCCACGTGCGCTTGGGAGGGGCCCCAAAGCGACACGTGGGTGGATGTGCTAGAGCGCGGGCGTGGAGTGGGGGCTTGCCGCGGCAAGCGCCTTGCCGCGGCCGTCGACTTGTCGCTTCCGGGAGCTTGTCGCTCACCGGGACTTGTCGGGGCGCGTAGCGCGCCGCAGCAAGTTCCTTGGAATGCCTTGGATGGCCTTCCCGGCAAGCGCCTCTTGCCGGGGTCTTGCCTTCTTCCCGGCAAGCTCCTCTTGCCGGGGTCTTGTCTTGAGTACTTTGTTCTTGAGTGGTCTTCAGAGGAACCTCGGAAGGTCTTGGCGGCCACCCGGCAAGCCTTGCCGCGAGGTGCTGCGACTGTCCGTGCACAAGTTCGGGGTACTAAGGGTACCCCTACTTTAGTACACGGACAGGAGCCCCCGGGCCTGGGCTAGACACGGTGTCGAGCGCTGTTGGGCCAGGCCCAGAACAGTGCACGGGCACGCGCGGCCTGGGTCACGCCGTATATCTCTCCGCTTCCATCGCGCACGCCCGGAACGGTACGCGTCAAACGCGGCGTCGTGGGTGACATGGGCGGCGCGCGCACGGGGCTAAGCCCCGCGAGCATGCGTCAAGCCATGATGAAGGGGAACGACCCACGCCTTCTTCTCCAAACGGAGGTAGGCGTGGGGGCGTGGCGCATTTACTGGACGGGGCCGGTGCGCGGTTTTCGAAGCGCCCACTCCCCGAGATTACGGGGTAGGGCGAGGTCGCCCCATCCGTCGCCTCAGTTCTGCATCCCCGCCACGCGGCTCCCATGCACTTGGGATCGCGGACGGTGGGAGCGGGAACCTGGGCCGTTGCGAGCAGAGGTGGCGGGTCGGCCCGCCTCCCTGCTCTTCCCGTGCCTTGATTCGCTGAGCGGGGCGGCTGGGCTCCCACTTCGCTCCTTTATAAGGAGCGGGAAGGGAGCACCGAAGCCTGCACTCTCTCGTCTCCTCCTTTCTTCAGCTTCTGCTCCCCTTTCTCTCATTCGCCATGGAGAAAGGGAATCCTGGGCCTTCATCGGTGGCGGCGAGGGTCGCCGCCAGACAGCGCACCCTCCCCTCTTCCTCGCTCGTGGTGGCAGAGCCAGCCATAAGGGGAAGAGGGAGGGGGCGAGGTCGTGGACGAGGTCGAGGACGAGGTCGAGGCGCTCGGGGAAGAGGCGGACGGGGCGACGCGCCAGCTTCGCCCCCGCCGGCGGCTCCTCCCCCCGCGGCGGTCCATATAGGGGACAACCCTTGCGAGTTCTTCGTCAAGCTGTGCCGGGCGCCTCGTCGTCGCCTCTGGCTTCCAGCTCCGTTCGCGAGCGCGATGGAGTCGGACCCGCCCGAAACTCTGAGATTACACATGAGGGGCTGTGGGATCAGCGGCACGCGAGTCCGCGTGGTGTTCCCAGCCCCTAGTGTGATGTATCTCGATCGAGGGTGGAAGACGTTCGCCCGCATCCACAGCCTGATGGAGGGGTTCACCCTCCATTTTAAGCTGGTGGAGGGCGATCTCCTCTCCGTCAAGGTCTTCGGGTGCTTCGGCACCCGGGTGAAGTGCTGCGTGGACAGCTCCTCCGATAGCGAAGGCTCCTCCTCGAGCGAGAGTGACGAGGAGGAGAGCGGCAGTGATGGTGAGGGTGGCGGGCGGCAGGATGGCGGCTCCGACTAGGTGTCGGGCGCCGTCACGTGCGGCACCGGCGACCCCATCATCCGCGCCGCCGGCTTCTTGAACTCCCCGGGGGCGTCTCCTTGGGCAGCTGGCGTAGGGAGGCCGCGGAAGGGGAAGAGGGCTGGCGACAAGGCCGTCAGGTCGGAGTACGAGGGCGTGGTGCCCTCGATAGCGCGCTGACGTCCTACCGCCCCTCCTTCGCACCCTTCTCCCGGCGTCGCCATCGCCGTCCGGACCCGGGATGTTCTCTTGGTGTCTTCTGGCACCTGTAGCTCGCCTTGGCGCCCCTTTCCCCTTTTCGCCTCCTTGACCTACCTCCTGAAGAGAGGGACAGGAAAGGGATTACGGGCACCTTATCTTTTTAATTGTAAGCCTTCGGGCCTTAGTTGTATCTAGACTTGTAATCCTCTCTTCATGTTTTTCATCCTCTATGGACTGTACCTGTATGGGATGTTTTTTAATGAAAAGGGGATGTTTGCCGGGTTATTTGCCTCGCGGGTTGAACCCACGCCAAGGAACAAATCCTTGGTATCTCTTGGACAGGCATTCCATTCCCCGACAACAAGCCCCGCCGCCTTCCCACGTCGCTTCGACCATTCTCACGCCTTTGACGGAGGCGGGAACGAGGTGGGTGTGGCCTCCTCATTTCATCCCTTTGCTGCCGCGACTACGACCAAACTTGGCCCCGGGAACTAGCTCCAGGGCCTAGAGCGAGGAAGCACGGCAGTTTTCGGGAAGAAAAGCGGGCTCGCATTCCCCAGTCCATAAGAGGATGCATGAAGAGGGACGAAAGACTTATCTGATATTGCAGCCCCCGGCAACTCTGGCTTGTCGGGGGTGACATCTTGGCATCCGCAGCCCCCGGCGTTCTTGCCGGGGCCCAGGTGCCGGCGCGCCCTTCTTCTCCTTTTCATCTCCAGGTGGTCTGGCCAGGACGCGCGAGCCCTGCGAACGAAGGAAAAGCAAAGGGACGGACACTCGACCTCTAAGCTAGGGGTTAGCCGCTGTTAGGGACTATCGACCCTAACCAAGGACGAGACTCAACCTAGCATGCATGCTATAACCCCGGGGTATGCAGCGCTTCATTCTCTGGTGCTCAGGGTCTGCGCCTGGCTCTGTACAAAGGATTACATGCAACAGCGGCAAGACTTGTACAGAAAGGTGGTTGCCGGACGGGGTCCGACAACCGCGCCTTACGGGTAAAACTTACGAAGATGCTCGATATTCCAGGAGTTGCTCACTGGGATGCCATCTTCGGTCTCAAGGCGGACAGCACCAGGCCTTGTGACTCGTTTCACCCGGTAAGGGCCTTCCCACTTCGGCGTCAACTTGTTGGAATGCTTGGCCGACTAAACGCGCCGAAGAACAAGGTCGCCTTCCTCGAAACTCCTGGCATTGACTCTGCGGCTGTGGTAGCGGCGCAGAGCTTGCTGGTAGCGAGCAGCTCGCACAGCAGCTTGGAGACGATCTTCCTCAAGGAGCAGCGCGTCATCTTGCCGCAGCCGCTCTTGCTCAAGCTCATCGTAAGCGAGCACTCGAGGTGACCCGTATACAAGTTCCGTGGGGGTAACTGCCTCTGCTCCATAGACTAGAGCAAAGGGTGTCTGTCCAGTGGCTCGATTTGGCGTCGTTCTGATCGACCAAAGAACCACCGGTAGCTCCTCGATCCAGTTTCTTCCGCACTTGTGCAGCCTGTCGAAAGTTCTGGTCTTGAGCCCGCGCAGCACCTCGGCGTTCGCCCTCTCCGCTTGACCGTTGCTTTTTGGGTGAGAAACAGAAGCGAAGCAGACCTTGGTGCCGAGATCTTGGACGTACTGCATGAAGGCGTGGCTCGTAAATTGTGTGCCGTTGTCGGTGATTATCCGGTTGGGGATCCCGAAGCGGCAAACAGTCGACCTGAAGAACTTGACGGCTGACTGTGCGGTCACCTTCCTCACTGGTTCCACTTCCGGCCACTTTGTGAACTTGTCGATTGCGACGTACAAGTACTCAAAGCCCCCGACAGCTCGGGGGAAGGGGCCGAGGATGTCGAGCCCCCAGACCGAAAATGGCCAGGATAAAGGGATCGTCTGGAGAGCTTGAGCTGGCTGGTGTATCTGCTTGGAATGGAACTGGCACGCTTCACACTTGGTTACTTGTGCAGTTGCATCCTGGAGGGCTGTTGGCCAGAAGAATCCTTGCCGGAATGCTTTGCCGACAAGCGCTCTCGCGCCAATGTGGTGGCCACATATGCCTCCGTGTATCTCCGCCAACAGCTTTTGTCCGTCTTCCCGGGGAATACACCTCAATTTCACACCATTGAGTCTTCTTCTGTACAGTGTCTTGTCGACGAACTGGTACATACTTGACTGCCCGGCTACTCTTTCGGCTTCTTCTTGCTCTTCGGGAAGTTCTCCTGTCTGAAGGAAACGGACAATCTGCTGCGCCCACGTTGGAGCCTATGGCTCGACAACAAGGACTAAAGGCAACTCTGCTGCCATGGGAACATCCGCTTCTACGGTGAGAAGCTGTGTCTCCGCCGGAGCTTGACGTTCCCCGACAAGTTCGCCGGGAGCTTCAGCTTCAACGGAACAAACCCTGGGGCTTGCCGGAGCATCTTGCTCCCCGGCGCTCTTGGCGTTGATCTTGTCCGGCGCTGGGGGGTAGTCAAGGAGCAGCCGAGCTCGCGCCAAAGCTTCGGCTGCGGTGGCGGGCGGCAGTAGCGAATGGTGCAAGGAGCGGGACACGCTCGGACTTCTAACCGTGTTAGAAGGAGCAGCGTCCCGTCCAGGCAACCGCGTGTCGCTCGCGCCAGCAGGTTGACGTGCATGGTGGTCCGGAGCGCTCCGAGATCCACCAGCCCGATCCGGATCCAGCGAGCGCATGGTACCGTGAGTACCATGACGCTGCCGGTCCCGCGCCTCCTGAGATGGGCGCGGTGCATGCACGGACGCCGAGGTCTTGGAGTGCGCCCGGTCGTTGTGGGAGCCGGCCACGCCGCCGATGGGCAGCGCGGCCTTGCCCTGGGACCCAGCAGCACCGTGAGTTCCCTCGTCGATGCGTGCCCTTCCGCCGACGCCTGCCCCCCCTTCCGTTCGCTCCGGCGGTGGGTGGCTCGGCGCGGACAGAGCAGCTGCCTCCGAAACTTTCTTCTTCGGTGGCATGTTGATGAAGATGGCGAAGATCGATGAAGAAGATGAAGATCTTGCCCGCGAGAACGCCGGATCTGGTTCACACAACTTTGACGCCCCCTACCTGGCGCGCCAGAGATGCCGGGGTTTCTGATCCACGGACACCTATGGGACCGGCGGACCGGGTCCCTTTCGGTTCGGCGGGGGGCGGAGGCTGCGCAAAGAGCAGATCGAGGTGAAGCATGCGGGCGGTTGGTCGTGCGAAGAGTAAATCGAGGCAAAGCACGCGAGCGATTTACCCAGGTTCGGGCCGCACGGATGCGTAAAACCCTACTCCTGCTTTGTGGTTTGGTATTGATTTCTAGCTCGGGAGCGCGGAGTGCTACAGTACACACCGGCGGCGAGCAGGACCGAGCGTGAGTGTGTGGAATTGCTGAACCCCCTTCTACGTTGCCCCGGGCCTCCTTTTATATGCTCAAGGGGTTACCGACATAGGGCAACGGAGGGCAAAAGTGGAAAAGTGGTGGTAGGCACAGCTAGGGGCAGTAGTAGGCACAGCTAGCTGCTACAGTGTTATCATACCTAACCCTGACGGCAGGGGACAAGGGCATTAAATGTCCGTCTGTGTCGCTTAGACAGCACCGAAAGGGACCGCTAGGGACGCCACCGTCTTGCCACGATGGTTGTCTTGTCAGCGCCTGCGTGCCACCGCACGCCCCTAGCTGCACAGCCCTCCTGCCACGTGCGCTTGGGAGGGGCCCCGGAGCGACACGTGGGTGGATGTGCTGGAGCGCGGGCGTGGAGTGGGGGCTTGCCGCGGCAAGCGCCTTGCCGCGGCCGTCGACTTGTCGCTTCCGGGAGCTTGTCGCTCACCGGGCCTTGTCGGGGCGCGTAGCGCGCCGCGGCAAGTTCCTTGGAATGCCTTGGATGGCCTTCCCGGCAAGCGCCTCTTGCCGGGGTCTTGCCTTCTTCCCGGCAAGCTCCTCTTGCCGGGGTCTTGTCTTGAGTACTTTGTTCTTGAGTGGTCTTCAGAGGAACCTCGGAAGGTCTTGGCGGCCACCCGGCAAGCCTTGCCGCGAGGTGCTGCGACTGTCCGTGCACAAGTTCGGGGTACTAAGGGTACCCCTACTTTAGTACACCGACAGTGGGGGATGAGGTGGATCTGGTAGCCTCCATAGCCGTGATGTGCGAGGAGCGGAGGGGAGGGCCGGCGGTGAGGTGGGAGGAAGGTGGCGAGGCGATTGGTGGCGGCGATTTGGGAGAGACGAGGGGAATTGGGGGCTCTGTTTCTGGCGCATCCCTCTCTCCTTTTTTTGTTTTCTTTTTTTTTCTTTTTTTTCATATATGTCCCACGGTAGGATCAAGAGCTAGAATTCTGCAACGCATATCTGCAACCTATAATATGCGTATCTATTATGAATTTTACAACGTTTAGCCAAAATGTTATAGAAGCTGTGTTGCTTTATAAGGGGTATCCTTGTAGTGAATCCTACCGAGTGGTGAGCAATCCTCCCACTTGGGGGCTTAGCTACAGTCCAGTACTCGCCTAAGTTTGTAAAATCCTACCGAGTGGTGAGCAATGCTCTCACTCGGGGGCTTAGCCGCAGTCCAGTACTCGCCTAAGTTTGTAAAATCCTACTGAGTGGTGAGCAATCCTCCCACTCGGGGGCTTAGCTGTAGCCCAGTACTCGCCTACGTTTGTAAAATCCTACCGAGTGGTGAGCAATGCTCTCACTCGGGGGCTTAGCTGTAGTCCAGTACTCGCCTAAGTTTGTAAAATCCTACTGAGTGGTGAGCAATCCTCTCACTTGGGGGATAGCTGCAGTCCAGTACTCGCCTAAGTTTGTAAAATCCTACCGAGTGGTGAGCAATCCTCCAACTCGGGGGCTTAGCTGCAGTCCAGTACTCGCCTAAGTTTGTAAAATCCTACCGAGTGGTGAGCAATCCTCCCACTCAGGGGCTTAGCTACAGTCCAGCACTGGCCTAAGTTTATAAAATCCTTGTCCACAAGGACGATGAGGTGCAGGTCGACCGCGGCCCTCTTCTCCGAGCTATGCCACAAATACAACGCACGCTTCATCCTTGCCCGCAAGGACGACGAGGCGTAGGTCGACCGCGGCCCTCTTCTCCAAGCTACGCCACAAATACAACGTACGCTCCATCCTTGTCTGCAAGGATGGCGAAGTGCAGGTCGACTGCAACCTTCTCCTCCGAGCTACGCCACATATACAACAGAGCAGACCCCAAAAGCAATTCGGATAAATCCTAAAGTTCCAAGCAGCAAATCAAAAGTATTCGAGCATCAAGCCCGAAGGATTTAAACGGTTACAACAATCACTCGGCATTTCGAGGAAAATTTATGACGGATTCAAATCTCATAAGTTTGTTCACTCGGCAGGAGGAGGGCTGGATGGTTCGACGAATTCGTCCAAGTCGATCCCATCCGCGATCCGAGTGGCAGCAGCGATGAAAGTCTCCATAAAGGACTGGAAGTGATGCCTTTTGGTGTTAGCGACCTTGATCGCCGCCAGCTTGTCTTCACGGGCTTCCTTGCAGTGGACTCGTACCAAGGACGGCGCCACGTCAGCACCACACCGGGCAGAGGACTTCTTCCATTCTTGCACTCGATCGGGGATCTCGTCGAGTCGAGCCATTAGAGATTCCAGGTCATTTTGAAGCGTCGCCCTTGGCCAGAGCAATGAGTCGACTCGTGAGACTACCCCCTTCAGACGCGCGAGGTAACTTGTGACGCTGGCGACACGAGACTCCAGTCGGAGCACGTTCATGGAAGTTTTGTCGCAAACTGGAGAAGCGATAGGGTCCAGACCCGTCTCAACCCTTCCGGTTTCCTCGTCAAAGTCTTGACAAAATTCTGCAGTCAAAAAATTAGTTAGTCGACCGGACATGATTCGTTTGCAAGCATCAAAATAGTCGGTCTAAAAGAAGTACCTTCCAGCATAAGATAGAGCTTCTTGGCAAGAGTTCTCAGATAAGCTTCTGTGTCATTCCTCTTGTGGACCGCAGACTCCAGATTTTCATTCAGGGCAACTTTATCCTTCTTCAGACGACTCACTTCTCGGTTAGACTCATTGAGACAGGACTTCAGCTTGTTCACCACCCCTTCCAACGCTCCAACTGGAGCCAGCTTCTGGTGTGCAAGGGCAGTCTTATCCTGGGCTTCTTTCTGCGCAACTGCGAGGTCCGAGTCCTTTTTCTCCAAAGCCAACTTCATTTTCTCTGCAAAAGGAGCAATCGGATCAAACAAGAGATCGAAGAAATGTTTTAAAAGACGATCGACGTAAACAGTCGACAGGCAGTTACCTTCCATACCAGCAGCTTCATCTTGAGCTTTCTTCAAATTCTGTTGGGCCAGCTCCAAGTCGAGGTTGAGTTGCCTCTGCTTCTCCTCAAGTTCAGCAAACTTGGAAATGAGAGTACAAGATTTCTGCAGGAGGCAAAAGACGTGTCAATCAACAAGATCAAAGGTTATTTACTTTCGAGGGAATAAAACTTAAAGAGTTCACTTCGACCCCAGCCGACTGCACGCAGTCGACTGCGGTCTCGGGGACTACACCTAGCGGGTGCACTTGGCGTGCTCCTGCTGATTCAGACCCAACTCGACCGGTCCGCCCGGGTCATGTCAAAAAAAACTATTCAGACCCTAGTCTACTGCCAGCAGTCAACCGCGGTCTCAGGGACTACACCCAGTGGGTGCACTTGACGTGCCCCCACTGGTTGAGATCTCATTCGCCCGGTCTGCCCGGGTCGAGTGGAAGAAAAGAAAGGAAAAAGAACTCAGACCCCAGTCGACCGCCAGCAGTCGATTGTGGTCTTGGGGACTACACCTAGTGGGTGCACTTAGCGTGCCCCACCGGTTCAGATCCTACTCGCCCAGACCGAGTGGAAGAGCGCAAATACCAAAGACAACAAAACACCCAGCGGGTGTGCAGATTCGACGCAAACAACAGGAGATTGTATGGAAGAAAATATTTCGGGCAGCATATCCTGATAGAACAAGGTCAGTCAAAAGTTTACTTACCTGGACATTGGCCCGGAGAGTAGCGCTGGCATCGTAAGAAGCCTGGCTATTCTCGTGCACCGTCTTCATCCGCTCCATCATCACGTTAGCCTGACGGATGGCTTCCACAGCCGCATCTGACTGGCTTTCCGGAATAGGGTAGCTGGTGAAGACGAGGGCAGACAACCCAGGTGCGGCAGCTTGGAGCTCCGGGGCGTGAGATTGGGCGACTGAAGGAGACACCGGTACAGTCGACGATGTAGGGCGCTCACTCAACAAGGGTACAACGAAGGTTATAGAGGCCCCACCCGCATCTTCAGATTGACGGACGGTTGGTGTTGTCGTTGCTCCCTGCTGAGACGCCTTACCAGCCGCTACCTTTTTGTTCTTTCTAGGCCTAGGAGCAACGTCTTCATCGTCGTCTGGGAGATTGATGACGTTGGGTGCAGCTGCAGAGAAGTTCACTCGACCTCAAGTGAACCGCTAGAATTCAATCGACCGAGTAATCAAGAACAAGATCATAAGAGTTTTTACCTGGGTTGGAGGTAACCGCGTCTTCCATCTCCTCGTCTCGGTACTGGTAGGAAGAGGTTCCTGATGTAGTAGCACTACCAATGTCCGCACTCAGTCGGTTACATTCTATTGCTCGAATCGACGAATAGAACAGGTGAGATGATTACCCGGAGATGGTGGGGATGGTCACTTTGATTCTGGGCAAAGCCTTCAGTGGTTTGGAGGTAGTGGCCTTCGATGCTTTTGGTGCAGGAGGCGGCACAACCTTGAGCTGCTTCGGAGCCTTCTCAATCGGTGCTGGGGAAGATGTCCGGGGGTGCTTCGAAGATTGCCCAGTCGGCGCGGTCGCCAGGACTGGGGTGCTCGCCGGGTCGTGAGCGTGCTTGGATCTCCTCTCTCTGCGAGGAGGCGAGTCGACCTCTTCGTCATCACTCGAGTCATCGCTCTCCTCGTCCTCCTCTGCATCCGAGTGCCACTCGCCACTCTCACCCCCACTCGCTCCTTCCTTGACGTCTTGCTCCAGCACTCCATTGGGCATCGAGTACATATCAATGAGAGCCTGAAAGGACAACGAGCAAAAGAAATACAGTCGACCATCAACAAGGTGTCACACAGTGAATCGAGAAGATACTTGGCAAAGCAGAGTCATACCTATTCCGGCTGGCGCGAGTGGTCAAATGGAATCACCCAGCTAGACCCTCGGGGATTGTCTTTGTTGCTGGTGATTCCCCTCAGCCACTTCTCCACCGTGTCTTCGCTGACGTCCTCCGGGTGGATCCGAGTGGAGTCCTCGAGTCCCAAGTACATCCACATTGGATGGTTACGGGCCTGAAGCGGTTGGATGCGTCGACTGAGAAAGACCTCCAGCAGGTCATCCCAGTCACGCCGTCACGGACAAGTTGGATGACCCGCCCGACCAACACCTTGACCTGCGCCTTCTCTTCTGGGGTCACCCTCAAGGAGGAGGGCTTCTCCACTCGAGCCAGGGAAAAGGGGGGAAGTCCAGTTGACTGACCCGGGGTCGGCTGGTCCTTGCAATAAAACCAAGTCGACTGCCAGCCCTGGACCGAGTCGGGAAGGATCATGGCTGGGAAGGTACTCTTGTTCCTCATCTGGATCCCAAGGCCCCTGCACATCTGGATCACATGCGTCCTCTCATCACTCGGGTTGGCCTTCTTGGCCGACTGGGAGCGACAGGTGAATATGTGTTGGAAGAGACCCCAGTGCGGTCGACAACCCAAGAAATTTTCGCACATTGACACAAAGGCAGCCAGATAAACTATGGTGTTTGGAGTGAAGTGGTGGAGTTGAGCCCCGAAGAAGTTCAAAAAACCACGAAAGAAAGGATGGGGAGGCAAAGAAAACACGCGGTCAACGTGAGTGGCAAGGATAACGCACTCACCCTCCCGCGGCTGCGGCTCGGTCTCGTTCCCCGGGAGCCGCGCCGATTCATGGGGGATCAGTCCCCCCTCCACCAGGTCGTCGAGGTCGTCCTGGCTGATCGTCGAGCAGATCCAGTCGCCCTGGATCCAGCCCGGCGGCAGGCCGGATCTTGACGAGGATCCGCCCCGGCTGGTCCTCTTTTCCTTCGCCTTCGCGGTCGCCTTCTTCCCGCGCTCCGACGCCACCGTTGTATCTTTTCCCATGGCGGCGGATCGAGTCCGAGCGAGGTTGCGACGCCGAGAGCGGAAGCGGGCACGGCAGAGAAGTATGAGGAAGAAGAATGAGAATGGGGGCGTGCTGTTCAAAGGCCCGGTCCGGTGTCTCTTATAAGGTCATTCCCGAGTGACTGACTTGTAGGCCCAGACGATCTAAGCAAATCCCGCAATAGTCGCGTGCGCGATACATGGCGAAAAAGGTGGCGCGGGGACTGAGGCGGCCTGCCTAATCCATCCCGATTACCACGGCCTCGCTCGTCCGGCGCGCTTCCCAAAATTCAAATCCCGCGAAATCTGCGGAGAGCAGAGCAACTTGTCAGACGGAAAACATCCTCTACATCATCATTCGGAACTCTACCGTGAAAGTTCACTCGACAAAAAATAAGAATGGACCAAGGCAACTGAAAAAGAAGTTGATGTCATCCCCTCAGTTCATTGATCCAGAGCAAGATATACTCATAGCACGAAGAATGAGTCGGAAGTGTTCTCAACTCCTTCCTCACTCAAACCCTGATCCATTCGGGGGCTAATGATGAAGCTATGTACCTTGGGTAGGGTCATGGGTCTGATCCAGATACCCTCCCCAAGGACATCTCTTAAAGAACTAGAAGCAGCCGAAGAGAAATCATCGTCCACTCGATCGACCATAAAGCCATGTTCCACTCGACAGTCTTGAAGACACTTGACCATACGAACAACCACTGACTACCAGAAGACTAAGAGCCACTCACTCTGCAACGGTCGGGATTTAAGTCATAGCTTTAATGGTCATTTATGTACTTTTATTACAGGCGTTACCAGTAACGTATCTACATTTATGTACCTTAAACCCTTTGTAACTGAGGGCAGGAGGGGTCTGGCAAACTCTATGTAAGCCACCGCCCTCCTCAGGGACAAGGGTTCGCACCCCCTCTAACTCACACGCGTATAATCTAGTCGACCGCCTCCGGGCTCCGAGACGTAGGTCTGTTACTTCCTCCGAGAAGGGCCTGAACTCGTAAAACTCGCGTGTACAACTCCTCTAGAAGGGCCTCTACATTCCTTCCCCCCATTCTACTGTCATACCTAGAACCACGACACCCCCACCCTCGTCGGCAGGGTGTGGCCCCCCTGGTGAATCTCTTCCGCTGAGTATTTTTTATATATTCTGAAAATGTCTTCCGTGAAGTTTTAGGAATTTTGGAGCTGTGCAGAATAGGTCTCTAATACTTTCTCCTTTTCTAGCCCAGAATCCCAGCTGCCGGCATTCTCCCTCTTCATGTAAACCTTGTAAAATAAGAGAGAATAGGCATAAGTATTGTGACATAATGTGTAATAACAGCCCATAATGCAATAAATATCGATATAAAAGCATGATGCAAAATGGACGTATCACTCGCTTTAAATCACGATCCTTTGGGGCAGCGCTGATAGCCTCTCCAATGTTTCCTTGATGAGTGTGGGTGGATGCTTTATATGGATAGCAGCAGCAATGGTCCATTGAGTGCCACTGTATAGCTGTTCTATAAGAGTGTAGACCGCCTTGAGCTTGATGCGCATGTCTGAGCCCAAGTTGACGCTCCGGGAGCCTACATCAGTAAAGGTATTGATAAACCGGCAGATGATTATGATATGCCTGCTGGTGTAAAGGAGTTGTGTTTATTACTTACCAAAGATAGCTAATGTCATGCTATTGATATGAAGTTTTAAACCGGACAATTCGTCAGTCATCGGTTTAAGTGCTACCTCAGCATCTTCTACTCTTTTAATAGAGCCGCCTATTGGGGAATGTAGTAATTTCAAAATTTTCCTACGCACACGCAAGATCATGGTGATGCATAGCAACAAGAGGGAGAAGTGTGTCCACGTACCACGTAGACCGAAAGCGGAAGCGTAGCACAATGCGGTTGATGTAGTCATGTGTCTTCATGATCCGACCGATCAAGTACCGGAACGCACGGCACCTCGAGTTCTGCACAAGTTCAACTTGATGAAGTCCTCAAACTCCGATCCAGCCGAGCTTTGAGGAGAGTTCCATAGCACGACGGCGTGGTGGCGATGTTGATGTTTCTACCGTCGCAGGGCTTCGCCTAAGCACCGCTACGATATTCGAGATGGACTATGGTGGAAAGGGGCACCGCACACGGGCTAAAAGATCCAAGAGATGTCTATGCGGTGCCCATCTCCTCCATATATAAACGGGGGAGGAGAGGGCCGGCCAAGGGGAGGAGCGCGCCCAAGGGCGGGAAGTAGGACTCCTCCTTTTCCTATTTGGATAGGGGGAGGGAAGGAAGAGGAAGGAGGGAAGGAAGGGGGGGCCGCCCCCCCCCCTCCCATTCGGATTGGGCTTGGGGGGGCGCCCCCTCCCTTGTCCTTTCCCCTCCTTTCCACTAAAGCCCATTAAGGCCCCATTATACTCCCGGGGTTTCCGATAACCTCCCGGCGCTCCGGTATTATCCCGATCTCACCCGGAACCATTTCGGTATCCTAATATAGTCGTCCAATATATTGATCCTTACGTCTTGACCATTTCGAGACTCCTCGTGATGTCCGTGATCACATCCGGGACTCTGAACTACCTTCGGTACATCAAAACACATAAACTCATAATATAACCGTCATCGAACTTTAAGCGTGCGGACCCTACGGGTTGGAGAACTATGTAGACATGATCGAGGCACGTCTCCGGTGAATAACCAATAGCGGAACCTGGATGCTCATATTGGCTCCTACATATTCTACGAAGATCTTTATCGGTCAGACCGCATAACAACATACGTTGTTCCCTTTGTCATCGGTATGTTACTTGCCCGAGATTCGATCATCAGTATCTCAATACCTAGTTCAATCTCGTTACCGGCAAGTCTCTTTACTCGTTCCGTAATACATCATCCCACAACTAACTCATTAGTTTCAATGCTTGCAAGGCTTAAGTGATGTGTATTACCGAGTGGGCCCAGAGATACCTCTCCGACTATCGGAGTGACAAATCCTAATCTTGAAATACACCAACCCAACAAATACCTTCGGAGACACATGTAGAGCACCTTTATAATCACCCAATTACATTGTGACGTTTGGTAGCACACAAAGTGTTCCTCCGGTAAACGGGAGTTGCATAATCTCAGTCATAGGAACATGTATAAGTCATGAAGAAAAGCAATAGCAACATACTAAACGATCGGGTGCTAAGCTAATGGAATGGGTCATGTCAATCACATCATTCTCCTAATGATGTGATCCCATTAATCAAATGACAACTATTGTCTATGGCTAGGAAACATAACCATCTTTGATCAACGAGCTAGTCAAGTAGAGGCATACTAGTGACACTCTGTTTGTCTATGTATTCACACATGTATCATGTTTCCGGTTAATACAATTCTAGCATGAATAATAAACATTTATCATGATATAAGGAAATAAATAATAACTTTATTATTGCCTCTAGGGCATATTTCCTTCACCGCCTTCTTGCTACCTCTTGAGGCACTGCGTTGGTTTTCCCTTGAAGAGGAAAGGGTGGTGCAGTAAAGCAGCGTAAGTATTTCCCTCAGTTTTTGAGAACCAAGGTATCAATCCAGTAGGAGACCACGCGCGAGTCACCTCGTACCTACACACACAAATAAGAACCTCGCAACCAACGCGATAAAGGGGTTGTCAATCCCTTCACGGCCACTTGCAAGAGTGAGATCTGATAGAGATGATAATAATAAGATAAATATTTTTGGTATTTTTATGATATAGATTGAAAGTAAAGATTGCAAAATAAAATAGATTGGAAACTTGTATGATGGAAAATAGACCCGGGGGCCATAGGTTTCACTAGTGGCTTCTCTCAAGATAGCATAAGTATTACGGTGGGTGAACAAATTACTGTCGAGCAATTGATAGAAAAGTGAATAATTATGAGAATATCTAGGCATGATCATGTATATAGGCATCACGTCCATGACAAGTAGACCGAAATTCTGCATCTACTACTATTACTCCACACATCGACCAGCTATCCAGCATGCATCTAGAGTATTAAGTTCATAAGAACAGAGTAACGCCTTAAGCAAGATGACATGATGTAGAGGGATAAACTCATGCAATATGATGTAAACCCCATCTTTTTATCCTCGATGGCAACAATACAATACGTGTCGTTTCCCTTTCTGTCACTGGGATCGAGCACCGCAAGATTGAACCCAAAGCTAAGCACTTCTCCCATTGCAAGAAAGATCAATCTAGTAGGCCAAACCAAACTGATAATTCGAAGAGACTTGCAAAGATAAACCAATCATACATAAAAGAATTCAGAGAAGATTCAAATATTGTTCATAGATAATCTGGATCATAAACCCACAATTCATCGGATCTCGACAAACACACCGCAAAAGAAGAGTTACATCGAATAGATCTCCAAGAGAATCGAGGAGAACTTTGTATTGAGATCCAAAGAGAGAGAAGAAGCCATCTAGCTACTAGCTATGGACCCGAAGGTCTGAAGTAAACTACTCACACATCATCGGAGGGGCCATGGAGTTGATGTAGAGGCCCTCCGTGATCAATGCCCCCTCCGGCGGAGCTCCGGAAAAGGCCCCAAGATGGGATCTCTTGGGTACAGAAGGTTGTGGCGGTGGAAATAGGGTTTCGTGGTGCTCCTGGATGTTTGCGGGGTATATGAATATATATATATATAGGAGGAAGAAGGAGGTCGGTGGAGCAACCAGGGGCCCACGAGGGTGGAGGTGCGCCCAGGGGAGGTAGGCACCCCCTGCCTCGTGCCTCCTCGTTGATTGCTTGACGTCCACTCCAAGTCCTCTGGATCGTTTGTTCCAAAAATCACGCTCCCGAAGTTTCATTTGTTTGGACTCCGTTTGATATTCCTTTTTCTACGAAAACAACTGAAAATAGGCAAAAAAAACAGCCAATTTTGGCTTGGGCCTCCGTTATAGGTTTAGTCCCAAAAATAATATAAAAGTGTAAAATAAAGCCCTACTTCATCCCAACAGATAATATAATACATGGAACAATAAAAAATTATAGATACGTTGGAGACGTATCAAGCATCCCCAGCTTAATTCTGCTCGTCCTCGAGTAGGGTAAATGATATAAAAACATAATTTTTGATGTGGAATGCTTTCCTAACATATTTCTCAATGTAATTTTCTTTATTGTTGGCATGAATGTTCAGATCCCAAAGATCAAGATAAAAGTTTTAATATTGACATAAAATAATAATACTTTCAAGCATACTAACTAGCAGTCATGTCTTCTCAAAATAACATGGCCAAAGAAAGTTCATCCCTACAAAATCATATAGTTTGGTCATGCTCCATTTTCATCACACAAGAATGCTCTCATCATGCACAACCCCAATGACAAGCCAAGCAATTGTTTCATACTTTAGTAATCTCAAACTTTTTTCAACTTTCATGCAATACATGAGCATGAAGCCATGGAATATAGCACTTATGGGTGGAATAGAATTATAATGAAGGGGTTATGGTGGAGAGACAAAAAGGAGAAGTCTCACGTCGACGTGGCTAATCAATGGGCTAGGGATGATGCCCATCGATGATGTCATGCAAGGAGTAGGGATGCCATGCAAGGATGCACTAGAGCTATAAAATGTATGAAAGTTCAACAAAGAAATAAGTGGGTGTGCATCCAACTTTCTTGCTCATGAAGATCTAGGGAACTTGAGGAGGGCCTATTCTTGGAATATACAGCCAAGTTCTATAAATGGAAAAACTCCACTAGTATATGAAAATGACAAACAAGAGGACTCTATCATAAAGATCATGGTGCTACTTGAAGCACAAGTATGGAAAAGGATGTAGCATTGCCCCCTTTTTTTATTTTTATTTTATTTTGGCCTTATTTTTTCTTTTTTTCTCTTTTTTATGATACATGCTCTATTATTGAATGATCATCACACTTCTATTTATTGACACTCAATGATTACAACTCGATACTAGAACAAGATATGACTCTATTATGAATGCCTCGGCGGTGTACCGGATTGCGATGAATCAAGAGTGACATGTATGAAAAAATTATGAACGGTGGCTTTGCCACAAATACGGTGTCAACTACATGATCATGCAAGCAATATGACAATGATGATGCGTGTCATAATAAAGAACGGTGGAAAGTTGCATGGCAATATATCTCGGAATGGCTATGGAGATGCCATAATAGGTAGGTATGGTGGCTGTTTTGAGGAAGACATAAGGAGGTTTATGGGTTGATGGAGCGTATCGTATCACAGGGTTTGATGAACTGGCGAAGTTGCACAACTCTCAAAGGTGAGAAAGGGCAATGCACGGTACCGAAGAGGCTAGCAAGTTTGGAAGGGTGAGAGTGCGTATAATCCATGGACTCACATTAGTCCTAAAGAACTCACATACTTATTGCATGCTCCTAGGAGGATAGATTGGTAGGAAAAGAACCATCGCTCGTCCCCCGACCGCCACTCATAAGGAAACAATCAATAACACCCTCATGCTTCAAATTTGTCACATAACGTTCACCATACGCGCATGCTACGGGACTTGCCAACTTCAACACAAGTATTCATCAAATTTCACAACTTACTCAACTAGCACACTTTAATATCACTTTATATCTCAAAACCAATCTATCAAGTATCAACTTCTCTTAGCACTTTAAAATTTATAACCAAAGGCAAATTGCCATGTGTTCTAAAGGTACTCTCAAACTGAATATAATGAAGCATGAGAGATCAATTATTTCTATAAAATAAAACCACCACCGTGCTCTAAAAGATATAGTGAAGTACAAGAGCAAAATCTATATAGCTCAAAAGATATAGGTGAAGCACATAGAGTTATTCTAATAAATTCCAATTCATGTGTGTGTCTCAAAAGGTGTGTACAGTAAGGATGATTGTGGTAAACTAAAAGAAAAGTACTCAAATCACAAGACGCTCCAAGCAAACACATATCATGTGCGAATAAAAATATAGGCTCAAGTAATTTACCGATGGAGAGAAGAAAGAGGGGATGCCTTCGAGGCATCCCCAAGCTTAGGATTTTTGGTGTCCTTGGATTTTACCTTGGGGTGCCTTGGGCATCCCAATCTTAGGATCTTTCCACCCCGTTTTCCAATCCATCAAATCCTTACCCAAAACTTGAAAACTTCACAACACAAAACTTAACAAGAGAAATCTCGTGAGCTCCGTTAGCGAAAAGAAAACAAAACAACACTTCAAGGTACTGTAATGGAACTCATTATTATTATATTGGTTTAAACTACTGTATTCCAACTTCTCTATCTTATAAACTCTATTACTAGCCATAGATTCCTAAAAATAAGAACACCAACACGAAAACAGAATCTGTCAAAAACAGAACAGTCTGTAGTAATCTGTAGGTTTCGAATACTATGGAACCCAAAATTCTAAAATAAATTTTTGTACGTGATAAATTATCTATTAATCATCTGAAAAAATAATTAACTAAAATAGCACTCTCCAGTAAAAAATGGCAGCAATTCTCGCGAGCGGCTAAAGTTTTTGTTTTTTATAGCAGGATCAAAAAGACATTCCCAAGTCTCCCAACGGTTCTACTTGGCACAAACACTAATTAAACACAAAAAACCAACCAAAACAGAGGCTAGATAAATTATTTTTATTACTAAACAGGAGCAAAAATCAAGGAATAAAAATAAAATTGGGTTGCCTCCCAACAAGCGCTATCGTTTAACGCCCCTAGCTAGGCATAAAAGCAAGGATAGATCTAGGTATTGTCATCTTTGGTATGCAATCCATAAGTGGCTCTCATAATAGATTCATAAGGTAATTTAATTTTCTTTCTAGGAAAGTGTTCCATGCCCTTCCTTAATGGAAATTGGAATGTAATATTCCCTTCCTTCATACAAATAATTTCACCGATCATTCTAAGGAATGGTCTACCAAGAATAATATGACATGAAGGATTGCAATATATATAAAGAACAATGAAATCCACGGGCACATAATTCCTATTTGAAACAATAAGAACATCATTAATCTTTCCCATAGGTTTCTTAATAGTGGAATCCGCAAGGTGCAAGTTTAAAGAACAATTATCAAAGTCAGGGAAACCTAGAAAATCACACAAAGTTTTTGGAATCGTGGAAACACTTGAACCCAAATCACACAAAGCATAGCATTCATGATCTTTAATTTTAATTTTTATTTTAGGTTCCCACTCATCATAAAGTTTTCTAGGGATATAAACTTCCAACTCAAGTTTTTCTTCATAAGATTGCATCAAAGCATCAACGATATGTTTAGTAAAAGCTTTATTTTGACTATAAGCATGAGGAGAATTTAGCACGGATTGCAAAAAGGAAATACAGTCTATCAAAGAGCAATTATCATAATTAAATTCCTTGAAATCCAATATAGTGTGTTCATTGCTATCTAAAGTTTTGACCTCTTCAATCCCACTTTTACCAATTTTTGCATCAAGATCTAAAAACTCTGAATTTTTGGGACGCCTTCTAACTAAAGTTGACTCATCTCCAGTCCCATCATTATCAAGATTCATATTGCAAAACAAGGATTTAATAGGGGACACATCAATTACTTTTAGATCTTCATCTTTATTGTCATGAAAACTTTCCGGTTTAGCGGCCATCTTATTAACTAAGGTGGCCTGCTTATCCGAGATTTCAGCAATAATTTTTTAAGATGAGCAAGCTAAGATTTTAAACCATAAAATTCCTTAGACATATCATCGAGCTCTTTATTCATGAAACTGATAAAACTTTTTTGTTCTTTAAGCTCGTTTCTAAATAAATCATTATGCTCAAACTGCAAGGACATAAAACTTCTAATGCTGTTTTCGATTTCTTCCAACCTTCTAAGGTGAGGGTCAAGTCCTTTTGGTAAAGCCATAAGGGCAACAAGCAACAAGAGGCAAGTGAAAAAGAGGCGAACGGAAAAGAGAGGACGAAAGGAAAAGAGGGTGAATAAAACGGCAAGGGTGAAGTGGGGGAGAGGAAAACGAGAGGCAAATGGCAAATAATGTAATGCGAAGGATAAGAGTTGTGATGGGTACTTGGTATGTCTTGACTTGGCATAGATCTCCCCGGCAACGGCGCCAGAAATGGCTAGTTGTTGGGAGATCAAATCTTGACTTGACTTTGCGTAAGCCTCCCCAGCAACGGCGCCAGAAATCCTTCTTGCTACCTCTTGAGCATTGCGTTGGTTTTCCCTTGAAGAGGAAAGGGTGGTGCAGTAAAGCAGCGTAAGTATTTCCCTCAGTTTTTGAGAACCAAGGTATCAATCCAGTAGGAGACCACGCGCGAGTCACCTCGTACCTACACAAACAAATAAGAACCTCGCAACCAACGCGATAAAGGGGTTGTCAATCCCTTCACGGCCACTTGCAAGAGTGAGATCTGATAGAGATGATAATAATAAGATAAATATTTTTGGTATTTTTATGATATAGATTGAAAGTAAAGATTGCAAAATAAAATAGATAGGAAACTTGTATGATGGAATATAGACCCGGGGGCCATAGGTTTCACTAGTGGCTTCTCTCAAGATAGCATAAGTACTATGGTGGGTGGACAAATTACTGTCGAGCAATTGATAGAAAAGCGAATAATTATGAGAATATCTAGGTATGATCATGTATATAGGCATCGCGTCCGTGAAAAGTAGACCGAAAGGATTCTGCATCTACTACTATTACTCCACACATCGACCGCTATCCTGCATGCATCTAGAGTATTAAGTTCATAAGAACAGAGTAACGCCTTAAGCAAGATGACATGATGTAGAGGGATAAACTCATGCAATATGATGTAAAACCCATCATTTTATCCTCGATGGCAACAATACAATACGTGTCGTTTCCCTTTCTGTCACTGGGATCGAGCACCGCCAGATTGAACCCAAAGCTAAGCACTTCTCCCATTGTAAGAAAGATCAATCTAGTAGGCCAAACCAAACTGATAATTCGAAGAGACTTGCAAAGATAAACCAATCATACATAAAAGAATTCAGAGAAGATTCAAATATTGTTCATAGATAATCTGGATCATAAACCCACTATTCATCGGATCTCGACAAACACACCGCAAAAAGAAGAGTTACATCGAATAGATCTCCAAGAGAATCAAGGAGAACTTTGTATTGAGATCCAAAGAGAGAGAAGAAGCCATCTAGCTACTGGCTATGGACCCGAAGGTATGAAGTAAACTACTCACACATCATCGGAGGGGCCATGGAGTTGATGTAGAGGCCCTCCGTGATCAATGCCCTCTCCGGCAGAGCTCCGGAAAAGGCCCCAAGATGGGATATCTTGGGTACAAAAGGTTGCGGCGGTGGAATTAGGTTTTCGTGGTGCTCCTGGATGTTTGCGGGGTACATGGATATATATATATATAGGAGGAACAAGTAGGTCGGTGGAGAAACAAGGGGCCCACGAGGGTGGAGGGCGCGCCCCCTGCCTCGTGGCCGCCTCGTTGATTGCTTGACATCCACTCCAAGTCCTCTGGATCATGTTTGTTCCAAAAATCATGTTCCCGAAGGTTTAATTCCGTGTGGACTCCGTTTGATATTCCTTTTCTACGAAACACTGAAATAGGAAGAAAACAACAATTTGGGCTAGGCCTCCAGTTAATAGGTTAGTCCCAAAAATAATATAGAAGTGTAAACTAACGCCCGTTATCATCCAAAACAGATAATATAATAGCATGGAACAATAAAAAATTATAGATACATTGGAGACGTATCACTTCTCTGTCTCCAAGCCGGTTTTATCAGCATTGAAGTTCTATTTCAACTGCTCAATGGCCTCCAATGCAGTCTTCAGTTCTGACTTGGCCTTGGATGTTTCAGATTGCTAAGTTTTAATATTGGCCCTCAGATCATTGATTTGGTAATCCTTCCCAGTTAGTTTGGCCAGTGACATGAACAAACATGGAAGGAATTATTGTCATGATTATTTTTTGAAGTCCCAAGCACAATACAAGTATTTTCCTTGGCACTTGGGGACTAATGCCTATCACTCTTTTTAAAGAAAAAAATATCTAATAACCCGGGCAAAATGATATGATCCGGTTTATATAGACTACATATTGGGATATTGGTCTCAACCATGGTGATAAGTCCCGGTTTATTCATACTGGTTAAATCGGCCATTGGGGGCTACCGATGAAAAATTGAGTACTGCTAATTGAAGTCCCGGCTTAACTTGATAGTTTAAGCCGGCCCTTGGAGGCTACTGGTGATGATGTTCATCTATTTGTGGAGTATTTGGAAGTCTACATCATATTCAATTCTATCATATTCTATAGACTTGGCTGCTGATAGAGATATATTCATGAGGAGGATTTTGGTGGATTACCTCATAGCGCTCCTTCATCAAGTTGACCAAGCCGGCTTCAAAATCATGGCTGGTATACAGACAGTTCAAATAACCGAAGTGGACTTCTTGGGCGCCGAACTGAGCATAGCTTTCCAAGTCTACCTTCCACTTGCCTTTATCTGCAATAGAAAATTCTTCCTTGGCGTTGTGCTTGGATAAGGTGGTAGGATTACCCGGTGTTGTGTAACCAAGCCCGGTGATGATGACATCATCAGTTTTTTTTTCTTCGGTGGGTTTGATGGGACTTGGCGACTTAGGGATGACCAGTTCAACGTCCATATGATCTATGGTGACGTTGTGATCTTCTGGTGGTGGCTCATCAATGGTAGCCTCGGCAGTTGGATGAGAGGCCTCTGGCATTTGTTTTTCCGGCTCAAAAGGGCTGGAATCTTGAGCCAGTCTGTTCAGTTTTGCCATCTTGCTTGGCTTGGCCATACCACTGGGATTAAGTTTTGAGTGATGGAATACACTCTTACCAATCAGCTATTAAGTTTTGAGTGATGGAATACACTGATAACCCACAAGTATAGGGGATCGCAACAACTTTCGAGGGTAGAGTATTCAACCCAAATTTATTTATTCGACACAAGGGGAGCCAAAGAATATTCTCAAGTATTAGCAGCTCAGTTGTCAATTCAACCACACCTGGAAACTTAGTATCTGAAGCAAAGTGTTTAGTAGCAAGGTAATATGATAGTGATGGTAACGGTAACAAAAGAGTAATGAAAGCAAAGTAATATTTTTGGTATTATGTAGTGATTGTAACAATAGCAATGGGAAAGTAAATAAGCGTAAACCAGTATATGGAAAGCTCGTAGGCATCGGATCAGTGATGGATAATTATGCCGGATGTGGTTCATCATGTAACAGTCATAACATAGGGTGACACAGAACTAGCTCCAATTCGTCAATGTAATGTAGGCATGTATTCCGAATATAGTCATACGTGCTTATGGAAAAGAACTTGCATGACATCTTTTGTCCTACCCTCCCGTGGCAGCGGGGTCCTAATGGAAACTAAGGGATATTAAGGCCTCCTTTTAATAGAGAACCGGAACAAAGCATTAACACATAGTGAATACATGAACTCCTCAAACTATGGTCATCACCGGTAAGTATCCCGATTATTGTCACTTCGGGGTTAACGGATCATAACACATATTAGGTGACTATAGACTTGCAAGATAGGATCAAGAACTCTCATATATTGATGAAAACATAATAGGTTCAGATCTGAAATCATGGCACTCGGGCCCTAGTGACAAGCATTAAGCATAGCAAAGTCATAGCAACATCAATCTCAGAACATAGTGGATACTAGGGATCAAACCCTAACAAAACTAACTCGATTACATGATAAATCTCATCCAACCCATCACTGTCCAGCAAGCCTACGATGGAATTACTCACGCACGGCGGTGAGCATCATGAAATTGGTGATGGAGGATGGTTGATGATGACGACGGCGACGAATCCCCCTCTCCGGAGCCCCGAACGGACTCCAGATCAGCCCTCCCGAGAGGTTTTAGGGCTTGGCGGTGGCTCCATATTGTAAAACGCGATGATTTCTTCTCTCTTATTTTTTTCTCCCCGAAAGCAGTTATATAGAGTTGGAGTTGGAGTCGGGAGGTCTCCAGGGGGGCCACGAGGTAGGGGGCGCGCCCTAGGGGGGCGCCCCCCACCCTCGTGGCAAGGGTGTGGGCCCCTGGTCTTCATCTTTGGCGAGGATTTTTTTATTATTTATTAAGATATTCCGTGGAGTTTCAGGTTATTCCGAGAACTTTTGTTTTCTGCACATAAAACAACATCATGGCAATTCTGCTGAAAACAGCGTCAGTCCGGGTTAGTTCCATTCAAATCATACAAGTTAGAGTCCAAAACAAGGGCAAAAGTGTTTGGAAAATTAGACACTACGGAGACGTATCAACTCTCCCAAGCATAAACCCTTGCTTGTCCTCAAGCAATTCAGTTGACAAACTGAAAGAAATAAAGAAAAACTTTTACAAACTCTGTTTGCTCTTATTGTTGTAAATATCTCAAGCTAGCATTCAAGTTTTCAGCAAATATTATAACTAACCATATTTGCAATAATTCTCAGGTCTCATGATTACCCATATCAATAGCATAATCAACTAGCAAGCCATAATAATAAATCTCGGATGACAACACTTTCTCAAAACAATCATAATATGATATAACAAGATGGTATCTCGCTAGCCCTTTCTAAGATCGCAAAACAAAAATGCAGAGCACCTTTAAAGATCAAGGACTGACTAGACATTGTAATTCATGGTAAAAGAGATCCAATCATAGTCACACCCAATGTAAACTAACAATAATGAATGCAAATGACAACGGTGCTCCCCAACTGGTGCTTTTTAATAAGAGGGTGATGACTCAACATAAAAGTAAATAGATAGGCCCTTCGCAGAGAGAAGCAGGGATTTGTAGAGGTGCCAAAGCTCGGTTTTGAAATAGAGGTGAATAATATTTTGAGCGGTATACTTTCATTGTCAACATAACAACCAAGAGATGGCGATATCTTCCATGCTACACACATGATAGGCGGTTCCCAAACAGAATGGTAAAGTTTATACTCCCCCTCCACCAACAAACATCAATCCATGGCTTGCTCGAAAGAACGAGTGTCTCCAACATACATCAGGTCCCAGGGGGAGTTTTGTTTTGCAATAATTTTTGATTTAGTTTGCATAAAGCATGGGACTGGGCATCCCGGTGACCAGCCATTTTCTCGTGAGTGTGGAGCAGAGTCCACTCCTCTTGAGAATAACCCGCCTAACATGGAAGATGCAGGCAGCCCTAGTTGATACATGAGCTATTCGAGCATACAAAACATGATGATTATTTGAAGGTTTAGAGTTTGGCACATACAAATTTACTTGGAACGGCAGGTAGATATCGCATGTAGGAAGGTATAGTGGACTCATGTGGAATAACTTTGGGGTTTTAAGGAGTTTGGATGCACAAGCAGTATTCCCGCTTAGTACAGGTGAATGCTAGCAAAAGACTGGGAAGCGACGAGCTAGAGAGCGACAACAGCCATGTACATGCATTAAAATTAATAAACATTGGATGCAAGCATGAGTAGGATATAATCCACCATGAACATAAATATCATGAAGGCTATGTTGATTTGTTTCAACTACATGCGTGAACATGTGCCAAGTCAAGTCACTTAAATCATTCAGAGGAGGATACCACCCTATCATACCACATCATAACCATTTTAATAGCATGTTGGCACGCAAGGTAAATCATTATAACTCATAGCTAATCAAGCATGGCACAAGCAACTATGATCTCTAATTGTCATTGCAAACATGTTTATTCATAACAAGCTGAATCAAGAATGATGAACTCATCATATTTACAAAAACAAAAGAGGTCGAGTTCGTACCAGCTTTTCTCATCTCAGTCAGTCCATCATATATCATCATAATTGCCTTTCACTTGCATGACCGAACAATGTGAATGATAATAAGAGTGCACGTGCATTGGACTAAGCTGGAATCTGCGAGCATTCAATAAACAGGAGAAGACAAAGCAATATGGGCTCTTTTTTCAGAGAAACAATAATGCATATAAGAGCCATTTTAACAATTTAATCATGGTCTTCTCCTACTGACCCCCAAAGAAAGAAAAGAAATAAAACTATTTACACGTGAAAGCTCCCAACAAGCAAAAGAAGAACAGGATATATTCTTGGGTTTTCTTTTTAATTACTACTACAAGCATGGAAAGTAAATTAATTAAAATCTACAACTAATTTTTTTTAGTTTTTTCTTAAGGTTTATTAAACACACAAGAAGAAAGCATAAAATAAAATAAACTAGCATGGATGATACAATGAAAAAGTATGAGCACCGACATCTAGCAATGAGTGTGTGTGAACATAAATGTAACGTCGGTGAGAAATACATACTCCCCCAAGCTTAGGCTTTTGGCCTAAGTTGGTCTATGGCCACGGCTGGCCTGGCTGATATCCATAATAATAGTTGGGGTCGTAGTGTGAAGCAGCGGCTATCGCCTCCTGAGCTGCAGTGTAGCGACGAGCGGCCTCTGCTCTCCTCTCGTACTCATCTGCCTCCTCTCTGGTAATAGTATATCCTCCTCTTGCCTGATAATCAAAGAAAGCAGGAGTAGGGAGAGTAATACGGACAACATGGCGTTTGTCAAAGATTAGTCGGTACTGGAGAGGTGATTCGTTCCTCTCGACAAAATGGTGAGAAACCATAGAATCAAAATCGAAATAAGCAGGAGGCAACTCCATGTCTCCTTCACGAACGTCTATCTCAAGAAATTTAGCTAAGCGGGTTGCATAAATTCCTCCAAAGAAATCTCCATTATATCTATTATGATGCAACCTACGAGCTACAATGGCTCCCATATGATAAGATTGGTCTCCTGACACAGCACTCCCGAGAATGCTAAGGTCAGGGACACACATGTGACATGCTTCATCCTTAGCATTTATGCACCTACCTATGAAGAGAGCAAAATAATGTATAGCAGGAAAGTGAATGATCCCTATGGTAGCTTGCGTTATATCTCTAGATTCCCCTACAGTTATACTAGCAAGAAAGTTTCTAAATTCAGATTTAGGGGGGTCCCTGACACTACCCCATTGTGGAAGTTTGCAAGCAAAAGTGAAATCCTCTAAGTCCATGGTATAAGATTTGTCATAAAGATCAAACACGACTAAAGGAGAATTACGCGAAGATGAATACTCAAACCTCCACACAAAAGAGCTTGTGAGATCATGATACTGGGGGCATTTGGAGAACTTTTATTTTCGAGGTATTTTTATATTGCACGAATAATCAGATAACAGACAGAAAATTATTTATTTTTACTTTATTTCAACTAAATAACAGAAAGTATAGAGAGGGTACTGAAGGTTGTGCTTCTAGTTTCATCCATCTCATGGTCGTCAAAAGGAATCCATAACAAGGTTGATCAAGTCTTGTTAACAAACTCATTCCGATTAACATGAACCAGAGAAATTTCGAATAACACTAGGTTACCTCAATGGGGATATGCACATCCCCAATAATAAGTATATCATATTTCTTCTTGACAGTAGGAAGAGGAAATTCAAACCCTCCAAATATAATCGATGGAATTTTTCCGATAGAATTGATACTATGAACTTGAGGTTGTTTCCTCGGAAAGTGTACCGTATGCTCATTACCATTAACATGAAAAGTGACATGGCCTTTGTTGCAATCAATAACAGCCCCTGCAGTATTAAGAAAAGGTCTTCCAAGAATAATAGACATACTATCGTCCTCGGGAATATCAAGAATAACAAAGTCCGTTAAAATAGTAACGTTTGCAACCACAACAGGCACATCCTCACAAATACCGACATGTATAGAAGTTGATTTATCAGCCATTTGCAAAGATATTTCAGTAGGTGTCAACTTATTCAAGTCAAGTATACGATATAAAGAGAGAGGCATAACACTAACACCGGCTCCAAGATCACATAAAGAAGTTTTAACATAGTTTCTTTTAATGGAGCATGGTATAGTAGGTACTCCTGAATCTCCAAGTTTCTTTGGTATTCCACCCTTAAAAGTATAATTAGCAAGCATGGTGGAAATTTCAGCTTCTGGTATCTTTATTTTATTTGTAACAATATCTTTCATGTACTTAGCATAAGGATTCATTTTGAGCATATCAGTCAATCGCATACGCAAAAATATAGGTCTAATCATTTCAGCAAAGCGCTCAAAATCCTCATCATCCTTTTTCTTGGATGGTTTGGGAGGAAAAGGCATGGTTTCTGAACCCAAGGCTCTATTTCTTTACCATGTTTCCTAGCAACAAAATCTTTCTTATCATAACGTTGATTCTTTGATTGTGGGTTATCAAGATCAACATGAGGTTCAATTTCTACATCATTATCATTACTAGGTTGAGCATCATTATGAACATCATCATTAACATTTTCACTAGGTTCACGTTCATTGCCAGATTGTGTTTCAGCATCAGACATGGAGATATCATTTGGATTATCAGGTGTTTCAGCAATAGGTTCACTAGAAGTTTGCACAGTTCTATCATTTTTCTTTTTCTTCCTTTTAGAAGAACTAGGTGCATCAATATTATTTCTCTGAGAATCTTGTTCAACTCTCTTAGGGTGGCCTTCAGGATACAAAGGTTCCTGAATCATTCTACTAGTTCTAGTAGCCACTTTAACAACATAATTATTTTTCTTACTATTCATCTCATTGAGCAATTCCTTTTGAGCTTTAAGTACTTGTTCTACTTGAGTGGTAACCATAGAAGCATGTTTGCTAACAAGTTTAAGTTCACCTCTAATATTATCCATATAATCACCCAAGTATTTAATCGTATCAGCATCTTGTTTTAATTGTCTACCAAAATAAGCATTGAAGTCTTCTTGCTTAAACATAAAATTATCAAACTCATCCAAGCATTGACTAGCAATTTTAGCTGGAGGGATTTCAGCTTTATCATATCTATAGAGAGAATTTACCTTTACTACCTGTGTCGGATTATCGAGGTCTGGAGGTTCTTTAATAAATAAAGGATTAAGATCATATGTTTCTTCAATAGGCGGTAAATTAAGACCATGTATTTCTTCAATAGGAGGTAAATTCTTAACATCTTCAGCTTTAATACCTTTTTCTTTCATAGATTTCTTTGCCTCTTGCATATCTTCGGGACTGAGAAATAGGACACCTCTCTTCTGCGGAGTTGGTTTAGGAATAGGATCATTAATTGGAGTAGGAGCTGGCTCAGGAGCTGGCTCAGGAGGTGCCCAATTATTTTCATTTGTCAACATATTATTCAATAAGATTTCAGCTTCATCTGGTGTTCTTTCCCTGAAAACAGAACCAGCACAACTATCCAGGTAATCTCTAGAAGCATCGGTTAGTCCATTGTAAAAGATATCAAGTATTTCATTTTTCTTAAGAGGATGATCAGGCAAAGCATTAAGTAACTTGAGAAGCCTCCCCCAAGCTTGTGTGAGACTCTCTTCTTTAATTTGCACAAAGTTGTATATTTCCTTTAAAGCAGCTTGTTTCTTATGAGCAGGGAAATATTTAGTAGAGAAGTAGTAAATCATATCCTGGGGACTATGCACACAACCAGGATCAAGAGAATTAAACCATATTTTAGCATCACCCTTTAATGAGAACGAAAATATTTTGAGGATATAAAAGTAGCGGGATCTCTCATCATTAGTGAACAAGGTAGCTATATCATTTAATTTAGTAAAATGTGCCACAACAGTTTCAGATTCATAGCCATGAAAAGGATCAGATTCAACCAAAGTAATTATATCAAGATCAATAGAGAATTCATAATCCTTATCAGTAACACAGATAGGTGAAGTAGCAAAAGCAGGGTCAGGTCTCATCCTAGCATTTAGAGATTGCTTATTCCATTTAGCTAATAACCTTTTGAGTTCATATCTATCTTTGCAAGCTAAAATAGCTAAAGAAGCTTCTTGATCAAATAAATAACCCTCAGGAATAACAAGTGATTCTTCATCATCACTTTCATCTTCATAATCAGATTCAATATTTTCAATCTCTCTAGCCCTAGCAAGTCGTTCCTCGAGAAAATCACTAAGTGGCATAGTAGTATCAGGCATAGAGGTAGTTTCATCATAAGTATCATGTATAGCAGAAGTAGCATCATCAATAACATGCGACATATCAGAACAATAGCAGAAGCAGGTTCAGGTTCAGGTGTCGCAAGCTTACTCATAACAGAAGGTGAATCAAGTGCAGAGCTAGAAGGCAGTTCCTTACCTCCCCTCGTAGTCCAGCAGATATAAATCCCAAGTGACTCAAAGAATAGAGCTATGCTCCCCGGCAACGGCGCCAGAAATTAGTCTTGATAACCCACAAGTATAGGGGATCGCAACAGCTTTCAAGGGTAGAGTATTCAACCCAAATTTATTGATTCGACACAAGGGGAGCCAAAGAATATTCTCAAGTATTAGCAGCTGAGTTGTCAATTCAACCACACCTGGAAACTTAGTATCTGCAGCAAAGTGTTTAGTAGCAAGGTAATATGATAGTGACGGTAACAGTAACAAAAGAGTAATGAAAGCAAAGTAATATTTTTGGTATTATGTAGTGATTGTAACAATAGCAACGGGAAAGTAAATAAGCGTAAACCAGTATATGGAAAGCTCGTAGGCATCGAATCAGTGATGGATAATTATGCCGGATGTGGTTCATCATGTAACAGTCATAACATAGGGTGACACAGAACTAGCTCCAATTCGTTAATGTAATGTAGGCATGTATTCCGAATATAGTCATACGTGCTTATGGAAAAGAACTTGCATGACATCTTTTGTCCTACCCTCCCGTGGCAGCGGGGTCCTAATGGAAACTAAGGGATATTAAGGCCTCCTTTTAATAGAGAACCGGAACAAAGCATTAACACATAGTGAATACATGAACTCCTCAAACTACGTTCATCACCGGTAAGTATCCTGATTATTGTCACTTCGGGGTTAACGGATCATAACACATAATATGTGACTATAGACTTGCAAGATAGGATCAAGAACTCTCATATATTGATGAAAACATAATAGGTTCAGATATGAAATCATGGCACTCGGGCCCTAGTGACAAGCATTAAGCATAGCAAAGTCATAGCAACATCAATCTCAGAACATAGTGGATACTAGGGATCAAACCCTAACAAAACTAACTCGATTACATGATAAATCTCATCCAACCCATCACCGTCCAGCAAGCCTATGATGGAATTACTCACGCACGGCGGTGAGCATCATGAAATTGGTGATGGAGGATGGTTGATGATGACGACAGCGACGAATCCCCCTCTCCGTAGCCCCGAACGGACCCCGGATCAGCCCTCCCGAGAGGTTTTAGGGCTTGACGGTGGCTCCGTATCGTGAAACGCGATGATTTCTTCTCTCTTATTTTTTTCTCCCTGGAAGCAATTATATAGAGTTGGAGCTGGAGTCGGGAGGTAGGGGGCGCCCCCCACCCTCGTGGCAAGGGTGTGGTCACCCTGGTCTTCATCTTTGGCGAGGATTTTTTATTATTTATTGTAAGATATTCCGTGGAGTTTCATGTCATTCCGAGAACTTTTGTTTTCTGCACATGAAACAACATCATGGCAATTCTGCTGAAAACAGCGTCAGTCCGGGTTAGTTCCATTCAAATCATACAAGTTAGAGTCCAAAACAAGGGCAAAAGTGTTTGGAAAAGTAGATACGACGGAGGCGTATCATACACTCTTACCCAAACACAGTCTTGAAGGTTGGGATTTGAGTCCGCGTTGAGTCACCGGAGGAGGAATGAGATGTTCCCTGATAGTTTGAATCGGACGGGTTAAGAGGTTGTCAAAAGAGACCCGCCTTGGAATAAGATATGTCAGAAATATTTGAAACCTCCAGTCGATGTTTGCGAGGTGCTAGGGTGCTCGGTAAGCCGGAAGATAAAACTCCACCGCCACTGTTCTAGGTTGTGCTTCGAGCTTCATGCTGCTGCTTCTTCAAAACAAAGTTGGGATCCAAGTAAGCTAAAGGGTGAGAAAATCTTACTTTCTGGATTTCTTGCCGGGTTTTCTGTGTTGGCAGAGGTTCTGAGCCAGAGGAAAGAGTAATTACCTCTTCATCATCTGCACGGTTGGCCTCCGCATCATCCTGATAATGGTCATTGTCAATAAGTTGTACAAAAAATGAGCCAAGGGAGTCGAGTTCTACCTCTGACTCATCATTATCATCATTGTTGTCCAAGTTAAATAACTCGGCGGCTTTGGTCTTCTTATTGGCAAGCTTTTTGATAGCGTTGCTCTTGGTCCGGGTGTCGGTGTCAAAACCGGCGGATCTCG
Source organism: Triticum urartu (assembly GCF_003073215.2). Lineage (NCBI taxonomy): Eukaryota > Viridiplantae > Streptophyta > Magnoliopsida > Poales > Poaceae > Triticum > Triticum urartu. The sequence goes on along the minus strand of NC_053027.1, from coordinate 535,443,093 downwards.
GGTAGGGGGTCCCGAACTATGCTTCTAAGGCCTATGGTAACAGGAGGCAGGTGACACGATGTTTTACCCAGGTTCGGGCCCTCTTGATGGAGGTAATACCCTATGTCCTGCTTGATTGTTCTTGATAATATGAGTAATACAAGAGTTGATCTACCATGAGATCAAAGAGGCTAAACCCTAGAAGCTAGCCTATGGTATGATTGTTGTTCCTACGGACTAAACCCTCCGGTTTATATAGGCATCGGAGGGGGCTAGGATTACACAGAGTCGGTTACAAGGAAGGAGATCTACATATCCGTATTGCCAAGCTTGCCTTCCATGCCAAGGAGAGTCGCATCTGGACACGGGACGAAGTCTTCAATCTTGTATCTTCATAGTCCAACAGTCCGGCCAAAGGATATAATCTAGCTGTCCGGATACCCCCTAATCTAGGACTCCCTCAGTAGCCCCTGAACCAGACTTCAATGACGATGAGTCCGACGTGCAGATTTTCTTCGGCATTGCAAGGCGGGTTCCTCCTCCGAATACTTTATAGAAGATTTTAAACACGAGGATCGTGTCCGGCTCTGCAAAACAAGTTCCACATACCACCGTAGAGAGAATAATATTTCCATAAATCTAATCTACTGACGTACCCCGTAGTGTGGCATCACACCACAGCCAGGTCTTTATTCGAATCATTTTTCATAACCAATCTCAGTGTGTTTCACGAGGCTGTTTCCTTGGCACGTCTAGTCGAAGCAGAGATCGTGTCCCCTTTATTAAAGCATTCTCATCAATACGAACGTGGGTAACCCAACCGTGCCTATTGGTAGGACTCCTAGATCTTAGGCAAGTCCCAAACGGCCACGAGGAGGACGCTTGATATTCACCCTCTTTATAAAGGGGACAAGGCCTTTTCCTCTCGATCTTAATCGAATCCGCCTCCCGCCTCGAGTTCCAACACCCAAAGCTCAGGTTTAGGCACTTCGGAACTTCAACTATGTCCGGATCCAACCTTCAAGGTTGATGGATGCCTTCCTCCGTCACGGAGGACAACATCAAGAAGTTGAGAGAGGCCAGATATCTGACCGCCGAAATTTCGCATCGGCTGCCTGCCCGAGGGCAAGTCGTCCCTACTCCCGAACCCAGCGAGAGCATCGTGTTCATCTCCCACTTCCTCCGAGGACTAGGCCTTGCTCTGGATCCCTTTGTTAGGGGTCTTATGTTCTATTACGGGCTTGATTTTCACGATCTGGCCCCGGATTCCCTTCTTCACATCTCGACATTTATTGTCGTATGTGAGGCCTTCCTCCGCATTACCCCTCACTTCGTCATGTGGCTCAAGACCTTCGACGTGAAGCCGAAGATGATCAAGGGGCAGCACGAAGCATGCGGAGGCACTTTGATAAGAAAAATCGCTGACGCTCCATGGCCTGAGGGCTTCTTCCTAGAGGTGTACGGATTGTGGCAGCAGGAGTGGTTCTACATCACAGCTCCCCGAAGTGCCATGTGGGTAGCTGCACCCACCTTTCGCTCAGGCCCCCACCATAGCTGATGTCATGGATCAGCAGGGGGCTGAGCTGGGGTCTAGCCAAGGACGTGCAAATACTGCAAAGCCGCATCCGAGGTCTCTTTGAGAGAGATTTCAGTCTGGTTATGGTAGTGCAAGTTATGCTAGTTCGTCAAGTCCAGCCTTGCAAACGCCGGCCCCTTCGCATGTGGGAATTCAATCCGGAAGGACCGCGAGCTATTCAACATTTCCTCGGCATGACGCACGAAGAGGTGTACAAATTGTTCTTCGGACCACAAATAATGTGTCCGGACATCAGTGAGGATGCAGGTCTGAGCTGCAATCGCCCGGATACCCAAGTAAGTAGCCCCCCATCCGAACACACTGTCCGTTTATTTATCGCAACATTGCCCTAAAAAAAGCTGCTCTTTGACCCAGGATTGGATAGAGAAGGCAAAGTTGATCAGGTGTCCGGCCCCCCTCCCTGAGACCTCACCAAATCCCATGCTAACTAGGATGCTGGAGATCGCGCCTTATCAAGCGCCCTCGGGAGAGGATGAAGGGGGGAACAAGGAGGCTAGCGCCTCCGCGAAGGAGGTTAGCCGGGGAGGAGGAACTGAAACTTCCTCTCCCCAGGGAAGGAAGAGAACCGCCTCTGAGGACCCGAAGACAATGGTCTCCAAACGGGGGAAGAAATCTCCACCGGCGGGTCCTGCCCTAGGGGATACCCTGGCCGCACTATGCCCTCAAGGGGATCAGCCCTCCACCGAGCTGTAAGTGAAAGGGTACTTAATAATGAAAATATCTCGCTTTACCTCTGAGGAAAATAACCGAGGCATTTATCCAACAGCTCGGATCTTAGCCCTTCTCAGCAGAGCTCATCTTCAGGGGATCTTCTTCCAGAGATGATGGAGAGCGAAACGCCTCCCCCTGCCATACCGCCTCATGAGGCGGGCGACCCCGAGGTGTCGTCGCGGAGGGTTTCTATTGATCCGGCAAGGCTAGAAGGTAATCCTATGGCCACCCGAAGTCCTCAGTATCCGGCTCTTGAAGAGAGCAATCAAAAGAGTCCGACACCGTCTGGTGTGCGGTTGGTCGTACTGAGGGATCTTCTAGAGCAAGCGGCTATCTCAGAAGAGCACCGCACACTGATGGGTACGGTGATTGAAAGGATTTCGTCTGCCGAAAGCGGGTTGCATGAAGCCTTTATGAGTCTACTGACGGGTTTTGAGGTACATGAAATGATGTACATTTTTGACAGTACCGCACATTTTTAGATGTGCCCTGTGTAGATAGTAGCCCCTGAGACTCTGATTGTCGTCGAAAACTGCGGCAAACAGAGGATCATAGTCCTAGGTAGTAACCCGACCGCCTTTATGTGCAGGTGGTTGAAGCTCCGGTGGCTAGCCGGACTGATGGGTTTGCCGAACTAAAGCGGCAGCTGGATGCGGCAGATGCTGACATCGTGCTTGTTAACAAGCGGCTTGACGAGGCACAGGGTAAGTGATTTTTCTGGTGATTGTCACATAATAAGAGCAGCATGATGCCGGTATCTTTAATATGTTGTGACTGCAGATGGAGCTGCCACCGTGGAGACCCTTTGGGCAGAGCTTGCCCGAGCCAAGGAGCAAGCAAGGAGTAGCAATGCGGCCGCTTTAAAGGCGACCTAAGAGTTAAGGGCTGAACTGGCCGCGCATTGAGAGAGCAAAGAAAAATAGCCAAGATGGCTGTAGAGTTAAAAGATGTTGCTGACCGTTACCAGCTTCTTGAAGAAGAAAACCAAGCGAAGGCGACGGACCTGGAAAAGGCCCGGGTTGCTGCCAAGGAAGCCCGCTCCAAAATTAGAGCGACGAAGGAGGAGCTGCATCAAGCTGCGGATATTGTATCTGGGAAGCCCTTGTTGTTGCGGACTAAGTTCCGGGACACGAAGTATGCACCTCTGGACCGGCTATGGAGTTCTGCGGACGCCTACTTGGATTTGGCTGCAAGTGCTGCTGATGCGGACGAGTACTTCAAGGATCGGAAAGATCACGAAGTGGAAAAACTGTTTTGGTGACAGTTTCATGCTCCAGCCCGTCCGCTGCTGTTGGATGAGCAAATGGCCGAGTGGGCCGAGCTCCATAGATTATCCGGACTTGCCATGAAGTCCGTTGTGGATCATCTGTGGCCGAAAGGGCCAAGGCCGAATAGCCACTTTAGCTTAGTGCAACAATTCCTTGGTGCTGTGCCACACATCGATGCTACAAAGAGGTCGGCGTGCATAGAAGGCTCGCGGATGGCCCTTGCCCGTGTCAAAACATACTGGGCGGAGATAGATGCCGCCTCTGTTGCGGCACATGGTTCGGCCATAGGCCGAGTGGCTGCCGAGCACTACTTTGAAGAAGTTCTTGAAGGCGCTCGTTTGATAGAGGCTCAGTGCTCGAAGAATATTATGTTTGAGTGACATGTATTCCCATTGTAAAAACAATGTTTTATTGAGTTTATCAAGGATGTATTTATACTTTTGCCCGAAAGTACTATGATGCCTCTTGTGCGGCCATTTATGTATATATGTATATAGCCTGAAAGATGGCAGTCGTCGGCTTCAGCCCCCATGCATATAATGCGGGGGTGTTTGCAGAAGACGCATGTTCACACTTGATCCAACGTCTTGGTCCATTAAGGAGGTGATAGCGCAGTGAACTAGGCAATCGGACTATAATGCTTTAACACTTTCACTTAGCCAGAGGAGTTTGACAGTGGGGCTACTATATAGCCCCTGGTGGCTCCGCGCTCATCCGATTTCGGGTCGCGTACATGCCTGGCCGGTAAACGGCCCTTTGTTAAGGCAGAGGTATCCCGAAGATTCCGCTAGGTCATCGAGTGGTTGACGAGTCTCACGCTATATCATGACACTCAGTTTTCGGCTTTCTCTACTGAGGTGCTCGTCCGGATGAACCAGGCACAATCGTAGTAGTTCTCCTGGTGCCGCCTTAGCCGATAGAGCGGAACATAAGGCAGCAAAACATAGGAGCCGGGCAAACCCAACATTTGACCAAAGACATGATTCGGAGCTGATGCATATAAGGCCAAACTCATGACGCCGAACACTCCCTAAGGTATTCGGTCTTTATGATGTAAACCGGGCTAAACAGTGCCCTTTGTAATAAGCCCCTGGTGTCCAAGTACGTGCAATATTCTGACGTGGCCACATGCCAATACATCAGCATCCTTCTCAATTGTACTGAGAATCTGGGGGATGTGTATCAACAAGAGACAGTAAAAAAGGTTTACGCAGGGTCTTAATCTAAAAAGAATCCTTGGAACGGGTCCCTGCTGCACGTCTGCGCCTGTGTCTCCGTTGTGCCGTATCCTGGACAGGTGTAGCATGATGGTCATCTGTAAAAGAGAGGAACTTAGCTGAAAAGTTGTCGTGCAAAAGGTAGGTTATACTAAATAAACCGTGTACAGCTCAAGATGAGTAAAGTTGAGCCTTATTGTCACTTGTTTACACGCGTTGAGCCCCTTGTATTGTTATAGGGGTATAGCCATCAAACCTGTATCAATTATATATAGCTGCACCGGACTCGTCTAACCGCGTCCGTGGTCTTAATGACCTGTCAGATGCTCTAGTTGGTGAGGTCGTTTAGTGTGCGGCTGCCAAGGCAGCCGCACGGTCTTCCGCGCGCTAGGAGCACCCAATATTTCCATTTACTGTAATGATGCCACATGGACCGGGCATCTTAAGCATGAGGGAAGTGTAATGCGGTATTGCGTTAAAGCGAGCGAAAGCTTCGCGTCCGAGTAGTGCTTGATAGCCACTTTGGAACGGAGCGATGTGGAAGGTTAAATTTTCGCTATGGAAGTTATCGAGAAAGCCGAATATAACCTCTAGTAGCAGGGAGCCCGTGCAATGGGCTTCTGGGCCTAGTGTTACTCCTTTAAAGGTAGTATTGCTATGGCTAATTTTTGTTGGGTCTGAAAGTGCTAGTGATCGACTAGAGGGGGGGTGAATAGGCGATTTTTATGGAAGTCTTCAAAACATGGAAGTTTCGAAGACAAACGATAGAAACAAACCTATTACCATGGAGTGGAAGGTAGACTACACTAAGCAAGCCATAGTCAAGTATTCAATGAGATGAAGGCACAAAGACTACTAGCAGCTAGGCAGTATAGATCAGGATGGAAGATAGTACGAAGCCAAACACAACAAGCAGTCACACAGTGAAGGCAAATAGATAATGCAAACAGGCAATGACTTCACAAGGACCAATATGCAAATAAAGAGGTGGGAAGAATGGAACCAGTGACTCGTTGAAAACAATGATTTGTTGGACTAGTTCCGGTTGCTGTGACAACTGTACGTCTGGTTAGGGAGGCTGAGATTCAACTCAGAAGACCACGTCTTCACCTTATTCCCCTTGAGCTAAGGACACCCAGTCCTCGCCCAATCACTCTGGTAAGTCTTCAAGGTAGACTTTCAAACCTTCACGTACTTGTGGAGATCCTCTTCAACTTATGATGACAATTCATCATGCATGATTTGATATAACGAAGATAATGACATGCATAATGAAAAATGGATGTCTGCAAAATGACCTAAGTGCGGAAGTTATCATCGCACATGCGGAATTTATCATCGCATCACAGAATAGCAAATAAGTAGCAGACGACCATCAAGTTTAAGTGTTACAACTCAAAGAACCAAATGTATCAAAAAGCGAGAGTTGTAAGCACTTGGCAAAAGTAGCAAAAAGTAAAGCAACCACCCATATGGACCCGCTTGAAGACTATCAACTCATATGCTTCTCCCCCTTTTGTCAGTAAGGACCAAAAACATTTGAAGACATAGAGCGCCTACTCGTTCCCATGAGGTGCAGGCAAGGCAGCAGGGTCGTCGTTGAGGTCCGGTGGTGTAGAAAAACTTGGTGCAGTGTCGACACATGCTGAAGTTGGAGGAGGTGAAGTTGCATCATCTTGGTCATCGATGACTCTGGCATTCACTGTCGCAGCTGAGGAAGAATAGTCAGAGTGTTCAAGTGAGGGAGTCCGACACAAGTGAGCATTCCTTGGAGGAGTTGAGTCAAACTTGAATCTTTCGGTGAAACCATCATCTTGCAGATCAGCTTCAGCACTAAGCAATGTCAAACTCTTCCAAGACCTCCGATAGGTTTCATGAGTAACAAAGGCATTCTTGGTGGCAACATTGCGAATGCGATTGACATCCACCAAGAGGCTTTGCATCTAACGCTTAAGCCAGTTGTGATGCTTGTCCTGTTTCTGGTGTACGGCGACGAGAAGCTCTCGGTCATTGAGAACACGAGATCCCTTCCGAGGCCTTTGGGCAATGGTGCTTCCAGTGGCGTCAGTTTGAGCGCGAGGGGCATGTGTATTGCCAGCCAAGGGATAAACATGCGAGACTGCCTGAAATCCTTCAATGGGCTGGGTGAAGATTTGACGATTAGCATTGTGAAGATAAATGGGATCCTTAGCAGGCTTTGGGTAAATAGCTTCAACAGACAGATCAACCTCTGGCAAGAATACAAGATGATTGCACGCAGACGGCTGATAGTTGATGGTAGAGTGAAGCTTGATAAGACGCATTACCCATGGAGCTTAGAACTTCAACCCAAAAATATCAGAGCCAGATGCAGCCAATTTTCTATTGAAAAAGTCTTGAGCATTGAAGCTGATGCCATTGAAGATATAGAAAACCAAAGTCTTCATGGCTCCTTCAAGCTTCGCTGCAGATGAATGTCCTTTGACAGGCCATAGAGTTTTTCTGATGATATGATAAATGGTGCGAGGCAGATACTCTAGGTCTTCAACAAAGAATTCAGATGGGTAGTCAGCGTCATGAGGCAAAGGCTTCATCATGCTCAACATTTGGCTCATGTTGGGTTCTGGCTTCTGAAAAATGCCCTCCAAAGCATTCTGGTGTTGTTGACAACCTGGTTCATAATATTCACCAGGAGTGGGTAGGCCTGTGAGCTCAATGATATCAAGAGATTTGGCTTCATGATGGACATTGCATGTCATCCACTCAAGGACCCAAGTCTTTGGATCCCTGTTGTAGCCGCGAATGTGAAGAGTTGCATAGAACTGTAACATAAGCTCTTCATTCCAGTGTTCCTTGTCTGTGACAAACTGCAGGAGTCCAGCGTCTCTGAAGCAATCCAATGCATCTTCTAGACATGGCAGGCCAGCTATAGCTTCAGTATCAAGAGGCATATGGGGAAATATGCGCCCTTGATTGTATAAGACGCGGGAATAGTAGCTGCGCTGCTGATAGCTCCAGAACCGATCCGAGGAAATACGGGGTTTGGTGTAAGGATTCTTGGCGCTGTTGAAGAAGGTGTTATGTGCCACGCAGCCATTCACATTGAAGACCCCAGGAGAGGTTGCAGTGCCTGGGAATCTTGGAAGTCTTGGCTTGGGCTTCTGGACATGAGGTCTATGCTCGACATGATAGTCAAATTGTGGACCCGCGGCAGGTGGAGGAACCAGAATGGGCCAGCGGACCATAATAGGCTGACCACGATCAAATGCCAGCTCAATTGTATGAGGTCTTGGAGGGGGTACAGGAGCTTTGGCATTGTCATTGACATGGGCTTCAGGGGCCACATTGGCTTCAGGTGCTTCAGTATTGGCTTCGAGCGCTGGAGTGGCTTCAGGTGCATGCACTTCTGGCACCGCATTAGCTTCAGGCGCCACATTAGCTTCAACCATGACAACATCATTGGCTTCGGTGTTGGTGTTGGCGGCCGCCTCAGTATTGTTAACCTCCACTTCAGGAGCTGGAGGGTCGGACATGTTCTCCTCGAGAACAAAATCTTGGTGGGACGGGGGTGTAGCAACTCTTCCTACTTCAACTCTTGGTTCTTCTGCTTCATCGGCTGATGCAGCCAAAATATCTTCAGCCATTTTGGCTTCAGACTCAGAGACGTTTACAGTTGGAGTGACTTGGGGCCTTGATCCTTTGCGAAGCCTGTGGAATGCTGGCGACGCTTGTGGAGATGGAGTTGGGTGGGCCTCAAAGTCATCATCATCTTGTGGTTGGGGAGCACTTGGGGTGTCTTGTTGTTGTGGGTGATCAGCCCATGATGCATCCTGAGCAGTCGGCGTCAGAGGACGACCAATGCTGATGAGCTCGCTATGCGTGAGCATAGGTGATGAAACCAAATTGCGCTCGATCTGAGGAAGGACTTCATCATCTTCAACATTGTCGTGAGGACCAATGTCTTCAGCTGCGGTGGGGTCAACAGCTGGATTGTCTTCAGCTTCAGTAGCCTCTGTGGAAGCAGGCCCATGAACTATCAACTGGCGCTCTCGATGTTCGGACGCAGGACGAGCCACAAAGATTGGCTCAACCTCAAGTGGCTCTGTGGGAGCAGCCCGATCTCTCTTCTTGGTCTTCCGTTTCTTGGTTGGGGGAGCATCATCAGTGGTGGCTTTGGTCTTGCGTTTTCTGGCTTCGGCTTCAGCTGCCCTTGCTTTCTTGAGTTCTGAAGCCACTGTGGGGACCTTAGGCTTCGAGCCTGTCATACTGGCTGGGAAGACAATGCGAGGTTCTTCCTGCCTTGACGCTTCTGGTTCTGCAACAGCTGGCTTCTTCTTCTTCTTGGTAGCCATTCTGGGGCCGATGCCTGGTCGCCCCAAAGCCTTGCGCTTTTCAGCTTCATTGTATCCTTGAACGCATTTGGCAGCAAGATCCTTCATGCACTCACGAGAACCTTTGGCTTCTTCGTGTTTCTTGTGGAATTCTTCCTTGAGCTCATGCATCATGACCTTGAAGTTTTGAATGTCTTCAACATTGAGCTTGGCCATGTGCTTCTTGAACTGAGCCTTTTCATAATCGATCTTATGCTTCAGCTCAATAATTTTCTGAGCTAGAGCCAGCTCAGGAGCAATGGCTCCGTGGAAGGCGACGCTGAGGCCAATTGGAAGCTAAAGATCATCAAAGCTGACATTTGGGCTGTCGAACCACTCATCAATGAACTTGTTTAAGATTTCCACATCAAAGAGAGGAAGGTCATTGAAGATTTCCGCCTCTTGCTTGCTCTTGGTCAACTGCTTAAGAGCGTCATCGCCAAGATCGTTGTCACAGGATAGATCAATGGCGTCATTTTCATTTCGCAAAACAGCAGCAGGGGTTAGTGCTTGATTAGTGAGTTGCATGGGCTTCTTCACTTTGGCGGGCTTGGAGATGCGTGAAAGATCTTCAGACTGCACACTAGCTTCAGGAGGTGCAGTGGCTAGAGGCTTCGCCCGTGAAACCTTTGGTGCAGGGGAAGGCTTCGAAGCTTTAGGTTTCTTCAGCTTCTTTGGCTGCGGTGGTGCAGGTGCTTCGTCAGAATCAGCGTCGTCTACAGGTTGATCCACGACTGCCCCTTGAACCTTTATGTGAGTGATGAGACCTTTTAAGTTATAGAAGGGCCCAACAAGATTAGGTTCAGCTTCGCGTGAGCCATCGGCACGAGGAGCAGAGGGGCCTGGATTGAAGTCTAATCCCCGCGACTTCTTGTTTTCTTTGGCTGAGTTCTTGGCAAACTGGAAGTTGCGCTTGAACAGATTGTCGTCACGACACCATAGCAATGAAGATGGGTCTGCATCTGCAGGCTGTGGTCCATGGACCATGCAAGGATAGAAGCCTTGCTCAATGGCTTCAGCTCTGGACCTGGGTTGAAGATTTCTGTACAAGATGTCTCCCCAGGGTTGCTTGATGGCATTCTTCTGAGCATATTCCTGGGTCACGAACCTGTACTTGTACCATTGTTCTGCCCAATATCTTCGAATCCATTGGATTCGGGTTTTCCGCTGATTGTAGTCCTCCTCTGGATCTATCTTGTACATCTCATAGAGGTCAGGAGGCAAATCTCTTGAGGTGTTTCCATGGCGTTGTCTGCCACCCTTCCTTGCAGATTTCTCTGTTGCCATGAAGTTTAGACTGAAAGGCTTCAACACTGTCAAAGTCTTCCGTCTACTGGTCAGACAAGAACTGGCTTCAGGAGAATTTATATGATGCTGTAAGAACTCTGCAAATGAATGCAGACTATGAGAACCAAGGGATTCTCCCACGGACATGTACCTGTGACAGCATTAAAGGTGCGAGGGAAGGGGAAGAGGTCATATGCATTCTCAGAAGATTTTGAAGATAAATCAGTTTAGAAGACATTGACCTCATAGTGTGAAGACATTCACTCATATGTAGAGTGTTGGTTCCAGAATTGTACGAATCCACGAATAAGTACAGGTGAGGAATGTAACTACTTTGTGAAGCATAAGTGAACATACTAGGCATGCTATGAGATGCAGAATGAGATAGATCCAACTTGTGGGAACAGAAACCACTTGTGGTTGAAAAGGATGAATCTATCGGATCAAAAAGACTGTAAAAAGGAGGTTTTATTTACCACACGAGGAACTGCTAGACGGAGTGGGAGAGGAGGCCGAGCAGTTCAATCTTCCGTGCCCTAACTTGGCGACGGAGGACACCTACGGTGACGGCGGAGAAGACGATGTCCGCGGCCGGCGTGAGGACGGCGTCGGTGAGGTCGCGGCAGCTAAGCGCTTCATCGCCGGCGTCGTCGAGTGCTAGAGGTGGCGCTAAGGTTTGTGCGAGAGTGGAAGAAGAGATAATGACAGGGGTGAGGCGTGTATTTATAGAGGCAGGGACGGCACAATGTTATTATGCAGGTGCCCCTGGCGGTTCACATCTGAAGGACATGTGGCGATCATGCAACACATTGGTGGTTGTTTCACGTTCCCACGCACACCTGGATTGTTCCCACTTCTCTAGGTTTCAGGCAAAAAGGATTGAGCATTGAAAACATATTAATGTTTGTCTCTGTGTCTTCTGCTGATAAGGACAAAGAAGACGTTTTGACAGTTTCAATAGTGTCGGGTGGTAGGTGCGACATATGCCAACGGGTGGCTTATCTTTGTGGGAGCCAATAAGACGTCGCCGGTGCCTGGAAGCAGGATGAGGCGAAGACATGCACACCGGCGAATCTTACCCAGCTTCGGGGCTCTCCATGGAGATAACACCCCTACTGCTGCTCTGCGGGGTCTCCGCATGATACTAGACGAATGAGTGGCTACAAGATGCTCCTTGAGCTGTTTGGCGAGAGGAAGAAGTAGGGCATGGCTCGCCCTGTTCTCCTCCCTATGTGGAGTCTAAAACTAGCAGGGATCAACCCTTTGCATGGGTGCCCTAGGGGGTTTATATAGGCTCACCCCCCGGGGGTACAATGGTAATCCGGCTGGGCATGGGCCCCAGCCGTCTGTGTCTACGCTCGCCGGCTTCTGCGCCAGCTGCTGGGGCCCGCCGGCTCGTGGGTCCCGCCGGCTGCCGGCTCCTTGGTCGATAGGCAGGCCCCACTGTCCAGGGCCTTGTCGGTGGCTGGTTACTGTGGCCTCGACCTGGTGACGAGGGCTTCGCTAAGGTGAGCGTGGCTACAGCGCCGCCGCCCGGCGGGCGATCGCTGTAGCCTCACCGTGTCTTGCCTCCTTAATGGGGCGTCTCCTTCGAGGGAGGGGGCAAGCCGGCTGCGGAGAGCCGGCCCCGTCTCGGGCCGACTAGGGGAGGCTTAGCCGCCTTCGGGCGTCTCTCTTCCTAAAGGGGCCCACCACCCGTGGGCCGCACTGCCGGCCCGTCGCGGGTGACATCAGGGTCAACATGGCAACAGTGCCGCGCCGGACGGGTCATGGCCACCCCGTACGGCGCACTGTGCCAGGCGTGCTCTGGGATTCGGGGGTGGCAGGCTTTACTGTAGCCACTCCCCGTCACATCGCCGTTATGTGGATGCAGACTTCGAGGGTATGACCTTGACCGCCACGTGGGAGCCAGCCTCTTGGAGTCGGCCTTCTCATGGCCGGCTTCTCGGAGCCGCCCCCCCCCCCCCCGCGGCTTTCTTCATGAGGGCTAAAGTCGGGCCGCCTTCCGATAGTCGGCCTGGAAGACAGAGGGCAAGGGGAAGGCGGCACCACATCTTGGATTCTTGAGGGCTGGATTGGCTCGTAATTTTTTTAGAAGGGCCAGGGGGAGCTGGCTAGGCTACCCGTGGTCATTTCAGTAGTCCCCGAAGCTGATCGAGCTTCGAGGCTGACAAAGGGACGAGAAGCTTGGTCAGCTTCCTATCCTGAGGGGCCGGCTCTGCTTGTGCGCGCCGTCTTCGGAAAACTCCATTTCTCGTAGGCGGGAACGCGGGTCGGCCTGCGAGTTGACCGCGCGCCATCCCGCGGGCCATGTGGCAAGGAAATCCTGCCAACGCACGTGTGCGACGGGACGCCGCCGCAGGCCCGGGCCCGCCACTCCTAGGCCTCGGCCCGAGCGCGGATCTTCTGCGGCCCACACGGACCGCTCGCCTTCCCGCGGCGGTTTTATTACGCCATCAGGGCGCAATAATCGCGGGACGTGGGGGAGTGGGCGCAGTTGATCCCACGTTCCCCCACGCCACGCCTCCTCGGCTCCACCGCGTGGATCTATAAGTAGGGGGAGCAGGGGGAGCGGCAGAGGCTCGCACGCTCTCCCTCGCTCCGCCCCTTCTCGCCTTCCTTCTTCTTCCTCACGCCGCCGCTGCAACCCATTGCCGCGCCGGTCTGTCGTCGGGCCTCTCGGTTCCTTTGGTCCTGCCGTAGCGGGGTCGTGCGCGTCTCCGCCGTCGCATCATCTTGCTCCTCGCTGCGTCGCTCCCATGGCGTTGTCGAGCTCGTGGGATGGCTCCAACGTCCATGAGGACCACATCGAGTTCCTCCGCCGGACGCGGCGCCTGCCGGGCGAGAACTTCGTGCGGGTTGGTCAGGCGCCGGCGAGGGAGATTTCGCCGGCACTGGAGGAGGGCGAGCGGGTGATCTTCCGCTCGTACTGCCTGCGCGGCTTCGGCCTCCCGGCGAGTGGATTCCTTCGAGCTTTCCTTGAATTCTACCACCTCCAGCCGCATCACCTCACGCCCAACGCGGTGATGCTGCTATCGGCTTTCGTCACCCTGTGCGAGGGCTTTCTTGGGGTTCTCCCCACTCTCGAGCTCTGGGGGGGAATTCTTCCAGAGCAAGCTCGGCACCGTCGTCGCGGGCATGCCCGCCCCCTGCGGAGCCTTCATTGCCATGAGGCGGACGGGCGAGAACAATCCGTTCCCGCCCATCCCGTTGATCCAGTCGGTGAAGCTCTGGCAGAAGTCCTACTTTTACGTGAAGAACGTCGCCCAGCAAGGCGACTACGTCAACCTGCCGGCTTACGTAGCCGGCCCGCCGGCTGGGAGGCAACCTTTGTGGAGCTACCGGGGCAGGTTGTTGTCTCAGGCCGGGAACGCAGCCGTCTCCCGGCTCCGGGTGATGATCCAGTCGGAGGGCCTGACCGGAGCCGACTTGGTGGCCGCCTTCGTGGAGCGCCGAGTACTTCCGCTCCAAGGCCAGCCTCACATGATTTGCCAGATGAGCGGCCGCTTCGACCCATGCCGGCTGAGCACCAGGGAGATGCCTCATGCAGAGGTGTCTTACATGGTGAACTACATCTCCAACTGCAAGCTCGCCGAGGATTAGCGATACGGCAAGGGGCCGTATTCTCGCGCCAACCCTCTGCCTGCCGTAAGTTTTTCTTCTTTTCTTCCTTTTTGTAGCCGGCCTCATGATGGCCGACCTTTGATCAGTTGGTTTGCCCTTACCAGAACCCTCTTCTTCCGCCGACGGCCGGGGCCGCAGGGGTAGAACGCCAGCTCCTCCCTGACCGCACGGTGGACGATGCCGATGACCCGGACCTGGGGGTGGCCGCCATGGAAGATGCCATCATGGGGGAAGGCGACGAGGTAGGAGGCGCGGGGCTCGGGGCCGGCTTCGAGGACTGGCCGGACGACGACGAGGTCGAAGCCGCCCCGCACCACCAGCCGGCGCTTGATCATCAAGGCGTGGGCCCGTCTGTCGTGCCGGCTGCCCGTGGCGGCGCGCAGAAGCGCCGGGCCGTGTCGACCTTCTTCGGCAGCCGGCCGAAGAAATCCAAGGCTTCCACGGCGGCGACCAAGCAGGATGAGGCGGCCGTGAAGGTGGCCCGCTTCCGCAAGGCGGTGAAACAGCCGCAGACGATCTCGGCGTAAGTCATCGAACGTGTTGTATATTTTTTTTGTCCTTTTCGATTGTAGCTCTTCTAAACCTTTCTTTGCTCGCCGGGCAGGGCACCACTTTCCCTTGAGCGAGGTCCTGGCGGCTCCGTAGTCGGGCCGACTGGAGGGTCCTCAGGCTCCCGTCGCGTGGATCCTCGCGCCGACCTTAGGGAGGCCACGGAGCGGAACGCACGGGAGGCGCGGGAGGAGCGGGAGGCGGCGGAGCGAAGGACCGCCCAGGCGGCGAAGGAGCAGGCCAACGCGGCGGCCAAGGCCTAGGCGGAGGCGGCAACCGCAGAGACGGAGGCGGAGGCGGAGGCCTCGCATAACCAGCCTCCGCTGCTCGTCGTTCCCCTCCGCGCCGTGGCTCCCGACATCCCCGTGCCCCCGTCGGAGGAGGTCGACCAAGACCCGCCGGTGATGGAGAGGAGGGAGGACCACGTGGTCTTCGTGGAGGGGGCGCCACAGACGGCGTCGACTCGAGCGGGCCAAAGCGGCCAATCAGCCGCGGCGCTAGAGCAGCCGGCCGGGGACGAGCCAGAGGCAGGGGCCGGCCTCGAGGTGCAGCCGGCATTGCGCCGGCGCGCAGGGGGAGGCACCTCCGCGCCGGAGCCGCACCGAGCTGCGGGCGCCAGCCAGACGGCGGAGGCCCTGGAGGCGGCTAGCGCCAGCATGTCCGAGTGGACTCCCAGCGGGGGGACGGGCGAGCTGAATGCGGCGGCCCAGGAGGTCCGGAACCGGCTTCAAGCCCAGGCCGCTTCGCTGCAGCGATACACCCAAGAGTTCCTCGCGACGCGGGCCTTCATCCAGGTGAGCCTTCTGGCCTTGGTTATTTTGCTCTTTTGATTTCTTCCGATGGGGCGCGTCAGTGCACCCACTGGGTGTAGTCCCCGAGTTCCGAGTCGGCTACTGCGCAGGCGGCATGGAACTTACTAGGTCCTGACAACTATCTTATCCTCGCCTCCTGTCTGATCTTCCAGGAGTATCATAACCTCCGCGCTGCTGCCTTCAACTCCCAGGCTCAGGAGCTGGGCCGGAAAACCGAGGACCTGACCAGCAGCCGGAGTGCGTGCTTTGTTTCGTTCATCTCCTGTGGGGGCGCGTCAGCGCACCCATTGGGTGTAGTCCCCGAGATTTGGGCCGACTGCTGAGCAGTCGGGTCGATATTCCTTGACGACTTCTTCCTTATTGATTTTTCCTTTGTCTTCATGCTTGCAGGAGCCAATGCCGACTTGAGGGGGCAGCTCAGCGGGGCCCAGGCCGCCCTTCGCGCCAAGGAAGCCGAGTACAACGCCTTGGTCCTGGAGCGTGACCGCCTGGCCAAGAAGTTGGCCGACCAGGAGGAGAGCCACAAGGCGGCCCTGAAGAAGGCGAAGGAGAGCGAGGACGCCCTGAAGGCCGAGTTCGAGACCGAAGCGGCGGGCTGGGCTGAGGCAAAACAAGCGCTGAGCGAGGGCTTCGGTCGTATTGAGGATCTGATCGATGGTAAGCGGCCTTCCTCACTCCTTGCTTGCCCCTTGCCCCCTGATTTGTGTTCTGACTTGTGCTGCTTTTTGTCCTCTGTGCAGACTACTTTCTCGGCTACTCCGTCTTCGCCACCCAAACCATCGAGGCCCATTGCGAGGCGCGCCGACAGGCGGGGGCTGAAATCGCGCCGGACGCGAGCCGGACGCTTGAGGAGAAACTCCTGGCGGTCCAAGCCCGACTGCAGCCGGCTCACCGCATGCTCCGCCGCCTCCAGCGCGCCGGGGCACAGGTGTCGGCCGCCCTCTAGCCAGGCGAAACGATTCCCCGCACCTCGAGTCGGACTGCCAACTGGCTGGAGGTTGCGGTTGGCTGCTTCGAGGCCTGGAAGGCATCGGCGGCCCGG
Source organism: Triticum urartu (assembly GCF_003073215.2). Classification (NCBI taxonomy): domain Eukaryota; kingdom Viridiplantae; phylum Streptophyta; class Magnoliopsida; order Poales; family Poaceae; genus Triticum; species Triticum urartu. The sequence continues at coordinate 535,426,658 of NC_053027.1, read as the reverse complement.
CTTGGAGCTGGGCGGGTGCTGGAGTTCGTCCGAGCCTGGTATCCCGGGCTGAACTTGGACCAGCTGCGCACCTGGTGGCTGGAGGCCGATGAGGAGATGGAGGAGGTGCGGCCGGCTATCGCTCAGCGTGCCTCAACGATCGCCGAGTGTACTGACATCAGCGTCTTCGCTCCTGAAATAAATGACGACTGCGTTGCCCAGCCGGAGGAGTGGTTCGGGCTGGACCCGGCAGCGGGTGAGGACTCGGTAGAGGAGATTGCTTCCAGCGATGAAGGTGAAGACGACGAAGGGGAGGAAGGCAAAGACATTGAGCCGGCGAGTGAAGCGGCCAGCCAGCCCCAGCCTGACCGTGCCTCCATCTCCTTGCCGAGGTTCATGCCGAGGTTCGCCAGCCGGCCACTCCTCCAACCAGCGCTGCCGTCTCCACCGACCTGCCCGACTCACCAGTCGCTCCCTTGGCTTAATCTGCCGTCCTTGCTTTTGCTGCTTGTTACTTTTTGAACAATTTCTATTAAACTTGCATAGTTCCACCCACTGGGGGTGTATTCAAACTATGTTGAATGCTGGCCTTTCGAAGGTCTTCTGTGTAAATATGATCGTGTGTGTGTTTGGCTTCCATTCGCGTATGCTTTTTATCCTTAGGCTGTTTCCTTTGCTGCCTTCCCCTTTTGGGAAGGCAAGTACTCGAGCTTTCTTAGATTGAAGCGAGGTGAATGGAAGCCGGCCGGCCGGCTACTCTGGTAGTCGGTCGGTGGTGGGAGAAAAACCGGCTTTTGTTATATTAGTCCATTAGTCCCTAGCCATTTTTCATGTGGGCGTCCTTTCCTGCCTTTAACTCTTGCCAGCCGGACAGCCGGTTTCTTCGAACTGCGACTTTGGCAAGAGAAGGCTTGGGTGCCGGCACACTACTTGTCTGACCGCGGGTAGGACTTCTAATATAACTCGAGGCGGCCAGTCCCCGGGCTGACTAGTCGAACCCGGCGCCGGACGAAAAAAGTGAATGTAATGACATGATCATAAGCATGATACTCTTCATTTATAGATAAAAGACGGCAATCCCCGTGCTCTCCTCGGGGGGCCTATTGTCTCGTACTTAGTACAAAAGTTAGCGTGATACATACTGCATTTCAACTGTAAAATCTTCGGAGGAGGTTAGCGTTCCATGGTCGTTCCGACTCCTTGCCGGAGTCGTCTCTCTTTCGTGCCTTCGGCTTCTGCGCGTCGATCAGGTAGTAGGAGTTGTTGCCTAAAGCTCTGCTGATGACGAAGGGGCCGTCCCAAGGGGCCGAGAGCTTGTGCTGGCCGGCTGTTCGCTGGATCAGCCGGAGCACAAGATCGCCCTCTTGGAAGGATCTTGGCTTGACCTTCCGGCTATGGTAGCGGCGCAGGCCCTGCTGATAGATGGTGGACCGGCTGAGGGCTAATAGCCGGCCTTCTTCCAGCAGGTCGACGCCGTCTTCTTGTGCTTCCTTGGCCTCCGCCTCCGTGTACATGGTTACCCGAGGCGAGTCGAACTCGATGTCAGTTGGGATGACCGCCTCGGCACCATACACGGGGAAGAAAGGAGTGAAGCCGGTTGACTTGTTTGGGGTAGTGCGCAGACTCTAGAGGACGGCCGGCAGCTCGTCGAACCAACAGCCGGCCAAACGTTCCAATGCTACGACCAGTCGGGGCTTGATGCCGGAAAGGATGAGGTCGTTGGCTCGCTCGACTTGGCCGTTTGACTGCGGGTGGGCAACGGACACCAAGTCCAACTGGATGCCCTGCGTCACACAGAAACGTGCCAATGCTCCCTTGGCGAAATTCGTGCCGTTGTCGGTGATGATGCTATGTGGCACGCCGTACCGAGTTGTTATATCTGCAATGAATGTCACAGCAGTCGGCCCATTCAGCTTCTTGATTGGCTTTGCCTCAATCCATTTGGTGAATTTGTCCACGGCGACGAGTAGATGTGTCATGCCGCCGCGTGCCGTCTTGAATGGGCCCACCATGTCCAGTCCCCAAACGACGAAGGGCCAAGTGAGGGGAATGGTCTTGAGTGCCAAAGCCGGCATGTGTTACTTGGAGCTGAAGAGTTGGCACCCTTTGCAATGTTTAACTAACTCCTTGGCGTCATCCAAAGCAGTTGGCCAAAAGAAACCATGGCGGAAAGCTTTGGCGATGAGTGATCTTGAGGCCGCATGGTGGCCGCATTCTCCTTGGTGGATGTCTCTAAGGATTGCAATGCCCTTCTCTTGCTCGACGCATCGCTGGAGGACTCCAGTGACACTGCGCTTGACGAGCTCTCTGTTGATGATTGTGTATGCTCCAGCTCGGCGTTGGACTTGTCTTGCCTCTGTTTCGTCAGCCGGTAGATCTTGGTTTATTAGGAAGTTGAGGATGGACTCAGCCCATGATGGAGCTGCGACTTCTTCTATTGCCAACACGGCTACTGCGACCAGGGCGGGCGGGCTGGGTGGTGAAATGCTGGAGTCGGCCGCCGCCTGTTGTGTTGGTGCAGTCTCCGGGCCGACTACCGCAGTCCACGAGCCGGGTGTGGCAGTCCCCGGGTCGGGCGTAACTACGGAAGTCTCCGAGCCGCCTATTGACGTCCCCGAGCCGACTATCGAAGTCCCCGGGTCACCTGCTTGGTTCTTCGAGCCGAATCCGGCCGCGTCGAGGTCAGCCGGCACGAAGATGGAATCGGACTCTGGAGACGGCTTGACAGACAGCTTGAGGAGACGTTGTAGAGAGACACCGGTTGGTATTGCCTGCCGAGTAGAGTCTATTCGAGCCAGGGTATCAGCTGGCTCGTTGTCGGCTCGCGGTACGTGGAGGAACTCGCATCCTTCAAAGTACCCGCTGATCTGCTGAACGAGGAAGCGATAGCTTGCCATATTTGCGTCCTTGGCGTCCCAGTCGCCAGATGATTGCTGGACTACCAAGTCCGAGTCGCTGTAACATAGGATCCGGCGTATGCCGAGCTCTTTGGCAAGCCGGAGCCCGTGTATGAGCGCCTCGTACTCGGCCACGTTGTTGGAGGCGGCAAAGTGAATTTGCAGCGTGTATTTGAGCTTGTCGCCTTTGGGAGAGGTGAGGATGACGCCGGCTCCCAAGCCGGTGCGCATCTTGGACCCGTCAAAGTGCATGCGCCAATGAGTGGAGTCGGGAGCTGGCGGTAGGTACTGGGTCTCGGCCCAGTCGACGAGGAAGTCGGCCAACGCTTGGGACTTGATGGCGGTGCGAGGCTGGTAGAAGATCGTGTAGGGGGCCAGCTCGATGGCCCATTTCGCCATCCGGCCGGATGCATCCCGGCTGCCTATGATTTCGGCAAGCGGGGCGGTGCATACAACCGTGATGGGGTGCTCTTCGAAGTAGGGCTTCAGCTTCTTGGCGGCGAAGTACACGCCATAGCACATCTTGTGGTAGTGCGGGTAGTTCTGCTTCAAGGTAGACAGCACCTCGCTCAAATAGTACACCGGCCTTTGGACCGGCTGGGCTCGGCCCTCTTCTGGGCGCTGGACTACGATGATGGTTCTGACCACCCGGCTGGTTGCGGCAATGTAGAGGAGCATGGGCTCTTTCTCAGTCGGCGCCGCCAGGACAGGCGGCGTGGCCAGCATCTTCTTGAGCTCGTGAAAAGCTTGGTCGGCTTGGTCGTTCCACTCGAAGTGAGTGGTCTTCTTCATGAGGCGGTAGAGGGGGAGAGCTTTCTCTCCGAGCCGGCTGATGAAGCGGTTCAGGGAGGCCAAGCACCCGGTGAACTTTTGGACGTCTCAAAGTTTGTTGGGGATCGCCATTCTCTCAATGGCCTTGATCTTTACTGGGTTGCATTCAATGTCGCGTTCAGAGACCAGGAAGCCTAGGAGCTGGCCGGCTGGCACTCCGAACACGCATTTCTCGGGGTTGAGCTTGATCTGGAACCGGCGCAGGTTCTCAAATGTTTCCTTGAGGTCCTCCAACAAGGTGTCGCGCTTCTCCGTCTTCACCACAATGTCGTCTACGTAGACGTGGGCATTTCTACCGAGCTGCTTGAGGAGGCACTCCTGCATGCAACGCTGAAAAGTGGCACCGGCATTTCTTAAGCCAAATGTCATAGTTAGGTAGCAGAAAGCTCCGAATGGCGTGATGAAGGCGGTCTTCAGGCGGTCAGCCGGATCTAGCTTTATCTGGTGGTATCCTGAGTAAGCATCCAAGAAACTCAACAGCTCGCATCTAGCCGTGGAGTCTATCACTTGATCAATCCTTGGTAGGGCAAAGGGATCTTTGGGGCAGGCCTTGTTGAGGCTCGTGTAGTCTATGCACATGCGCCACTTGTTATTCTTCTTTAACACGAGGACCGGGTTCACGAGCCATTCTGGAAAGAAAACCTCCATAATGAAGCAGGCTGCCAGAAGCCGGGCTATCTCCTCTCCCAAAATCCTTCTTTTCTCCTCCGACAGTCGGCGGAGGGGTTGTTTGACTGGTTTTGCATCTTCTTAGACATGTAGCTTGTGCTCGGCGAATTCCTTCGGAACACCCGGCATGTCCTTAGGGGACCATGCAAAGATATCCCAATTCTCATGGAGGAAGTCGGCGAGCTCGCCTTCCTATTTGCTGTTTAGGTTTGCCCCGATGACGGCAAACCTCTCTGGGTGCTCGGGGTCAAGAGGTATCTTCTTCGTCTCCTTGGCCGGCTGGAAAGATCCTTGGGCATCGTACTCCTTGGGGTCGGGGGACAAGGCCGACTGTTTGCCGGCCATGGCCACGACTCGGTCCAACATCTTCTTTTCTTCGGCAATCACAAGGGACTCGGCCAGCCGGCTGCTGGCTGCTGCGCACTCGGAGGACCTCTTGTAATCGCCGGCTATGGTGATGACACCCTTGGTGCTCGGCATCTTCATCTTGAGGTAAGCATAGTGGGGAACTGCCATGAACCTCGCCAAGGCAGGGCGGCCAAGCAATGCATGGTAGGGGCTCTCCAGGTCCACCACTTCAAACCAGATCGCTTCCCGGCGGAAATGATCCTTATCCCCAAAGAGTACATCAATCTTGATCTTGCCAATGGGGGCGTAGGACAGGCCAGGTACAATGCCATGGAACACAGTCCGAGTAGGCATGAGTTGCCCCGTCTTGACGTTCACCTTCTCCAGGGTGTCATGGTACAGGATGTTGATGCTGCTCCCGCCGTCTATCAGCACGCGGGAGAAACGGGCAGCGCGTCTGTCCGTTGCAAGGGTGGCATCCAAAACCAACACATAAGAGCCGGGAGATGGCATCACCTCTGGGTGGTCGGCCCTGCTCCAGCTGATAGGTTTTTCTGACCAGTGCATGTGCTCAGCGGGGTTGGCCGCGACCATGCTGACTTCCTGGTGCTCCCGGCGTCTGCAGCGCCGGTCTTCGGGCTGGCTCGTAAAGACGATATAAGCGGCATGCTCGTCGGGGAACTCATCGTGCACGGCGCCGACTACGGGCCGAGCGGTCGGCGGCTGCGGAGCCGGAGGCGGCGGACCGGCAGGCGGAGGCGGCGCGAGCCCTTCGCCTTTGGAGATTCAGGTGAGCCAGTGGCACTTCCGGGTTGTGTGGTTGGACGGCTTCGCGCCGCTGTGGAACTTGCATGGGGCGTCGAGAGTTTGCTCGTAGGAGAAGGCTGGCTGCCAAAGCGGCTTGCCGCCCCTCTACTTCTTGGGTGCGGGCCGCCCTTCGGGCTGCTCGTCTTCGACCGTGGCCACCTGCCGACTGGTGGAGGGCGGCCCGGGGCCCTTGCGCTTGTGGTCGTTCTGGTGGGGGCGTCGGCCAGACTCCCCAGCCGGCGTCTTGGGCACCGGGTTGAGTACCTTCCTGGACGCATCTACCCGGAGTTCGGTCTTCATGGAGGAGTCGGCGGTGGCGTACTTGTCCGCTATGACCAGAAGCTCGTCGAGGGTAGTCGGCTCGTCGCAGAGGAGCTTGTGCTTGAGGAGGGTGCCTTCTCGGCACCCGGCAGTGAAGTATTCTATGGCTTGCACCTCGTGCACCCCTTCGCAAGAGTTGCGGAGCTCGGCCCAACGCGTGAGGTAGTCGCGAGTGGACTCGGCGGGGCCTTGTACGCACAAGGAGAGCTGTCTGGGCTTGGGAGCCCACTTGTAGGTGCTGGTGAAGTTGTGGACGAAGGCTTCTGTGAAGTCTAGCCAGCTGTTGATGATGTATGGCTTGAGGCTGTTGAGCCAGGTCCGCGCCGTGCCTTGCAGCATGAGGGGCACGTACTTCACGGCAACGCGCCTGTTGTCGTTTGCTATGCTAACCGCCGTGGAGTAGTCGATCAACCAATCTTCCGGCTTCACAAAGCCGTTGTACTTGGGCGTGTCTCTTGGGAGCGAGAACCCTTTGGGGAAAGGTTCGTCGCGGATGCGGGGGCCGAAGCAAGGCGGGCCGACATCATCTTCTTCTTCTAGACCCAGGGATCACGCTAGGCGGTCGATCCGATGGCGGGCGTCGTTCTCGCCGACCCCTTCACGGAGACCTAGTCGGCCGCTGAGAGTCGGATGTGTGACAGGCGGCGGGGTGGGATATCTCTCCCCGCGAGGCGGGGGCGGAGGCGGGTTGCCCCGCCGCTCCACGGCCCGGGGACGGCCTTCTGCGTCTCGCTCGATGGAGATTCAGGTTCGGCTTCGGCTGGCAGCCGGCTCTTTCTCGTGCCACGCGCGGGTTTTACCCGTAGTCGGCGTCCGAGACGTCGCGTCGTGATCTCGGTGTGGGGGAGGGCTTTCCGCGCGAGCGTCAGCTTCGTGCCGCTGCGCGGCTGCATCAATTAGCTGCTGGATGCGTCTGGTCATGTGGGGGAGTTCTTCGGCCCCCAGTCCGTCTAACTCATCTACGGCCGCCTGGGCAGCGCGCAGATTCTCGAGTGGAGTGGCCTAGACTGGGCAGTCGACTCCTAGCGTGTCGGGGAGGGCAGCGCCGCGCCGTCTGACAACGCCGGCCCGGCTTGGCCCGCCAGGGGGCGGCGTGCCAAAGGCGGCGCGGTCGGCTTAGCGCCGGTGGGCCTTAGTGAGGCGTCTCAGGGAAGCCAACTTCCGGCCCTCCGCGAGGAGGGCGAGGCGGCAAGTCTCCAGTGCTTCGGCGTCGGCGTCGGCCGGGAGGGGGATGGACAAGTTGTGGGCCGCCGCATGCGGGGCGTCGTGGGCGTTCTCGCCAGAGGCACCGCCGTGGCCGATGACCATCACCTCGGTGGTGTCAGCGTCGCAGCCATCGGCCCGGGGCAGCGGGTCATTGAAGATCGCGAGTTGGTGGGGAAAGCATCGTGCGAGGCCGTGTCGGAGTCGACAGGCATTGGATCGGTGGAGCCAACAGAGTCCAAGTCCACAGCAGGCTCGCCGGAGATGTGGAGCTGGCCGAGGAGGTTGACGAGGTGGTCGGTGCCCGCATCAGAGGCGAGTTCGTCGGAGATGAGGGTCTTGTCAAGGAGATCGGCGAGGCCGCTCACTGCGCAGATGTTGGTGACGCCTTGCAGCGCGTCACGGCAAGCACCATCGGGCGTGCCGGCTGGCTACGCTCGCTGGGGAGGAAGAGGGTACCCGTCCAGAACAGGTCTCCAGACGACGGTGCACCTGGCCCCACGGTGGGCGCCAAATGTCGGGTGGTAGGTGCGACATATGCCAACGGGTGGCTTATCATTGTGGGAGCCAATAAGACGTCGCCGGTGCCTGGAAGCGGGATGAGGCGAAGACATGCACGCCGGCGAATCTTACCCAGCTTAGGGGCTCTCCGTGGAGATAGCACCCCTACTGCTGCTCTGCGGGGTCTCCGCATGATACTAGACGAATGAGTGGCTACAAGATGCTCCTTGAGCTGTTTGGCGAGAGGAAGAAGTAGGGCACGACTCGCTCTCTGCTCCTCCCTATGTGGAGTCTAAAACTAGCAGGGATCAACCCTTTGCATGGGTGCCCCAGGGGGTTTATATAGGCTCACCCCCCGGGGGTACAATGGTAATCCGGCTGGGCGTGGGCCCCAGCCGTCTGTGTCTACGCTCGCCGGCTTCTGCGCCGGCTGCTGGGGCCCGCTGGCTGGTGGGTCCCGCCGGCTGCCGGCTCCTTGGTCGACAGGCAGGCCCCACTGTCCAGGGCCTTGTCGGTGGCTGGTTACTGTGGCCTCGACCTGGTGACGAGGGCTTCGCTGAGGTAAGCGTGGCTACAGCACCGCCGCCTGGCGGGCGATCGCTGTAGCCTCACCGCGTCTTGCCTCCTTAATGGGGCGTCTCCTTCGAGGGAGGGGGCAAGCCGGCTGCGGGGAGCCGGCCCCGTCTCGGGCCGACTAGGGGAGGCCTGGCCGCCTTCGGGCGTCTCTCTGCCTGAAGGGGCCCACCGCCCGTGGGCCGCGCTGGCGGCCCGTCGCGGGTGACATCAGGGTCAACATGGCAACAGTGCCGCGCCGGACGGGTCATGGCCACCCCGTACGGCGCACTGTGCTAGGCGTGCTCCGGGATTCGGGGGTGGCAGGCTTTACTGTAGCCACGCCCCATCACATCGCCGTTATGTGGATGCAGACTTCGAGGGTACGACCTTGACCGCTTGGTGGGAGCCGGCCTCTTGGAGTCGGCCTTCTCGTGGCCGGCTTCTCGGAGCCCCCCCCCCCCCGCGGCTTTCTTCATGAGGGCTAAAGTCGGGCCGCCTTCTGATAGTCGGCCTAGGAGACAGCCGGCAAGGGGAAGGCGGCCCCACGTCTTGGATTCTTAAGGGCCGGATCGACTCGTAATTTTGTCAGAAGGGCCAGGGGGAGCCGGCTAGGCTTCCCGTGGTCATTTACTCCGACAAATAGAATGCATATGATTTGGATAGAGAGACTTAAGACGGAAGCATAGAAAGGTTAGGGTCCGATCACATTCACTTAGTTCAAAAGATTCAACGTGAAGACATAGCTATAAATGAATGTTGTAGAGGACAGAAACTAAATCAGTATATTGAAGATAAACATGAGGCCATGTTAACATTGAAGACAAACAAAATGCAAAGACTTTGCAAATGTAACGCCATGTGAAAAACACTTCTAAGGGAAGAATTTGGTGGTGGCGTTACCCACCGTATAGGAAGTATTAGACCTAGACATGGCGCACAATTATCGTGGCGCTCCGAAGTCAAATTCCACTTTAATGTATTCACACTCAGAATGTAAGTATTTATTGATTGAAGACATACTTTACTTCGTGTGTTGCACATCTAAGTCATCAACATGCATAAGTGTTAGGATATGTGCCTGATCATAGGACATTTTAGGATTCCAAGATATTTAGCTCACACCGTAACTTGCAAAACCTCTTCTCATCCAAGGGCTTTGTGAAGATATCTGCCAGTTGCTCTTCAGTGTTGACGTGTATCATATCAATATATTCCTTCATGACATGATCTTTGAGAAAGTGATGACGAATTTCAATGTGCTTTGTCTTCGAGTGCTGAACTGGGTTGTTAGCAATCTTGATGGCGCTTTCGTTGTCGCAGTAGAGTGGAACTTGCTTCAGATTAATGCCATAGTCTTTGAGTGTTTGCTTCATCCATAGAAGATGAGTGCAGCAAGATCCAGCAGCAATGTATTCAGATTCAGCAATGGAGAGAGATACACAGTTCTGCTTCTTTGAAGACCAAAATACAAGTGATCATCCCCGAAAGTGACATGTGTTTGATGTAGACTTGCGATCCACCTTGTCACCAGCATAATCAGCATCCGAGGATCCAACTAGATCAAACTCTGAGCCCTTTGGATACCATAATCCTAGTGCTGGGGTGTGAGCCAAATATCGAAGAATTCGCTTCACAGCTAAGTGATGTGATTCCTTTGGTGCCGCTTGGAATCGGGCACACATGCAAACACTAAGCATGATATCTGGCCTAGATGCACATAAATAAAGCAAAGAACCAATCATGGAGCGGTATACCTTTTGATCAAACTCTTTACCATTGTCGTCGTGACCCAGATGGTGTTTAGCTGGCATTGGCGTCGTGTAACCTTTGCAGTCTTGCATTCCAAACTTCTTCAGGAAATCTTTGAGGTATTTATCTTGAGATATGAAGATGCCATTGCGTTGCTGTCATATTTGAAGACCAAGGAAGAACTTCAGTTCACCCATCATGGACATTTGATATTGCTCTTGCATTATATATCCAAACTCATCAATGTATTTTTGGTTGGTGCAGCCGAAGATAATATCATCCACATATATTTGGCACACAAATAGTTCACCATTATATGTCTTCGTGAAGAGTGTGGGATCCAAAGAACCATGTTTGAAGCCTTTGATCATCAGGAAGTCCTTGAGTGTGTCATACCAAGCACGAGGGGCTTGTTTGAAGCCATACAGTGCCTTGTTGAGCTTATAAACCATGTCAGGATGTTTTGCATCTTCAAAGCCAGGCGGTTGTGCAACATACACTTCTTCTTCAATCTTGCCATTGAGAAAAGCGCTCTTCACATCCATTTGATACAGAAGAATGTTATGATGATTTGCATAGGCCAGCAGTATGCGTATAGCTTCAAGCCTAGCCACAGGAGCAAATGTTTCATCAAAGTCAATTCCTTCAATTTGAGTGTATCCTTGAGCAACGAGACGAGCTTTGTTTCTGACAACCTGACCTTGCTCATCTTGCGTGTTCCGATATATCCATTTAGTGCCAATGATATTGTGCTTACGAGGATCAGGATGCTTGACCAGTTCCCACACATTATTCAACTCAAATTGTTGAAGCTCTTCTTGCATTGCTTGAATCCACTCAGGCTCCATGAAGGCTTCATCAACTTTCTTGGGTTCAGATATTGAGACAAATGCGAAGTGTCCACAGAAATTTGCTAGTTGTGTTGCGCTTTAACGAGTGAGTGGACCACGTGCATTCATGCTGTCAATTATTCTCTCAATCTGTACTTCATTTGCAACACGAGGATGAACAAGATGAAGATTTTGCTCTTGCTGATCATTGTCATCATTAGAAGGATTGTCTTCAGGCTGAGCATTGTCTTCAGGTTGTTCAGGTGCAGAGATGATGAGTTCCTCTTCAAGCTGATCTTCAGATGGTATGATTTCTCTAGTTCCCATAAGCTTGATGGTTTCACTGGATGGAACTTCATCTAGCACATTTGGCAGGTGCTCCCTTTGCGAGCCGTTAGTCTCATCGAACCGCACATCCACAATTTCAACCACTTTATAGTGAAAGAGGTTGAAGACTCTGTACGAGTACGAATCCCTTCCGTATCCAAGCATAAAACCTTCATGTGCTTTCGGTGAAAAAATTGAAGTGTCATGTGGATCCTTGATCCAGCACCTGGCACCAAATACTCTGAAGTAGCTGACATTTGGCTTCTTACCAGTGAGGAGCTCATAGGATGTTTTGTTCAAAATCTTGTGAAGATAAACACGGTTGATAATATGGCATGCAGTATCAATGGCTTCAGGCCAGAACTTTCTTGGAGTCTTGTATTCATCGAGCATCATCCGGGCCATCTCAATAAGTGTTCTGTTCTTGCGTTCCACGACGCCATTCTGCTGCGGCGTGTATGGAGCTGAGAACTCATGAGTGATGACCAAAGTATCAAGATAAGTGTCGAGGCCAGTGTTCTTGAATTCAGTGCCATTATCACTTCTGATGTGCTTGATCTTGACGCCATAGTTGTTCATGGCTCGATTGGCGAAGCATCTGAAGACATCCTGCTCTTCAGTCTTGTAGAGGATTATATGCACCCATGTATATCTTGAATAATCATCAACAATGACGAAGCCATAGGGACAAGCAGTAGTAGTAAGAGTTGAGTAGTGAGTGGGACCGAAGAGGTCCATGTGTAGCAGTTCGAAGGGTTGAGCCGTTGTCATGATTGTCTTCGAGGGATGCTTGGCCCTCGTCATCTTTCCAGCTTCACAGGCATAGCATAGGTGATCTTTCTTGAACTTGACGCCCTCGATGCCTATGACATGCTTCTTCCTTGCAAGAGTGTGCAAGTTCCTCATGCCAGCATGCCCTAGCCTCCGATGCCAAAGCCAGCATTCTGAAGCTTTTGCTAGAAGACATACGGCAAGTTGTAGTCCTGCAGAGAAATCTACCACGTACAAATCATCTTTCCGATACCCTTCAAAGACTAGAGACTTGTCAGATTCCATTAGAACAAGGCAACGGTATTTTCCAAATATCACAATCATGTTTAAATCGCAAAGCATTGAGATAGACATTAAGTTGAAACCAAGGGATTCAACAAGCATCACTTTATCATGTGTTGATCCCTTGAGATTGCAACTCTACCTAGACCCAATACCTTGCTTTTACCCGTATCAGCAAATGTGATGTGACCCTTGCCAGATGGACGTAAAGTTGAGTCCATGAGAAGACTTCGCTTGCCAGTCATGTGATTAGTACACCCACTATCAATAATCCATTCTGAAGCAACTGGTGTCATACCCTACAGTGCAGTTAGGGGGATAGGCTTCACGAAGAGAATTGTGAAGCATAAACATTTGACAAGCAAGTGGATTATGAAAGCTTAGATCGAGGTTAGGACTGATAGGGCAAGTAGCAAGCGACTCAGGAACAAAATACATAATAAGACCATTTGGGCATTTGATCTTGTGCCCTACAAGATGTTTAAGGTCCCCAGCAATAGCTTCAGACGAATTTGATTTTCGGCTGGAGACCCTTCCCTGCAAAAGAGAGTTAAGCTTTCTTAGCCACCCACATCTTCAAGGGTGGCTTGGAAGCAATGAGTCTAAGTGCAGCATCTGAGAACTTTGGCTTTGTAGCCCTAGCAAATAGTCCTGCAGGAGGGCAATAGTACTCATAAGAATAAGTAGAGTAGTTGTTGGTCTTATGAACATGGTGGTTTGACGAAACACGATCATATTCATAGGCCTGAGTATGGTTCCCCTGCAAAATATTTGCGTTAGTGTGACTCAAGTGAGTCCTCTGTCTGTATGAAGCCTTTGGACCATATGAAGCCTGTGGTCTGGGGTTTGTCTTCTTCACTTGTGGTGTCATGATGACATTCACAGGAAGATTCTCCAGACACCTTTTTGGCACCCAGACTTTCTTCATAGGTGGCCCATTCCTGCAGTTAGTACCAATATACCTGGCAAACACTTCACCATTCTGATTCTTAAATAGTTTATAGTTTGCATCAAATGATTCATCAATAACAATGGGATTAGCACAAGTGAAGCCAGATAGGGTGGATGGATCCACTGAAGATTCCTTTGCAGCAACCCATGTGGTTTTGGGGTACTGCTCAGGTTTCCAGTAAGAGCCATCAGCATTCATTTTCCTTTCGAACCCAACACCCTCTTTCCTAGGGTTTCGGTTCAGGATCTGCCTTTTGAGGACATCACATAGTGTCTGATGTCCTTTGAGACTTTTGTACATCCCTGTTTCAAGCAATGTCTTCAACCTAGCATTTTCATCAGCAATAGCAGTGGCATCCTCAGCAGAGGGGTTAGTTACCACATCAACAGTTGAAGATATTGCAACAGTAGCAGCAGTAGAACATCCAGCAATAGAAGTACCATTGTCACGCTCAATGCATTTAAGACATGGAGGTTCAAATCCTTCCTGAGCGGAACTGATCTGTTTGGTGCAAAGTGACTCGTTTTCCATTTGAAGATCTTCATGAGCCGCTCTCAATTTCTCAAGATCTTGCTTTCTTTGAAGATAATCATAGGAAAGCTTTTCATGAGTTGTTGAGAGCGTTTCATGACGACTTTCAAGTTCCTCATACTTAACATGAAGATTTTTTATGTCTTCAATTAAGGACTTAGATCAAGTCATTTCAGCGTCTAACAGGTCATCGCTTTTGTCTAACAGTTTTTGAATATGTTCCATAGCTTTTTGTTGTTCAGTTGCAATTTTAGCAAGTGTTTTGTAGCTGGGTTTGGAACCACAATCAGAGTCATCTTCACTGGATGTTTGATAGTGAGTAGTGCGTGAGTTTACCTTGGCACCGCGTGCCATGAAGCAGTAGGTGGGAGCGGAGTCGTCCTGGTCATTAGCATCAGCGTCGGTGATGGAGTCATTGTCTTCAATGTTGAAGATGGACTTGGCAACGTAGGCTGTAGCCAGACTTGCAATGCCAGAATCGGACTCCTCCTTAGACTCCACCTCCGCCTCCTCAAAAGCAGACTCCTCCTCTGAATCCATTTCCTTGCCAACAAACGCACGAGCCTTGCCAGATGAGCTCTTCTTGTGTGATGAAGACTTTGATGAAGACTTTGAGTATTTCTTCTTCTTCTTCTTCTTCTTCTTGTCGTCAGAATCATATTCCTTGCTCTTCTTCTTCTTGTTGTTCTCATTGTCCCACTGCGGACTCTCAGAGATGTAGTGGCCAGGTTTCTTGCACTTGTGGCATGTTCTCTTTTTGTAGTCATGAGCAGAAGCTTCATCATTCCTTGTGCTTGATCGTGAAGACTTTCTGAAGCCTTTCTTCTTGGTGAATTTCTGGAACTTCTTCACAAGCATAGCAAGTTCCTTTCCAATGTCTTCAGGATCATCAGAACTGCAATCAGATTCTTCTTCAGATGAGCAAATAGCTTTTGCCTTCAAAGCATGAGTTCGCCCATAGTTGGGACCGTAGATGTCTCTTTTCTCAGAAAGCTGAAACTCATGTGTGTTGAGCCTTTACAGTATGTCAAACAGATCGAGTGTCTTCAAGTCTGGGCGTTCTTGAATCATCAGGGCTAGGGTGTCAAACAAGCTATCAAGTGATCTTAAGAGTGTCTTGACGACTTCATGCTTGGTGATCTCAGTAGCGCCGAGGGCTTGAAGCTCATTTGTGATGTCAGTGAGTCGATCAAACGTGAGCTGAACATTCTCATTGTCGTTTCTCTTGAAGCGGTTGGAAGAGGTTGCGAAGGATGTTGATTCTTTGATCTCTCTGGGTTGATACACCTTTGTTGACCTTGGAAAGCCAGTCCCAGACTAGCTTAGATGTTTCCAGAGCACTCACACGGCCATACTTCCCTTTGGTCAGATGACCACAGATGATGTTCTTGGCAGTGCAGTCCAGTTGAACGAACTTCTTGACATCAGCAGCGGTGACACCTTCACCAGCCTTGGGGACGCCATTCTTGACGACATACCAGAGGTCGACATCAATGGCTTCAAGATGCATGCGCATCTTATTCTTCCAGTAGGGATATTCAGTTCCATTGAAGACTGGGCATGCAGTGGAGACTTTGATTATCCCTGCAGTCGACATAGCTAAAACTCCAGGTGGTTAAAACAAATCACACACAACAAGGGAGTACCTTGCTCTGGTACCAATTGAAAGTGCTAGTGGTCGACTAGAGGGGGGTGAATAGGCGATTTTTATGGAAGTCTTCAAAACATGGAAGTTTCGAAGACAAACGATAGAAACAAACCTATTACCATGCAGCAGAAGGTAGACTACACTAATAAAGCCATAGTCAAGTATTCAATGAGATGAAGGCACAAAGACTAATAGCAGCTAGGCAGTATAGATCAGGATGGAAGATAGTACGAAGCCAAACAGAACAAGGAGTCACACAGTGAAGGCAAATAGATAATGCAAACAGGCAATGACTTCACAAGGACCAATATGCAAATAAAGAGATGGGAAGAATGGAACCAGTGACTCGTTGAAGATAATGATTTGTTGGACCAGTTCCAGTTGCTGTGACAACTGTACGTCTGGTTAGGGAGGCTGAGATTCAACTCAGAAGACCGCGTCTTCACCTTATTCCCCTTGAGATAAGGACACCCAGTCCTTGCCAATCACTCTGGTAAGTCTTCAAGGTAGACTTCCAAACCTTCACAGACTTCGTTCACCGGCGATCCACAATGACTCTTGGATGCTCAGAACGCGACGCCTAACCGGCTGGAGGATTCACAGTCCTCAAGTGTAATAAGTCTTCAGATCATACAGACAGGAAGTCTTCAGTGATGCCTAACACTCTTTGGCTCTGGGTGTTTAGGGCTTTGTCCTCGCAAGGAATTCTCTCTCAAAGGCTTCGAGGTGGTTTGCTCTCAAATGACAAAAGCCGTACACTAACTCTGAGCAGCCAACCGTTTATGGTTGTAGGGGGTGGGCTATTTATAGCCACTAGGCAACCCGACCTGATTTGTCCGAAATGACCCTGGGTCACTAAGGAACTGACACGTGTTCCAACGGTCAGATTTCAAACACACATGGCAACTTTACTTGGGCTACAAGCAAATCTGACTTATCTAGCTCTGGATAGGATTTGCTCTCATTGTCTTCGCTCGAAGACATAGGATTTTGGTTAAGCATCACTTCAGTCATTCTAACTGGTTCACTTGGACCCCACTTAACAGTACGGTGGTTCCTATGACTCAACAAAGAAGAAAAAGAACGACGAAACAACTAAGTCTTCGCACTCCATAGTCTTCACGCAATGTCTTCTCTTGTCATAGTCTTCAATGTGAATGTCTTCACATACCACCTTTGACTTCAATGTCTCCATACATTTTTAGGGGTCATCTCCGGTAGGAAAACCGAATCAATGAGGGACTTCTACCTGTGTTATCCTACAATTCTCACAAACACATTAGTCCCTCAACCAGGTTTGTTGTCAATACTCCAAAACCAACTAGGGGTGGCACTAGATGCACTTACAGGGTCTATCCCCATTTTGCGGACTATGTCCTAATATATCAGGTTTAAACTACTGCCGCCATCCATGAGGACTCGTGTGAAATGGCATCCGTCAATTATCGGGTCTAACACCAAGGCAGCCCATCCTGCATGCCGGATACTTGCCGAGTAATCACGATGATTAAAGGTGATCGGTTGGGACAACCAGTGGCAGAACTCCGCAGTGATAGGCCCTGGGGCACGTGTCTCTAAGAGTGCCGCTTTGTTTCTCCCCTTCATCACGTGTAACACGTTTACTGTTTTGATTTCTGGTGGGAATTTGTTCTGTTCCCCAGTGCTTTGCTTGCGAGGCTCGTCCTCGTCTTCGCTTGGTGTATCCTGCCCCTTGTGTTCGGCGTTGAGCTTGCCGGACTACTTGAAGACTCAACATTCTCTATGGGTATGATTTTCAGGTTTATCGGGGGTGCTGTGGGTCTGGCATATTTTGTCCAAAATCTTGTTTAGGCTGGATAGCTCGTCTCTGTTGCCTTTGGAGGGCAGCTTTTGCTGACCTGGCCGAGAGCTTCTGAATCTGGCGTTTACCGTCGTGCTCTTTGGGCTGTCCTCTTTATTCTGGCGCTTGTTTTTGCTGCGTCGTGGTTTCCCGTTTCGTCCCTGACTTCGGATGTACTTGGGTCGCTGGTGCTGCATCGGGCTAACCAGCTGTCCTCACCCGCGCAAAAGTGGGTCATGAGGCTTGTTAATGCTGCCATTGTTCTCGGCTTCTCTTGGCCGAGGTGTCTGGCAAGCCATTCGTCTCGAACGCTGTGCTTGAAAGCTGCTAAGGCTTCGGCGTCCGGACAGTCGACTATTTGGTTCTTTTTAGTGAGAAACCTGTTCCAAAGCTTTCAGGCTGACTCTCCGGGCTGTTGACTTATATGACTTAAATCATCTGCATCCGGTGGTCAGACATAGGTCCCTTGAAAATTTGCCCAGAAAGCGTCTTCGAGCTCTTCCCAGCTTCCAATGGAGTTTTCGGGGAGGCCTTTAAGCCAGTGCTGAGCTGGCCCTTTGAGCTTGAGGGGTAAGTACTTGATGGCGTGGAGATCGTCTCCTCGAGCCATGTGGATATGGAGGATGTAGTCCTCAATCCAGACCCCAGGGTCCGTCGTTCCGTCGTACGCTTCTATGTTTACGGGTTTGAATCGCTCTGGAAATTCATGGTCCAGCACCTCAACGGTGAAACATAGGGGGTGTGCGTGATACGTCTCCAATGTATCTATAATTTTTGATTGCTCCATGCTATATTATCTACTATTTTGGACTATATTGGGCTTTATTTTCCACTTTTATATTATTTTTGGGACTAACCTATTAAACGGAGGCCCAGCCCAGAATTGCTGTTTTTTGCCTATTTCAGTATTTCGGAGAAACAGAATATCAAATGGAGTCCAAACGGAATAAAACCTTCGGGAACGTGATTTTCTCACCGAACATGATCCAGGAGACTTGGACCCTACTCCAAGGAGTCAAAGAGGCGGTCACGAGGGTGGGGGGTGCCCCCCCCTAGGGCGCGCCCCCCTGCCTCGTGGGCTCCACGGTGGTCCACCGACGTAATCCTTCCTCCTATATATACCTATGTACCCCCAAACGATCAGAAGAGGAGCCAAAAACCTAATTCCACCGCCGCAACTTTCTGTATCCACGAGATCCCATCTTCGGGCCTGTTCCGGAGCTCCGCCGGAGAGGGTCGTCATCACGGAGGGCTTCTACATCATCATAGCCCCTCCGATGAAGTGTGAGTAGTTTACCTCAGACCTTCGGGTCCATAGTTAGTAGCTAGATGGCTTCTTCTCTCTTTTTGGATCTCAATACAAAGTTCTCCCCCTCTCTTGTGGAGATCTATTCGATGTCATCTTCTTTTTGCGGTGTGTTCGTTGAGACTGATGAATTGTGGGTATATGATCAAGTCTATCTATGAATAATATTTGAATCTTCTCTGAATTCTTTTATGTATGATTGGTTATCTTTGCTAGTCTCTTTCGAATTATCCATTTGGTTTGGCCAACTAGATTGGTAGTTCTTACCATGGGAGAAGTGCTTAGCTTTGGGTTCGATCTTGCGGTGTCCTTTACCAGTGACAGAAGGGCCAGCAAGGCACATATTGTATCGTTGCCATCAAGGATAACAAGATGGGTTTTATTTCATATTGCATGAATTTATCTCTCTACATCATGTCATCTTGCTTAAAGCGTTACTCTTTTTTTAACTTGATACTCTAGATGCATGCTGGATAGCGGTCGATGAGTGGAGTAATAGTAGTAGATGCAGAATCGTTTTGGTATACTTTTCATGGATGTGATTCCTATATACATGATCATGCCTAGATATTCTCATAACTATGCTCAATTTTGTCAATTGCTCAACAGTAATTTGTTCACCCACCGTAGAATACTTATGCTCTTGAGAGAAGCCACTAGTGAAACCTATGGCCCCCGGGTCTATTCTCATCATATCAATCTCCATCACTTTAATCTTGCTTTGTTTTTACTTTGCCTTTACTTTTTACTTTGCATCTCTATACCAAAAATACCAAAATATTATATCTATCAGATCTCACTCTCGTAAGTGACCGTGAAGGGATTGACAACCCCTAATCGCGTTGGTTGCGAGTAGCTATCGTTTTGTGCAGGTACGAGGGACTTGAGCATGGCCTCCTACTGGATTGATACCTTGGTTCTCAAAAACTGAGGGAAATACTTACGCTACTCTGCTGCATCATCCCTTCCTCTTTGGGGAAATCCAACGCAAGCTCAAGAGATAGCAAGAAGGATTTCTTGCGCCGTTGCCGGGGAGTCTATGCAAAAGTCAACATACCAAGTACCCATCACAATCCCTATCTCTCGCATTACATATTTTCCATTTGCCTCTCGTTTTCCTCTCCCCCACTTCACCCTTGCCGCTTTAATCGCCCTCTCTCTCTCTATCCTCCCTCTCTATTTGCCTCTTTTTGCCCACTTGCCTTTTGTTTGCTCGTGTGTTGGATTGCTTGTTTGTCGCGATGGCTCAAGATACTACCAAATTGTGTGACTTCACCAATACCAATAATAATGATTTCCTTAGCAGTCCGATTGCTCCTCTTGCCAATACTGAATCTTGTGAAATCAATACTGCTTTGTTGAATCTTGTTATGAAAGATCAATTCGCCGGCCTTCCTAGTGAAGATGCCGCTACTCATCTGAATAGCTTCGTTGATTTATGTGATATGAAAAATAAAAAAGATGTTGATAATGATGTCGTTAAATTGAAGCTATTTCCTTTTTCCCTTAGAGATCGTGCTAAAGCTTGGTTTTCGTCTTTGCCTAAAAATAGTATTGATTCTTGGAACAAGTGCAAAGATGCTTGTATCTCTAAGTATTTCCCTCCCGCTAAGATCATCTCTCTTAGAAACGATATTATGAACTTTAAGCAACTTGATCATGAACATGTTGCACAAGCTTGGGAGAGAATAAAATTAATGATACGTAATTGCCCTACTCATGGTTTGAATTTGTGGATGATTATACAAAATTTTATGCCGGATTGAATTTTGCTTCTAGAAATCTTTTAGATTCGGCCATGGGAGGAACTTTTATGGAAATCACTTTAGGAGATGATACTAAACTCCTAGATAATATTATGGTTAATTATTCTCAATGGCATACTGAAAGATCTTCTAATAAAAAAGTGCATGCGATAGAAGAAATCAATGTTTTGAGTGGAAAGATGGATGAACTTATGAAATTATTTGCTACTAAGAGTGTTTCTTCTGATCCTAATGATATGCCTTTGTCTACTTTGATTGAGAATAACAATGAATCTATGGATGTGAATTTTGTTGGTAGGAATAATTTTGGTAACAACGCTTATAGAGGGAACTTTAATCCTAGGCCATATCCTAGTAATCCTTCTAATAATTATGGGAATTCCTACAACAACTCTTATGGAAATTATAATAAGATGCCCTCTGAATTTGAGAATATTGTTAAAGAGTTTATGAATTCACAAAAGAATTTTAATGCTTTGCTTGAAGAGAAATTGCTTAAAGTTGATGATTTGGCTAGGAACGTTGATAGAATTTCTCTTGAGGTTGATTCTTTAAAGCTTAGATCTATTCCTCCTAAGCATGATATCAATGAGTCTCTCAAAGCCATGAGAATTTCCATTGATGAGTGCAAGGAAAGAACCGCTAGGATGCGTGCTTCCAAAGATGCCTTTATTAAAGCGTGTTCTTCCAATTCCTATGAAAATCAAGATGAAGATCTAAAAGTTATTTATGTGTCACCTATTAAATCTTTGTTTTGCAATATGAATCTTGATGAAACGGAATACGATCTTCCTTTACCTAGAAGGCGTTCTAAAAATTCAGAGTATTTAGATCTTTATGATGAAATTGATGAAAGTGGGATTGATAGAAATAAAAATCTAGATGTTGCTAAACCCACTATATTGGATTTCCAAGGAATTTAATTATGAAATTTGGTCTTTAATTGATTGTATTTCCTTGTTGCAATCCGTGCTAAATTCTCCACATGCTTATAGTTAAAAGAAAGCCTTCACCAAACATATTGTTGATGCCTTGATGCAATCTTATGAAAAAAAAACTTGAGTTGAAAGTTTCTATCCCTAGAAAACTCTATGATGACTGGGAACCAACTATTAAAATTAAAATTAAGATCATGAGTTTTATGCTTTGTGTGATTTGGGTGCTAGTGTCTCCACTATTCCCAAAACTTTGTGTGATTTGCTAGATTTCCGTAATTTTGATGATTGCTCTCTAAACTTGCATCTTGCGGATTCTACTATTAAGAAACCTATGGGAAGGATTAATGATGTTCTTATTGTTGCAAATAGGAATTGTGTGCCCATAGATTTCATTGTTCTTGATATAGATTGCAATCCTTCTTGCCCTATTATTCTTGCTAGACCTTTCCTTAGAACGGTTGGTGCGATTATTGATATGAAGGAAGGGAATATTAGATTTCAATTTCCATTAAAAAAGGGCATGGAACACTTTCCTAGAAATAAAATAAAATTTCCATATGAAACTATCATGAGAGCCACTTATGGATTGCCTACCAAAGATGGCAATACCTAGATCTATCTTCGCTTTTATGCCTAGCTAGGGGCGTTAAACGATAGCGCTTGTTGGGAAGCAACCCAATTTTATTTTTATTCCGTGCTTTTTGCTCCTGTTTAGTAATAAATAATT
Source organism: Triticum urartu (assembly GCF_003073215.2). Classification (NCBI taxonomy): domain Eukaryota; kingdom Viridiplantae; phylum Streptophyta; class Magnoliopsida; order Poales; family Poaceae; genus Triticum; species Triticum urartu. The sequence continues at coordinate 535,404,901 of NC_053027.1, read as the reverse complement.
TATTTAGCCTCTGTTTTGGTTGTGTTTTTTGTGTTTAATTAGTGTTTGTGCCAAGTAGAACCGTTGGAAAGACTTGGGGAAAGTCTTGTTGAACTTGCTGTAAAAAACAGAAACTTTATCGCTCACGAGAACAGCTGTAATTTTTATTTTAAGAGTGATATTTAGTGAATTCTTTTTGCAGATTATTTATAGATAAATTCCTCACGTCCAGCGATTTATTTTAGAATTTTTGGGGTTCCAGATCTTGCGCTAGCTACAGATTACTACAGAATGTTCTGTTTTTGACAGATTCTGTTTTTCGTGTGTTGTTTGCTTATTTTGATGAATCTATGGTTAGTAAAATAGTTTATAATCCATAGATAAGTTGGAATACAGTAGGTTTAACACCAATATAAATAAAGAATGAGTTCATTACAGTACCTTGAAGTGGTCTTTTGTTTTCTTTCGCTAACGGAGCTCACGAGTTTTCTACTTTAAGTTTTGTGTTGTGAAGTTTTCAAGTTTTGGGTGAATTCTTTTGATGGATTATGGAACAAGGAGTGGCAAGATCCTAAGCTTGGGGATGCCCATGGCACCCCAAGATAATCCAAGGACACCAAAAAGTCAAAGCTTGGGGATGCCCCAGAAGGCATCCCCTCTTTCGTCCACTTCCATCGGTAATTTACTTGGAGCTATATTTTTATTCACCAACATGATATGTGTTTTGCTTGGAGCGTCTTGTATTATTTGTGTCTTTGTGTTTTAATATGCCACAATCATCCTTGCTGTACACACCTTTTGAGAGAGCCATACATGAATTAAAATTTGATAGAATACTCTATGTGCTACACTTATATCTTTTGAGCTATGTAGTTTTGCTCTATGTGCTTCACTTATATCTTCTTGAGCTAAGCAATTTTGCTCTATGTGCTTCACTTAGATCTTTTAGAGCACGGTGGTGGATTTGTTTTAAAGAAACTATTGATCTCTCATGCTTCACTGAAATTCTTTTGAGAGTCTTAATATCATGGTAATTTGCTTAATAATAACATGCTTGGTATTCAAGATTTGTGAAACTTTATTTTGAGTGTGTTGAATACTAAGAAAAGTTGGATGCTTGATAATTGTTTTGAGATATGGAGGTAGTAATATCAAAGTCAGGCTAGTAGATTAATTGTGAATTTGAGAAGTGCTTGAGTTAAAGTTTGCAAGTCCCGTAGCATGCACGTATGGTAAACGTTGTGCAACAAATTTGAAACATGAGGTGTTATTTGATTGTCCTCCTTATGAGTGGCGGTCGGGGACGAGCGATGGTCTTTTCCTACCAATCTATCCCCCTAGGAACATGCGCGTAATACTTTCGTTTTTGATGGCTTGTAGATTTTTGCAATAATTATATGAGTTCTTTATGACTAATGTTGAGTCCATGGATTATACGCACTCTCACCCTTCCATCATTGCTAGCCTCTATGGTACCGTGCATTGCCCTTTCTCACATCAAGAGTTGGTGCAAACTTCGCCGGTGCATCCAAACCCCGTGATATGATACGCTCTTTCACACATAAACCTCCTTATATCTTCCTCAAAACAGCACCATACCTACCTATTATGGCATTTCCATAGCCATTCTGAGATATATTGCCACGCAACTTTCCACCATCTAGTTTATCATGACACATCCATCATTGTCATATTGCTTAGCATGATCATGTAGTTGACAGAGTATTTGTGGCAAAGCCACCGTTCATAATTTTTTCATACTTGTCACTCTTGATTCATTGCATATCCCGGTACACCGCCGGAGGCATCCATATAGAGTCATACTTTGTTCTAGTATCGAGTTTTAATCATTGAGTTGTAAATAAATAAAAGTGTGATGATCATAATTTAATAGAGCATTGTCCCAAAAAAGGCCAAAGAAAAAAAGAAGTCCCAAAAAAGAGAGAAAATAAATAAAAAGGGCAATGCTACTATTCCTTTTTCCACACTTGTGCTTCAAAGTAGCACCATGTTCTTCATATAGAGAGTCTCTTGAGTTATCACTTTCATATACTAGTGGGAATTTTTATTATAGAACTTGTCTTGAATATTCCAACAATGGGCCTCCTCAAGTGCCCTAGGTCTTCGTGAGCAAGCAAGTCGGATGCACACCCACTTAGTTTATTTTGTTGAGCTTTCATACACTTATAGCTCTAGTGCATGCGTCGCATGGCAATCCCTACTCCTTGCATTAACATCAATTTATGGGCATCTCCATAGCCCATTTATTAGCCTCGTTGATGTGAGACTTTCTCCTTTTTTGTCTTCTCCACATAACCCCCACCATTATATTCTATTCCACCCATAGTGCTATATCCATGGCTCACGCTCATGTATTGCGTGAAAGTTTATGAGTTTGAAATTATTAAGGTATGAAACAATTGCTTGGCTTGTCATCGGGGTTGTGCATGATGAGAGCATTCTTGTGTGACGAAAATGGAGTATGACTAAACTATATGATTTTGTAGGGATGAACTTTCTTTGGCCATGTTACTTTAAGAAAACATAATTGCTTTGTTGGTTTGCTTGAAGTATTATTATTCTTTATGTCAATATGAACTTTTGTCTTGAATCTTCCTAATCTAAATATTCATACCACAATTAAGAAGATTTGCATTGAAATTATGCCAAGTAGCACTCCGCATCAAAAATTCTTTTTTTATCATTTACCTACTCGGGGACGAGCAGGAATTAAGCTTGGGGATGCCTGATACGTCTCCAACGTATCTATAATTTTTTATTGCTCCATGCTATATTATCTACTATTTTGGACTATATTGGGCTTTATTTTCCAGTTTTATATTATTTTTGGGACTAACCTATTAACCGGAGGCCCAACCCAGAATTGCTATTTTTTTCGCCTATTTCAGTATTTCGGAGAAACGGAATATCAAACGGAGTCCAAACGGAATAAAACCTTCGGGAACGTGATTTTCTCACCAAACGTGATCCAGGAGACTTGGACCCTAATCCAAGGAGTCAAAGAGGTGGTCATGAGGGTGGGGGCGCCCCCTCCCCAGGGCGCGCCCCCTTGCCTCGTGGGCCCCTCGGTGCTCCACCGACGTACCCCATCCTCCTATATATACCTACGTACCCCCAAACGACCAAAAGAGGAGCCAAAAACCTAATTCCACCGCCGCAACTTTCTGTATCCACGAGATCCCATCTTGGGGCCTGTTCCGGAGCTCCACCGGAGAGGGTCGTCATCACGGAGGGCTTCTACATCATCATAGCCCCTCCGATGAAGTGTGAGTAGTTTACCTCAGACCTTCGGGTCCATAGTTAGTAGCTAGATGGCTTCTTCTCTCTTTTTGGATCTCAATACAAAGTTCTCCCCCTCTCTTGTGGAGACCTATTCGATGTAATCTTCTTTTTGCGGTGTGTTTGTTGAGATCGATGAATTGTGGGTTTATGATCAAGTCTATCTATGAATAATATTTGAATCTTCTCTGAATTCTTTTATGTATGATTGGTTATCTTTGCAAGTCTATCCATTTGGTTTGGCCAACTAGATTGGTAGTTCTTGCCATGGGAGAAGTGCTTAGCTTTGGGTTCGATCTTGCGGTGTCCTTTCCCAGTGACAGAAGGGGCAGCAAGGCACGTATTGTATCATTGCCATCGACGATAACAAGATGGGGTTTATTTCATATTGCATGAATTTATCTCTCTACATCATGTCATCTTGCTTAAAGCGTTAATCTGTTTTTAACTTGATACTCTAGATGCATGAATTTAATCTTGCTTTGTTTTTACTTTACCTTTACTTTTTACTTTGCATCTCTCTACCAAAAATACCAAAATATTATATCTATCAGATCTCACTCTCGTAAGTGACCGTGAAGGGATTGACAACCCATAATCGCGTTGGTTGCGAGTAGCTATCGTTTTGTGCAGGTACGAGGGACTTGAGTGTGGCCTCCTACTGGATTGATACCTTGGTTCTTAAAAATTGAGGGAAATACTTACGCTACTCTGCTGCATCATCCCTTCATCTTCGGGGAAATCCAACGCAAGCTCAAGAGATAGCAGTGCGGCACCCCTGTATTTGGGTGTACCATGGTGTTCGGATTTTTCTTGTGTTGCATTGCGTGCTGGAGCGCGCTTGCTTGGCCCGTAGATGGATCTGGTTGCGCCGTCCTTGTGATGCGAGCCCTCACGTGGATCGCGTACTGGCTTGTGTGCGGCGTCATTTGCTGCTCTAAGTTGGCCACGAGGTCGTCTATCCGACCGGATGGCTGTTTTGTTTTTTGATTGCGGGGGATCTAAGGCCTCCTCATCGAATTTAGGTAGCAGCTTTCGGGTAGCTCTTTGTGTGGCGACTACCGCCGTATTTTGCTGCAGTGTTGAGTACTTTAATCCATCTAATTCTGAGTGTGTCTTGTGCAACCCTGAGCCTTTGTTTCTGCTTTCTCAGACTCCTCGCAGTGGCAACAAGCCTTTGATGGGTATTCTGTTGTTTCGGGTGCCTGTCCGGTGTGATGTCATCCGGACTATTATCTTCGCTGGAGTCGGGTTGTTCGGTTTGATTCTCCGCATTGCCGTGTTCGGACGGTGGTTCAATGCTGTGTTTGTCATCCGCTGGCTCACCTTGCTCTATCGCTGGGTCTATATGATCGATATTTCTGCCGAGGCGGGATTTGGAGCGGCGCTTACGCCACTGCTTTGGCTGCTTCTCGAGGGAACGATCCTCCGCTGCGTCCTTCCGTTCCTCGTCGTCGTTTTCTTTCGGTGTGTCCACCATGTATACATCATATGATGAAGTGGGCGTCTAGTGCCATGTGGGCAGTGGCTCCTGTTTGTCTCCTACATCGTCGTCCATACCGTCGATGTCTTTGGAGTCGAAGTCGAGCATGTCGGTCAAATCGTCGACAGTGGCTACTAAGTGGGTGGTGGGTGGGTGGCGAATTTCTTCGTCATCCCCATCCCAATCCTGCCGGACATGGTTCGGCCAAGACTCTCCTGACAAGGAGAGAGACTTTAATGAATTCAGTATGTCACCAAAGGGTTAGTGCTGAAAGATATCCGCGGAGGTGAACTCCATGATCGGCTCCCAGTCGGATTCGATAGGCATGGGCGCGGGTGGTTCGGAGTCCGTGGCCGGGGAAGAGTCCGGCAGTTCGGCGTCACGGCTCCCGTGAAGGGTAAGGTCGATACTCGGCTTGATCGCCACTGAGAATGCAGCCTCCGTGGCGGGGTCTATCCACCCGTCCATGGATGGCACAATTGGCTCCGAATTGAGGGTCGGAGCGGTTGCCGGTGCGGTCTCCTGAACATTGTCCGATGGCAGAGCTAAATCATGCTCATCGTGATCATGCGGCGCACTCGGCAGGGGCTCGAATCCGTCGAAGATCAAGTCTCCGCGGATGTCGGCCGTGTAGTGTAAGCTTCCAAACCTGACCTGGTGTCCAGGGGCGTAACCCTCGATCTGCTCCAGATGGCCAAACGAGTTGCCCCGCAGTGCGGAGCCACCGGATACAAAGATCTGTCTGAGAAGAAAAGCCTTACCCCGGACTGCATCGCTATCGATGATTGAAGGAGCCATCTAGCCTAACGCCTACGACACAGAGGAACTCTCAATGAAAGCACCAATGTCGGTGTGAAAACCGGTGGATCTTGGGTAGGGGGTCCCGAACTGTGCGTCTATGGAGGATGTTAATAGGAGGCAGGGGACACGATGTTTTTGCCGAGGTTCGGGCCCTCTTGATGGAGGTAATACCCTACGTCCTGCTTGATTGTTCTTGATAATATGAGTAGTACAAGAGTTGATCTACCATGAGATCAAAGAGGCTAAACCCTAGAAGCTAGCCTATGGTATGATTGTTGTTCCTACGGACTAAACCCTCCGGTTTATATAGGCACCGGAGGGGGCTAGGGTTACAGAGAGTCGGTTACAAGGAAGGAGATCTACATATCCGTATTGCCAAGCTTGCCTTCCATGCCAAGGAGAGTCCCATCCGGACACGGGACGAAGTCTTCAATCTTGTCTCTTCATAGTCCAATAGTCCGGCCAAAGGATATAATCCGGCTGTCCGGATACCCCCTAATCCAGGACTCCCTCACCGGGTCTACTTGGCCGGTTTATCCAACAGCTTCTTGGTCCAAAAAGGTGAATTGTCCTGTAAAAATTGAATGAGTATGAACAGGCAGTACAAAGGAAAACATAGTACAAGTAGGCATTTGATTCAGGGCTTACAGCTGGCGGTTTATTCTAAATGTAGAAAGGATTTAATCCGACTTGACTACAATCTTCTAAGCTCTCATTTAGCAGGGTTTTGTTCATATTGTTGACTTCTTCATCAGTCATTTTGATCTGGAAGTGGCGTTGAGGATCTGTTAACTCGCTGGTGTACTCGCACATTAAGCTGGACCGGCGGCTTAGAGGCAAGATTCTCCAGGCAACCCAATATCGAACTAGATCAATTCCGGTCAATCCGTTGGCCATTAAGGCCCGGATCTTTGCAAAAACCGGCACATGTTTCTTCCGCTCTGCTGTGCTGATACGGTCTGGAAGATGATGTATGTTACTAAGCCGGCTGGCGTGATAACCCGGCAATTATCTTGGCAATAAAACCAAGTCTGGTTCCAGTCTTTGGGGTGACTAAGAAGAGTGGCAGCTGGGAAGGTGGATTCTTTCCGGCGCTGTACAGAAATGCCGCCTAGCTCTAAGCTAGGCCCGTCTGTGAACTTGTTTTGCCGGTTTAAGTAATAGTACTCCTTGAATAGTTCTATGGTTGGCTCCTGTTGAAGGTATACCTCGCAGAATACTTGGAAGTTGTAGATATTTGAAACAGAGTTGGGTCTGATAGCTTGTGGATGGAGCTTGAAAAAATGCAACACATCCCGGAAGAATTTTGAGCCGGGAGGGCTGAAGCTCCGGTTTATGTGGTCAGTAAAGACGATCACTTCGCCGTCCTTAGGCTCAGGACGAGTTTCATTGCCCGGAACCCACCAATGGATGACATCTTTTTTGGCCAAGACGTCAGTCTGAACATATTCGTTCAGGTCTTCCTTGGTGACCCGGGAAACGACCCAGTTGGAAGCGGTGACAGTATTGACCATTTTCGAGGAAAAAGGCCTAAAAGAGAAAATATTACTGGCTTAAGATCATGTTATTAGGCCTGATCATTGATTTAAAGGTAAAAATGTGGTAAGCAGGTTAACAGGTTAAGCCGAAGAATGAACATTGAAGTACGCATATGTTCATATTGACAGCATAAAAGGGGACTAATGGTACCTACCGGATTAATGATTCTGTTATTAAGCCGGATATAGTTTAAAAGATAATTATATTATGCAGAGCCAAATGATAAGGATGAATAAGCAAGCATGGTTAACCCGGAGAAGCATTGTCGGGTCACGCAAATTATGAAGTATATGATGGCGGCTTAAACAAGGAATGGTGTTGTATGGTGAATCACGGTTGGTTGGATAAGCCGCCATGGCAAGTTATGGAACTTCAATTCTATCAATGAAAATTTTGCTAAGTGATGGAAAAACAGGTTTCACAAACTGGAGCTATAATTGTGGATCTACAGCAATGCAAGAAAGACAGTAAATCCTAAAACTAAAGTGGCGGCAGCAGAAGAGTTCATGTGCCCCGATGAGTTTTTTCTATGGAGAGATGCTATTTTGATGGTAAAAATGAATGCTAAACTACAAACATACAAAGTTCATGACCTATTCAGATTGAATGTTTCTCGAGTTTGTGATAGGATAATTTGTAACGAGCAACAAGTAAGAAAAGTAAATAAAGTGCAGCAAGGTGGCCCAATCTTTTTTGTAGCAAAGGACAAGCCTGGACAAACTATTATATAGAGAAAAGCGCTCCCGAGGACACATGGGAATATCGTCAAGCTAGTTTTCATCATGCTCATATGATTCGCGTTCGGTACTTTGATAATCTGGTATGTGGGTGGACCGGTGCTTGGGTACTGCCCTTACTTGGACAAGCATCCCACTTATGATTAACCTCTATTGCAAGCATCCACAACTACAACAAAAGTATTAAGGTAAACCTAACCATAGCATGAAACATATGGATCCAAATCAGCCCCTTACGAAGCAACGCACAAACTAGGGTTTAAGCTTCTGTCACTCTAGCAACCCATCATCTACTTATTACTCCCCAATGCCTTCCTCTAGGCCCAAACAATGGTGAAGTGTCATGTAGTCGACGTTCACATAACACCACTAGAGGAGAGACAACATACATCTCATCAAAATATCGAACGAATACCAAATTCATATGACTACTAATAGCAAGACTTCTCCCATGTCCTCAGGAACAAAAGTAACTACTCACAAAGCATAAACATGTTCATAATCAGAGGGGTATTAATATGCATATAGGATCTGAACATATGATCTTCCACCAATTAAACCAACTAGCATCAACTACAAGGAGTAATTAACACTACTAGTGAGGGAGTCCTGGATTAGGGGGTTTTGAGAGGAGATGGTGCTGATGAAGATGTTGATGGAGATTGCCCTCCCCCGATGTGAGGAGCGTTGGTGATAATGATGGTGATGATTTCCCCCTCCGGGAGGGAAGTTTCCCTGGCAGAACAGCTCCGCCAGAGCCCTAGATTGGTTCCGCCAAGGTTCCGCCTCATGGAGGCGGAGTTTCATCCGAGAAGATGGCTTCTTATTTTTTTTCCCATCGAAAGACTTCATATATAGCAGAAGATGGTCGCCGGAGGGCCACCAGGGGACCCACGAGGTAGGGGGGCGCGCCCAGGCGGTAGGGCGCCCCCCCCACCCTCGTGGGCAGGGTGTGGCCCCCTGGTGAAGTTCTTGCTCTCAGTATTTTTTATATATTTGGAAAATGTCTTCCGTGGAGTTTCAGGACTTTTGGAGCTGTGCAGAATAGGTCTCTAATATTTGCTCCTTTTCCAGCCCAGAATCCCAGCTGCCGGCATTCTCCCTCTTTATGTAAACCTTGTAAAATAAGAGAGAATAGGCATAAGTATTGTGACATAATGTGTAATAACATCCCATAATGCAATAAATATCGATATAAAAGCATGATGCAAAATGGACATATCAACTCCCCCAAGCTTAGAGCTAGCTTGTCCTCAAGCGAAAAGCCAAAATCGAAAAATATGTCCACATGTTTAGAGATAGAGGTGTCGATAAATATAAAATACGGACATGAGGGCATCATGATCATTCTTAGAACAACAACTTATATAATTCTTGTCATATGATTTCTTATGCTAGATTAATAATTCAATCACAATTTCAAGTATGAATCGTAAACTTCATTGAAAACTAACAAACTATAATCTCCGTCATTGGAGCAATTGGAATTTATCATAACATAGGAAATAGTCAACATATAAGAGCTTTTCAGCAAGTCCACATACTCAACTATCATATAGTATTTCACAATTGCTGACACTCACGCAATACTTATGGGTATGGAGTTTTAATCGGACACAGAGAAAGATAGGGGCTTATAGTTTTTCCTCCCAACGTTTTACCTCAAGGGTAATGTCAGCAATAATAGTTCATGAAAACTCACATCCAATTAGCCATATATACCAAGATCTTTCCAACATACTGTTCTTGCCAAAGGATAAAATGTAAAAAGGACGGGTGAAGATCACCATGACTCTTATGCAAGGTAGGAGATAAATGTAAAGCATAGGCCCTTCGCAGAGGGGAGCAGAGGTTGTCATGCGCTTTTATGGTTGGATGCACAAAATCTTAATGCGAAAGAACGTCACTTTATATTGCCACTTGTGATATGCACCTTTATTATGCAGTCTGTCGCTTTTAGTTCTTCCATATCACATGATCCTATAAAGCTTATTTTCTCCCACACTAATAATTCATACATATTTAGAGAGCAATTTTTATTGCTTGCAATGATGACAACTTACTTGAAGGATCTTACTCAATCCATAGGTAGGTGTGCTGGACTCTCATGGCAAGACTGGTTTAAGGGTATTTGGAAGCACAAGTAGTATCTCTACTTGGTGCGATGAATTTGGCTAGCATAAGGGGGAAAGGCAAGCTCAACATGTTGGAGGATCCAAGATAATATAATTTATCTCAGATGTAAGAAAACATAACCCATTACATTGTCTTCCTTGTGCAATGTCAACTCTTTAGCATGTCGTATTTTAATGAGTGATCACAATCATAAAAGATTTCCAAGATAGTATATCTATATGTGAAGACCTCTCTTTATTTATTACTTCCTATTAATTGCAACGATGACCAAAACTATGTTTGTCAACTCTCAACAAATTTTATCCATCATACTTTTTCTATGTGAGCTCATTACTCTCCATAAGGCTCACATGATCTCTTTGTTTCTTTTTATTTCTTTCTGTTTTCTTTTATTCACTTAGGATCATGGCAAATAATCAAGCCCTTGACTCAACACTAATCTATATTATATATAGCTCATGGACTTGATTACATAGAAGGATAATAAAGCAAAACTCACAACTAGATCATACTAAGAACTTTTATTCTACTTCAAGATATTACCAAAAGGATCGAACTAAGAAAAAGGTAAAGATAAAAGTGATGGTGATATGATACCGGGGCACTCCCCCAAGCTTGGCAGTTGCCAAGGGGAGTGCCCATACCCGATGCTCAGTTCTTCTTTGTTGGTGAAGAAGGTGGAGTTGTTGATGATGGATAGTCACACATCGAGCGTAGGAGGTCTTCTAACTTGCGGATAATGCCTTTGAGTGCAATGATATGCTCCTTCAACAAAATATTTTCATGTGTGAGATACTTATTTTGTATACGAGCTAACTCAATCATCTTGAAAGCTTCGATCTCAGTTGGGGTAAGAAGATTGTGATCAAGTTGAAGGATGTCTGTTGTTGCCGGAACTTGGTCCTCCATTGCCTTCTTGATCCCTTCATCCTTGCTGATCTCCATGTGTCCTTCTCTCTTCAGCTCTATCTTCATTAGCCAAGCATCATTGCCCTCATGGTTGGAGGAGGAGGGAGACGACATAGTGCCTGGCCTTGACAACCCTGACAGAAAACAGCTCAAAACAAAGATAGGAGATTTTTGCGTGATACAGGAGTCAAAACCCCTGGGAGATTATATAATGAATTTTTACCAACCAAAATACGTGTCGTGTACGAAAACGGAGTCCGGAAAGCGCACGAGGTGCCCACGAGGTAGGGGCGCGCCCAGTAGGGTAGGGCGCGCCCAGTAGGGTAGGGCGCGCCCTCCACCCTCGTGCAGCCCCCGTGTCCTTCCCGGACTGCTTCTTATTTTTCTATTTTTCTAAATATTCCAAAATGGAGAAATATTGCCTTAAAAACTGTTTTGGAGTCGGTTTACTTACTGTACCACATACCTATTCCTTCTCGGAGTCTGAAACATTCCGGAAAGTGTCCCTTGTGTATTCCTTCGGGGTTACAGTTTCAATAATATTGGTTTCAACATTTATGGGATTACCTGAGATATAATGTTTGATTCTTTGACCGTTAACCACCTTCGGATTTGTGCCTTCGGAGTTGTTGATTTTTATGGCACCAGAACGATAGACCTCCTCGATAACGTAAGGACCTTCCCATTCAGAGAGAAGTTTTCCTGCAAAAAATCTTAAACGAGAGTTGTATAGCAATACATAATCACCTACATTAAACTCACGCTTTTGTATTATTTTGTCATGCCATCTTTTAACTTTTTCTTTAAACAACTTGGCATTTTCATAGGCTTGGGTTCTCCATTCATATTTAGCAAGCATTTTACGGAAAACACCATGAATAAAATGTGAACCACCATCAGTCCTTAAATATCTAGGGACTCCAAATCTTGGAAAAATAACTTCTTTAAGCATTTTAATAGAAGTGTTATCATCAACACTACTAGTTGGAATAGCTTCTACCCACTTAGTAACGTAATCAACAACAACTAAAATATATGTATATCCATTAGAGGAAGGAAAGGGTCCCATATACTCAAAGCCCCAAACATCAAGTGGTTCAGTTACGAGTGAATAGTTCATGGGCATTTCTTGACGTCTACTAATATTACCAATTCTTTGACATTCATCACAAGATAAGACAAACTTACGGGCATCCTTGAAGAGAGTAGGCCAATAAAAACCAGATTGCAATACCTTATGTGCAGTTCTATCTCCAGCATGGTGTCCTCCATAAGCTTCGGAGTGACACTTGCGTAGGATCTGTTCCTGTTCATGCTCAGGTAGACAACGTCTAATAACACCATCTACTCCTTCTTTATAAAGATGTGGGTCATCCCAAAAGTAATATCTCAAATCATAGAAGAACTTTTTCTTTTGCTAGTATGTGAAATTAGGTGGTATAAACTTAGCAACAATGTAATTAGCATAATCAGCATACCATGGAGCAGTATGAGAAGCATTTATGACATTTATTTTCTCATCTGGAAAGCTATCATCAATAGGAAGTGGGTCATCAAGCACATTTTCTAACCTAGACAAGTTGTCTGCAACGGGATTCTCAGCTCCTTTTCTATCAACAATATGTAAATCAAATTCTTGTAGCAAGAGAACCCATCTAATAAGTCTAGGTTTAGCATCTTCCTTATCAGTGTGAATAGTTACTTTAGAATCAACAATATAAGGTCTGAACTTATCACAAGCAAATACAACTGCTAAGAATTCTTTTTCAGTGGTAGCATAATTTCTTTGAGCATTGTCTAGGGTTTTACTAGCATATTGAATAACATTTAATTTCTTATCAACTCTTTGTCCTAGAACAGCACCTACAGCACAATCACTAGCATCACACATAATTTCAAAGGGTAAATTCCAATCAGGTGGCTGAACAATAGGTGCAGAAATCAATGCTTTCTTAAGTATTTCAAATTCTTCTACACAATCAGCACCAAAAACAAATGGTATATCTTTTTCTAATAAATTAGTCAGAGGCCGAGAAATTTTTGAGAAGTCCTTAATGAACCTCCTATAAAATCCGGCATGACCAAGGTGAAGGAAATATGCCCTAGAGGCAATAATAAAGTTATTATTTATTTCCTTATATCATGATAAATGTTTATTATTCATGCTAGAATTGTATTAACCAGAAACATAATACTTGTGTGAATACATAGACAAACAAAGTGTCACTAGTATGCCTCTACTTGACTAGCTCGTTAATCGAAGATGGTTATGTTTCCTAACCATAAACAGACAAAGAGTTGTTATTTGATTAACGGGATCACATCATTAGTTGAATGATCTGATTGACATGACCCATTCCATTAGCTTAGCACCCGATCGTTTAGTATGTTGCTATTGCTTTCTTCATGACTTATACATGTTCCTATGACTATGAGATTCAACTCCCGTGTGCCGGAGAAACACTTTGTGTGCTACCAAACGTCACAACGTAACTGGGTGATTATAAAGAGCTCTACAGGTGTCTCCAAAGGTACATGTTGGGTTGGCGTATTTCGAGATTAGGATTTGTCACTCCGATTGTCGGAGAGGTATCTCTGGGCCCTCTCGGTAATGCACATCACATAAGCCTTGCAATGCATTGCAACTAATGAGTTAGTTGTGAGATGATGTATTACGGAACGAGTAAAGAGACTTGCCGGTAACGAGATTGAACTAGGTATTGAGATACCGACGATCGAATCTCGGGCAAGTAACATACCGATGACAAAGGGAACAACGTATGTTGTTATGCGGTCTGACCGATAAAGATCTTCGTAGAATATGTAGGAGCCAATATTATGGGCATCCAGATCCCGCTATTGGTTATTGACCGGAGACGTGTCTCGGTCATGTCTACATTGTTCTCGAACTCGTAGGGTCCGCACGCTTAAGGTTTCGATGACAGTTATATTATGAGTTTATGAGTTTTGATGTACCGAAGGAGTTCGGAGTCCCGGATGAGATCGGGGACATGACGAGGAGTCTCGAAATGCTGGAGACATAAATATTGATATATTGGACGACTATATTCGGACATTGGAAAGGTTCCGAGTGATTCGGGTATTTTTCGGAGTACCGGGTAGTTACGGGAGAAGCAATGGGCCTTGATGGGCTTTAGTGGGAAGAGGAGAAAGGGCCAAGGGTCTGCTGCGCCCCCACCTCCCCTCTAGTCCGAATTGGACTAGGGAAAAGGGGGCCGGCCACCTCTCCTTCTCCTCCACTTCCTTCTCGCTTCCTTCCCTCTTAGTGGACTCCTACTAGGACTTGGAGTCCTAGTAGGACTCCACATCCTGGCCGCACCTAGCCTTGGCCAGCCTCCTCCTCCTCCATCCTTTATATACTGAGGCAAGGGGCACCCCATGAACACAAGTTGATCTTCGTGATCTATTCCTTAGCCGTGTGCGGCGCCCCCAGCCACCATAGTCCTCGATAATATTGTAGCGGTGCTTAGGCGAAGCCCTGCAACAGTAGTACATCAAGATCGTCACCACACCATCGTGCTGACGCAACTCTTCCCCGACACTTTGCTGGATCAAAGTCCGGGGATCGTCATCGAGCTGAACGTGTGCTAAAACTCGGAGGTGCCGTAGTTTCGGTGCTTGATCGGTCGGACCGTGAAGACGTACGACTACATCAACCAAACGCTTCCGTTGTCGATCTACAAGGTATGTAGATCACACTCTCCCCTCTTGTTGCTATGCATCACCATGATCTTGCATGTGCGTAGGAAATTTTTTGAAATTACTACGTTCCCCAACAGTGGCATCCGAGCCTAGGTTTTTATGGTTTGATGTTATATGCATGAGTAGAACACAAGTGAGTTGTGGGCGATATAAGTCATACCGCTTACCAGCATGTCATACTTTGGTTCGGCGGTATTGTTGGATGAAGCGGCCCGGACCAACATTACGCGTACGCTTACGCGAGACCGGTTCTCCCGACGTGCTTTGCACAAAGGTGGCTAGCGGGTGACAGTTTCTCCAACTTTAGTTGAACCGAGTGTGGCTACGCCCGGTCCTTGCGAAGGTTAAAACAGCACCAACTTGACAAACTATCGTTGTGGTTTTGATGAGTAGGTAAGATTGGTTCTTGCTTAAGCCCGTAGCAGCCACGTAAAACTTGCAACAACAAAGTAGAGGACGTCTAACTTGTTTTTGCAGGGCATGTTGTGATGTGATATGGTCAAAACGTGATGAGATATAAGTTGTTGTATGAGATGATCATGTTTTGTTAAAGTTATCGGCAACTAGCAAAAGCCTTATGGTTGTCTCTTTATTGCATAAGATGCAAGCGCCGAATAATTGCTTTACTTTATTGCTATGCGATAGGAATAGTTGCAAGAGCAATAGTTGGCGAGACGACCGTGTGACGACACATTGATATAGATCAAGATGATGGAGATCATGGTGTCATGCCGGTGACGATAGAGATCATGACAGTACTTTGGAGATAGAGATCAAAGGCGCAAGATGATGATGGCCATATCATGTCACATATTTTGATTGCATATGATGTTTATCTTTTATACATCTTATTTTGCTTAGTTTGACGGTAGCATTTTAAGATGATCTCTCACTAATTATCAAGAAGTGTTCTCCTTGAGTATGCACCGTTGCGAAAGTTCTTCGTGCTGAGACACCACGTGATGATCGGGTGTGATAGGCTCTATGTTCAAATACAACGGGTGCAAAACAGTTGCACACGCGGAATACTCAGGTTATATACTTGAGGAGCCAAGCATATACAGATATGGCCTCAGAACACGGAGACCGAAAGGTCGAGCGTGAATCATATAGTAGATATGATCAACATAGTGATGTTCACCAATGAAACTACTCCATCTCACGTGATGATCGGACATGGTTTAGTTGATTTGGATCACGTGATCACTTAGAGGATTAGAGGGATGTCTATCTAAGTGGGAGTTCTTAAGTAATATGATTAATTGAACTTAAATTTATCATGAACTTAGTCCTGGTAGTATTTTGCAAATTATGTTGTAGATCAATAGCTCGCGTTGTTGTTTCCCTGTGTTTATTTTTGATATGTTCCTAGAGAAAATTGTGTTAGTAGCAATGATGCGGATTGGATCCGTGATATGAGGTTTATCCTCATTGCTGCACAGAAGAATTATGTCCTTGATGCACCGCTAGGTGACGGACCTATTGCAGGAGCAGGTGCAGACGTTATGAACGTTTGGCTAGCTCAATATGATGACTACTTGATAGTTTAGTGCACCATGCTTAATGGCTTAGAATCGGGACTTCAAAGACGTTTTGAACGTCATGGAGCATATGAGATGTTCCAGGAGTTGAAGTTAATATTTCAAGCAAATACCCGAGTTGGGAGATATGAAGTCTCCAGCCAGCTGGCGAAAGGGGGATGTGCTGCAAGGCGATTAAGTTGGGTAACGCCAGGGTTTTCCCAGTCACGACGTTGTAAAACGACGGCCAGTGAATTGTAATACGACTCACTATAGGGCGAATTCTCTAGTCACCATCACCAAGTTAGTAGAACTTCGTGATGAACTATGATATGCAAGGGATAAGGGAAACGATTCCCAAGCTCTTCGTAATGCGGAAATTGACGAAGGTAGAAATCGAAAAAAACATCAAGTGTTGATGGTAGACAAGACCACTAGTTTCAAGAAAAGGGCAGAGGGAAGAAGGGGAACTTCAAGTAGAACAGCAAGCAAGTTGCTTCTCAAGTGAAGAAGCCCAAGTCTGGTCCTAAGCCTGAGACTAAGTGCTTCTACTACAAAGGGACTGGTCACTGGAAGCGGAACTGCCCCAAGTATTTGGCAGATAAGAAGGATGGCAAAGTGAACAAAAGTATATTTGATATACATGTTATTGATGTGTACTTTACTAGTGTTTATAGCAACCCCTCAGTATTTGATACTAGTTCAGTTGCTATGATTAGTAACTCGAAATGGGAGTTGCAGAATAAACAGAGACTAGTTAAGGGTGAAGTGACGATGTGTGTTGGAAGTGGTTCCAAGATTGATCTGATCATCATCGCACACTCCCCTATACTTTCGGGATTAGTGTTGAACCTAAATAAGTGTTATTTGGTTTTTGCGTTGAGCATGAATATGATTTGATCATGTTTGTTGCAATACGGTTATTCATTTAGGTAAGAGAATAAATTGTTGTTCTGTTTACATGAATAAAACCTTATATGGTTACACACCCAATGAAAATAGTTTGTTGGATCTCGATCGTAGTGATACACAAAATCATAATATTGAAACCAAAAGATGCAAAGTTAATAATGATAGTGCAACTTATTTATGGCACTACCGTTTAGGTCATATTGGTGTAAAGCGCATGAAGAAACTCCATGCTGATGGGCTTTTGGAATCACTTGATTATGAATCAGTTGATGCTTGCGAACCATGCCTCATGGGCAAGATGACTAAGACTCTGTTCTTCGAAACAATGGAGCGAGCAACAGATTTGTTGGAAATCATACATACTGATGTATGTGGTCCGATAAATATTGAGGCTCGCGACAAGTATCATTATTTTCTGATCTTCACAGATGATTTGAGCAGATATGAGTATGTCTACTTGATGAAACATAAGTCTGAAACATTTGAAAAGTTCAAAGAATTTCAGAGTGAAGTGAAAAATCATCGTAACAAGAAAATAAAGTTTCTACGATCTGATCGTAGAGAAGAGTATTTGAGTTACGAGTTTGGCCTTCAGTTTAAAACAATGTGAAATAGTTTCGCTACTCACGCCACCTGGAACACCACAATGTAATGGTGTGTCCGAACGTCATAACCGTACTTTATTAGATATGGTGCGATCTATGATGTCTCTTACCGATCTACCACTATCATTTTGGGGTTATGCATTAGAGACAACTGCATTCACGTTAAAAGGGCACCATCTAGATCTGTTGAGATGACACCGTATGAACTATGGTTTGGCAAGAAACCAAAGTTGTCGTTTCTTAAAGTTTGGGGTTGCGATGCTTACATGAAAAAGTTTCATCCTGATAAGCTCAAACTCAAATCGGAGAAGTGCGTCTTCATAGGATACCCAAAAGAAAATGTTGGGTACACCTTCTATCATAGATCTGTAGGCAAGATATTCGTTGCTTAGAATGGATCTTTTCCAGAGAAGGAGTTTCTCTCGAAAGAAGTGAGTGGGAGGAAAGTAGAACTTGATGTGGTAACTGTACCTGCTCCCTTATTGGAAAGTAGTTCATCACAGAAATCTGTTCCTGTGACTACTACACCAATTAGTGAGGAAGCTAATGATGATGATCATGTAACTTCAGATCAAGTTACTACCAAATCTCGTAGGTAAACCAGAGTGAGATCCACACCAGAGTGGTACGGTAATCCTATTCTAGAAGTCATGTTACTAGACCATGACGAACTTGCAAACTATGAGGAAGTGATGATGAGCCCAGATTCCACGAAATGGTTTGAGGCCATGAAATCTGAGATATGATCCATGTATGAGAACAAAGTATGGACTTTGATGGATTTGCCCGATGATCGGCAAGCCATAGAAAATAAATGGATCTTCAAGAGGAAGACGGACGCTGATAGTAGTGTTACTATCTACAAAGCTAGAATTGTCGCAAAAAGTTCTCGACAAGTTCAAGGTGTTGACTACGATGAGATTTTCTCACTCGTATCTATGCTTAAGTCTGTCCGAATCATGTTAGCAATTGCCGCATTTTATGAAATCTGGCAAATGGATAAACAAAACTACATTCCTTAATGGATTTACTAAAGAAGAGTTGTATACGATGCAACTAGAAGGTTTTGTCGACCCTAAAGGTGTTAACTAAATATGCAAGCTCCAGCGATCCATCTATGGACTGGTGCAAGAATCTCGGAGTTGGAATATACGCTTTGATAAGTTGATCAAAGCATATAGTTTTATACAGACTTGCGGTGAAGCCTGTATTTACAAGAAAGTGAGTGGGAGCACTACGACATTTCTGATAAGTATATGTGAACAACATATTGTTGATCGGAAATAATGTATAATTTTCTGGAAAGCATAAAGGAATATTTGAAAGGAGTTTTTCAAAGAAAGACCTCGGTAAAGCTACTTACATATTGAGCATCAAGATCTATAGAGATAGATCAAGACGCTTGATAAGTTTTTCAATGAGTACATACCTTGACAAGATTTTGAAGTAGTTCAAAATGGAACAGTCAAAGAAAGAGTGCTTGCCTGTGTTGCAAGGTGTGAAATTGAGTAAGAATCAAAGCCCGACCACGGCAGAAGATAGAAATAGAATGAAAGTCATTCCCTATGCCTCAGCCATAGGTTCTATAAAGTATGCCATGCTGTGTACCAAATCTATTGTATACCCTACACAGTGTTAAGCAAGGGATTACAATAGTGATCTAAGAGTAGATCACTGGACAGCGGTCAAAATTATCCTTAGTGGAATTAGGAAATATTTCTCAATTATGGAGGTGACAAAAAGGTTCATCGTAAAAAGTTACGTCGATGCAAATTTTGACACAGATCTGGATGACTCTAAGTCTCGATCTAGATACATATTGAAAGTGGGAGCAATAAGCTAGAGTAGCTCCGTGCAGAGCATTGTTGACATAGAAATTCGAAAAATACTTACGGATCTAAATATGGCAGACCCGTTGACTAAAATTATCTCACAAGCAAAACATGATCACACCTTAGTACTCTTTGGGTGTTAATCACATAGCGATGTGAACTAGATTACTGACTCTAGTAAACCCTTTTGGGTGTTGATCACATATCGATGTGAACTATGGGTGTTAATCACATGGTGATGTGAACTATTGCTGTTAAATCACATGGCGATGTGAACTAGATTATTGACTCTAGTGCAAGTGGGAGACTGAAGGAAATATGCCCTAGAGGCAATAATAAAGTTATTATTTATTTCCTTATATCATGATAAATGTTTATTATTCATGCTAGAACTGTATTAACCGGAAACATAGTACTTGTGTGAATACATAGACAAACAAAGTGTCACTAGTATGCCTCTACTTGACTAGCTCGTTAATCGAAGATGGTTATGTTTCCTAATCATAAACAAAAGAGTTGTTATTTGATTAATAGGATCACATCATTAGGAGAATGATGTGATTGACATGACCCATTCCATTAGCTTAGCACCCGATCGTTTAGTATGTTGCTATTGCTTTCTTCATGACTTATACATGTTCCTATGACTATGAGATTATGCAACTCCCGTTTGCCGGAGGAACACTTTGTGTGCTACCAAACGTCACAACGTAACTGGGTGATTATAAAGGAGCTCTACAGGTGTCTCCAAAGGTACATGTTGGGTTGGCGTATTTCGAGATTAGGATTTGTCACTCCGATTGTCGGAGAGGTATCTCTGGGCCCTCTCGGTAATGCACATCACATAAGCCTTGCAAGCATTGCAACTAATGAGTTAGTTGTGAGATGATGTATTACGGAACGAGTAAAGAGACTTGCCGGTAACGAGATTGAACTAGGTATTAAGATATCGACGATCGAATCTCGGGCAAGTAACATACCGATGACAAAGGGAACAACGTATGTTGTTATGCGGTCTGACCGATAAAGATCTTCGTAGAATATGTAGGAGCCAATATGGGCATCCAGGTCCCGCTATTGGTTATTGACCGGAGACGTGTCTCGGTCATGTCTACATTGTTCTCGAACCCGTAGGGTCCGCACGCTTAAGGTTTCGATGACAGTTATATTATGAGTTTATGATTTTTGATGTACCGAAGGAGTTCGGAGTCCCGGATGAGATCGGGGACATGACGAGGAGTCTTGAAATGGTCAAGACGTAAAGATTGATATATTGGATGACTATATTCGGACATCGGAAAGGTTCCGAGTGATTCGGGTATTTTTCGGAGTACCGGGTAGTTATGGGAGAAGCAATGGGCCTTGATGGGCTTTAGTGGGAAGAGGAGAAAGGGCCAAGGGGCTGCTGCGCCCCACCTCCCCTCTAGTCCGAATTGGACTATGGAAAAGGGGGCCGGCCACCTCTCCTTCTCCTCCACTTCCTTCTCCCTTCCTCCCTTCTTGGTGGACTCCTACTAGGACTTGGAGTCCTAGTAGGACTCCACATCCTGGCCGCACCTAGCCTTGGCCGGCCTCCTCCTCCTCCATCATTTATATACTGAGGCAAGGGGCACCCCATGAACACAAGTTGATCTTCGTGATCTATTCCTTAGCCGTGTGCGGCGCCCCCAGCCACCATAGTCCTCGATAATATTGTAGCGCTGCTTAGGCGAAGCCCTGCAACAGTAGTACATCAAGATCGTCACCACGCCATCGTGCTGACGCAACTCTTCCCCGACACTTTGCTGGATTGGATTCCGGGGATCGTCATCGAGCTGAACATGTGCTAAAACTCGGAGGTGCCGTAGTTTCGGTGCTTGATCGGTCGGACCGTGAAGACGTACGACTACATCAACCAAACGCTTCCGTTGTCGATCTACAAGGTATGTAAATCACACTCTCCCCTCTCGTTGCTATGCATCACCATGATCTTGCGCGTGCGTCGGAAATTTTTTGAAATTACTACGTTCCCCAACACAAGGAAACTTCTTATAGCTTTAATGTCCTTGGGACATGGCATCTTTTCAATAGCATCAAACTTGGCTTTATCAACTTCAATACCTCTTTCAGAAACTTTATGCCCCAAGACAATACCTTCATTGACCATAAAGTGGCACTTTTCCCAATTCAAGACAAGATTAGTTTCTTCCCATCTCTGCAAAACTCGATTAAGGTTTCTTAAGTAATCATCAAAAGAAGATCCATAGACCGAAAAGTCGTCCATGAAAACCTCACAAATCTTTTCACAAAAGTCAGAGAATATAGCCATCATGCATCTTTGAAAGGTAGCAGGTGCATTACATAAACCAAAAGGCATACGTCTATAAGCAAAAGTACCAAAAGGGCATGTAAAAGTAGTCTTTGATTGATCTTTGGCTAACACAGGTATTTGAGAGAAACCAGAATAACCATCTAGAAAGCAAAAATGTGTATGTTTTGATAATCTTTCTAGCATTTGATCGATAAAAGGTAAGGGGTAATGATCCTTTTTAGTTGCCTTATTTAATTTGCGGAAATCAATTACCATCCTATAACCTGTAACAATTCTTTGAGGAATCAATTCATCTTTATCATTAGGAATGACAGAAATACCTCCCTTCTTAGGGACACAATGGACAGGACTTACCCACTCACTATCAGCAACGGGATAGATTATACCTGCCTCAAGGAGCTTTAGTATTTCCTTTCTTACCACTTCTTTCATTTTAGGATTCAACCATCGTTGATGATCACGAACTGGTTTAGCATCTTCTTCCAAATTAATTTTATGTTGACATAGAGTGGGACTAATGCCCTTAAGATCATCAAGAGTATACCCAATAGCAGCACAATACTTCTTCAGAGTTTTCAATAATCTCTCTTCCTCATGCTCTGAAAGGTTAGCACTAATAATAACAGGATATATCTTTTTCTCATCAAGATAAGCATATTTAAGAGTATCAGGTAACGGTTTAAGCTCAAACACGGGATCACCCTTGGGTGGAGGAGGATCCCCTAGGATTTCAACAGGTAAATTGTTTTTCGGAATAGGTTCCTGTTTAAAGAATACTTCATCTATTACCCTTCTTTCATTCATAAACATATCATTTTCATGGTCTAGCAAATATTGTTCTAAAGGATCACTAGGAGGTACAGCAATAGAAGCAAGACCAATAATTTCATCCTTACTAGGTAATTCTTCTTCACGGTGTTGTCTACTAAATTTAGACAAATTAAATTCATGAGTCATATCATCTAAACCAATAGTAACAACATCCCTTTTGCAATCTATGGTAGCATTAACAGTGTTCAAGAAGGGTCTACCAAATATAATGGGACAAAAACTATCTTGTGGGGAACCAAGAACAAGAAAATCAGCAGGATATTTAGTTTTCCCACACAAGACTTCAATATCTCTAACAATTCCCATTGGTGAAATAGTATCTCTATTGGAAAGTTTAATTGTGACATCAATATCGTCTATTTCAGCAGGTGCAATCTCATGCATAATTTATTTGTATAGGGAATGAGGTATTGCGCTAGCACTGGAACCCATATCACATAAGCCATGATAACAATGATTTCCTATTTTAATAGAAATAACATGCATGCCTACCACAGGTCTGTTTTTTATCTTTAGCACAAGGTTTAGCAATTCTAGCAGTCTCTTCAAGGAAATGAATAACATGCCCATCAATATTATCAGAAAAGAGATCTTTAACAATAGCAATATCAGGTTCAACTTTAATTTGCTCATGAGGTGTATAAGTTTTAATATTGCTTTTACGAACCACGGTTGAAGCTTTAGCATGATCGTTTATCCTAATAGGGAAAGGTGGTTTCTTGACATAAGTAGTAGGAACAATAGGGTCATTATAAGTGACAATCTTTTCTTCAACTTTAATAGGTGCAGCTACTTTTACTTCTATGGGAGGATGATATTTAAACCACTTCTCCTTGGGGAGATCAACATAAGTAGCAAATGATTCAAAGAAAGAAGCTACTATCTCAGAGTCAAGTCCATATTTAGTGCTAAATTTACGAAAAATATCAGTATCCATAAAAGATTTAACACAATCAAAACTAGGTGTTATACCTGACTCCTTACCTTTGTCGAGGTCCCAATCTTCAGAGTTGCGTTTAATTCTTTCCAATAAATCCCATTTGAATTCAATAGTCTTCATCATAAAAGAACCAGCACAAGAAGTATCAAGCATGGTGCGATTGTTATCAGAAAGCCTATCATAGAAATTTTGAATAATCATTTTTCTCGAGAGCTCATGATTGGGGCATGAATATAACATTGATTTAAGCCTCCCCCAAGCTTGAGCGATGCTTTCTCCTTCGCGAGGCCAAAAACTACATATGTAATTGCGATCAAGATGAACAAGATGCATAGGATAAAACTTCTGATGAAATTCCAATTTCAATCGTTTGTAATTCCAAGACCCCATATCATCACATAGCCTATACCAAGTCGATGTGTCTCCCTTCAAAGATAAAGGGAAGACCTTCTTCTTAACAACACATCTTCGGGTACACCAGCAAGCTTAAATAGTCCACAAACTTCATCCACATATATTAGATGCTCATCAGGATGTTTTGTTCCATCTCCTAAAAAGAGATTGGCTAGCAGTTTTTCTATCATACCCAAAGGAATTTCAAAGCAGTCATTTTCATTTCCAGTAGGTTCAGTAGGTTGAGGAGCAACTCTTTGCTCTACTGGTCGGGGTGAAGATACCCCGAACAAGCCCCTTAGAGGATTACTTTCCATAATAACAAGTGACAGTAAATTTCAGCACACTATATAAATTTTTCCTTACCAAATTCCACCTACCAAAGGCGCTTCACTCCCCGGCAACGGCGCCAGAAAAGAGTCTTGATGACCCACAAGTATAGGGGATCTATCGTAGTCCTTTCGATAAGTAGGAGTGTCGAACCCAACGAGGAGCAGAAGGAAATGATAAGCGGTTTCCAGCAAGGTATTCTCTGCAAGTACTGAAATAAGTGGTAACAGATAGTTTTGTGATAGGATAATTTGTAAAAAGCAACAAGTAACAAAAGTAAATAAAGTGCAGCAAGGTGGCCCAATTGAAAGTGCTAGTGATCGACTAGAGGGGGGTGAATAGGTGATTTTCATGAAAGTCTTCAAAACATGGAAGTTTCGAAGACAGACGATAGAAATGAACCTATTAACATCCAGCGGAAGGTAGACTACACTAGCCAAGCCATAGTCAAGTATTCAATGAAGTGAAAGCACAAATACTAATAGCAGCTAGGCAGTATGGATCAGGATGGAAGATAGTATGAAGCCAATCAGAACAAGCAGTCACACAGTGAAGACAAATAGATAATGCAAACATGCAATGACTTCACAAGGACAAATCTGCAAATAAAGAGATGGAAAGGATAGAACCAATGGCTCGTTGAAGACAATGATTTGTTGGACCAGTTCCAGTTGCTGTGACAACTGTATGTCTGGTTAGGGAGGCTGAGAATCAACTCAGAAGACCGTGTCTTCACCTTATTCCCCTTGAGCTAAGGACACCCAGGTCTCGCCCAATCACTCTGGTAAGTCTTCAAGGTAGACTTTCAAACCTTCACAGACTTCGTTCACCGGTGATCCACAATGACTCTTGGATGCTCAGAACGTGACGCCTAACCGGCTGGAGGATTCACAGTCCTCAAGTGTAATAAGTCTTCAGATCACACAGACAAGAAGACTTAAGTGATGCCTAACACTCTTTGGCTCTGGGTGTTTAGGGCTTTGTCCTCGCAAGGATTTCTCTCTCAAAGGCTTCGAGGTGGGTTGCTCTCAGACGACAAAAGCCGTGCACTAACTCTGAGCAGCCAACCAATTTATGGTGTAGGGGGTGGGCTATTTATAGCCACTAGGCAACCCGACCTGATTTGTCCGAAATGACCCTGGGTCACTAAGGAACTGACACGTGTTCCAACGGTCAGATTTCAAACACACACGACAACTTTACTTGAGCTACAAGCAAAGCTGACTTATCCAGCTCTGGATAATATTTGCTCTCATTGTCTTTGCTCGAACACATAGGATTTTGGTTAAGCATCACTTCAGTCATCCTGACTGGTTCACTTGGACCCCACTTAACAGTACGGTGGTTCCTATGACTCAACAAAGAAGAAAACGAAACAATGAAACAATTAAGTCTTCGTGCTCCATAGTCTTCACACAATGTCTTCTCTTGTCATAGACTTCAATGTGAATACCTTCACATACCACCTTTGTCTTCAATGTCTTCATACATTTTTAGGGGTCATCTCCGTTAGGTAAACCGAATCAGTGAGGGACTACTACCTGTGTTATCCTGCAATTCTCACAAACACATTAGTCCCTCAACCAGGTTTGTCATCAATACTCCAAAACCAACTAGGGGTGGCACTAGATGCACTTACAATCTCCCCCTTTTTGGTGATTGATGACAAACTGGTTGAAGTTTTCAACGGGGATAAAAGTATGTGAAATTGTAAAGGATTTAAGTATTGTCTTCGTAAGTAGCAGGAAGGCTCCCCCTGAAGATGTGCATATAAGTATTTGCTTTTGAATGCAAATGCATATGGCAGGTTGTACTTGCGGAGCTCCTCTTTTACTTATGAACACAATTCATCATGCATGAAAGGATATATCAAAGATAATGACATGCATAATGGAAAATGGACGTCTGCCAAATGACTTCGTGCGGAATTTATCGTTGCACATGCGGAATTTATCATCGCATCACATAGTGTCGAAAAAGTAGCAGACGACCATCAAGTTTAAGTGTTACAACTCAAAAACAAACCAAATGTTTCAAAAGTGAGAGTTGTAAGCACTTTGAAAATGTAGCAAAAAGTAAAGCAACCACCCATATGGACCCGCTTGAAGACTATCAACTCATATGCTTCTCCCCCTTTTGTCAGTAAGGACCAAAAAGGTTTGAAGACATAGAGCTTCTACTCGTTCCCATGAGGTGCAGGCGAAGCAGCAGGGTCATCGTTGAGGTCCGGTGGTGCAGAAGAACTTGGTGCAGTGTCGAGATGCGCTGAAGGTGGAGGTGGTGAAGTGGCATCATCTTGATCATCGATAACTCTGGCATTCACCGTTGCAGTTGAGGAAGAATAGTCAGAGTCTTCAAGGGAGGGAGTCCGACGCAAGTGAGCATTCCTTGGAGGAGTGGAGTCAAACTTGAATCTTTCTGTGAAGCCATCATCTTGAAGATCTTCTTCAGCAGTGAGCAAAGTCAAACTCTTCCAAGACCTCCGACAGGTTTCATGTGTAACAAAGGCATTCTTGGTGGCAAGATTGCGAATGCGATTGATGTCCACCAAGAGGCTTTGCATCTGACGCTTAAGCCAGTCATGATGCTTATCCTGTTTCTGATGTAGCGTGACGAGAAGCTCTCGGTCATTGAGAACACGAGATCGCTTCCGAGGCCTTTGGGCAATGGTGCTCCCAGTGTCGTCAGTTTGGGTGCGAGGGGCACGTGTGTTACCAGCCATGGGATAAACATGAGAGACTGCGTGAACTCCTTCAATGGGCTGGGTGAAGCTTCGACGATCAACGTTGTGAAGATAGATTGGATTCTTAGCAGGCTCTGGGTAAATAGCTTCAACAGACAGATCAACCTCAGGCAAGAATACAAGATTATTGCGCGCAGACGGCTGATAGTTGAAGGCAGAGTGAAGCTTGATAAGGCGCATTACCCATGGAGCATAGAACTTCAGACCAAAGATGTCGGAGCCAGATGCAGCTAACTGCCGGATGAAGAAGTCTTGAGCATTGAAGCTGATGCCATTGAAGATATAGAAAACCAAAGTCTTCATTGCTCCTTCAAGCTTCGTTGCAGATGAATGTCCTTTGACAGGCCATAGAGTTTTCCTGATGATATGGTAAATGGTGCGGGGCAGATACTCTAGGTCTTCAACAAAGAATTCCGTTGGGTATTAGCGTCGCGTGGCAGAGGCTTCATCATGCTTAGCATTTGGCTCATGTTGGGTTCTGGCTTCTGAAAAATGCTCTCCAAAGCATTCTGGTGTTGTTGACAACCTGGTTCATAGTATTCACCAGGAGTGGGCAGGGCTGTGAGCTCAATGATGTCATGAGCTTTAGCTTCATGATGAACATCTCATGTCATCCACTCAAGGATCCAAGTCTTCAGATCCCTGTTGTATCCACGAATGTGGAGGGTAGCATAGAATTGAAGCAGAAGTTCTTCATTCCAGTGTTCCTTGACAGTCACAAATTAAGCAGACCCGCATCACGGAAGCAGTCAAGGGCTTCTTCAAGGCATGGCAGTCCAGCAATGGCTTCACAATCAAGATGCATGTGAGGGAAGATGCGTCCCTGATTGTTCAAGATGCATGAATAATAGCTTCACTGCTGATAACTCCAGAATTGGTCTAAAGAGATTCTTGGCCTTGTGTAGGGGTTCTTGTCACTGTTGAAGAATGTGTTGTGTGCCTTGAATCCATTCAGATTAAATGATCCTGGTGACATTGCAGTACCTGGAAACCGTGGTAGCCTGGTCTTTGGATTCTGGACCTGAGGCTTGTGCTCCACATGATAGGCAAATTGAGGACCGGGAGCATGCAGAGGAACCAGAATTGGCCAGCGGACGGTCACAAGCTGACAACGATCATATGCTTGCTCGATGGTGTGTGGCCTGGGAGGTGGTACAAGAGCAGAGGCATTGGTTTCAAGCTGCAGATTTGCATCAGGTGTAGCATAAGCTTCAGGTGCAGCGTCATCTGGCACCACATTAGCTTCAGGCACCACATTAGCTTCAGCCATGACAACGGCATTAGCTTCAGTGTTGATGTTGGTGGTCGCCTCAGTATTGGTAACCTCCACTTCAGGAGCTGGAGGTTCGGACACGTTCTCCTTGAGAACAACTTCAGGGTTGGACGGGGGTGTAGCAACTCTTTCTTCATCATGTGGTTCCTCTTCTTCATCGGCTGATGCAACCGAAATATCTTCAGCCACTTTGGCTTCAGATTCAGGGATGTTCACAGTAGGATAGGCTTCAGGAAAGACTTCGTGTGCGATGGATTGGCGCTCTTCTCCTTCGGGAACACTTGACAATGTGACCTATAGCCTAGGTCCTTTGCAAAGCCTATGAAATGCTGGCGATGCCTGTGGAGATGGAGTTGGTTGGGCCTCAAAGTCTTCACTGTCATTCACCGGAGTGGTGACCTGTGGTGGGGGAGTGACTGGTGTTTCTTCAGCACGAGGGGATTCTTGAGGGTGATCAACCCATGAGTCATCCTGAGCAATTGGCGTCAATGGACGACCAATGCTGATGAGTTCGTTGTTTGTGAGAACAGGCGATGATACCAAATTGTGCTCGATCTAAGGAAGGACTTCATAATCTTCAACATTGTCGTGAGGACCAATGTCTTCAGCTGTGGTGGGGTCAACAGCTGGATTCTCTTCAAATTCAGGAGCCTCTGTGGAAGCAGGCTCATGAACTACCAGACGACGTTCACGATATTCAGACGCAGGACGAGCAACAGAAATTGGCTCGACAAGAAGGGGCTCTGTGGTAGCAGCCCGGTTTCTCTTATTTGTTTTCCTTTTCTTGGTTGGGGGAGCATCATTAGTGGTGGCTTTGCTCTTGCGCTTTCTGGCTTCGGCTTCAGCTGCTCTAGTTGTCTTGAACTCTGAAGCCACTGTGGGGGCCATAGGCTTCGAGCCTGTCATACTGGCCCGGAAGACTGTGCGAGATGCTTCCTGCCTTGATGCTTCTGGTTCGGCCACAGCTGGCTTCTTCTTCTTCTTGGCAGCCATCCTGGGGTCGATGCCTGGTCGCCCCAAATCCTTGCGCTTTTCAGCTTCATTGTAGCCTTGAACACATTTGGCAGCAAGATTCTTCATGCAGTCACGAGAACCTTTTGCTTCTTCTCGTTTCTTGTGGAATGCCTCCTTGAGCTCATGCATCATGACCTTGAAGTTTTGAATGTCTTCAACATTGAGCTTGGCCATGTGCTTCTTGAACTAAGCCTTTTCATAGTCAATTTTGTGCTTCAGCTCAACAATCTTCTGGGCAAGAGCCAGCTCAGGAGCAATGGCTCTGTGGAAGGAGACGATGAGGCCAATTGGAAGCTGAAGATCATCAAAACTGACATCTGGACTGTCAAACCACTCATCAATAAACTTGTACAGGATCTCCACATCAAAGAGAGGAAGATCATTGAAGATTTCCGCCTCTTGCTTGCTCTTTATCAATTGCTCTAGAGAGTCATCGCCAAGATCGTTGTCGCTTGACAGATCAATGGCGTCATTCTCGTTCCTCAGAACAGCAGCAGGGGTTAGTGCTTGACTAGTGGGTTGCATGGGCTTTTTCAACTTGTCAGACTTGGAGATGCGTGAGAGATCTTAGACTGCACACTGACTTCAGGAGGTGTAGTGGCCAGAGGCTTCGCCCGTGATACCTTTGGTGCAGAGGGGGGCTTTGAAGCCTTTGGTTTCTTTTGCTTCACAGGCTTCGGAGGTGCAGACGCTTCATCAGAATCAGAGTCATCTGCAGAGTGGTCCACGGCTGCCCCTTGAACCTGAATGTGAGTGATGAGACCTTCTAAATTGTAGAAGGGCCCAATAAGATTGGGTTCAGCTTCACGTGTGCCGTCAGCTCGTGGTGCAGAGGGGCCTGGGTTGAAGTCTAATCCCAAAGACTTCTTGTTTTCCTTGGCCGAGTTCTTTGCAGCCTGATAGTTGCGCTTGAACAGATTATCTTCATGACACCATAACAGAGAGGATGGGTCGGCATTAGTAGGCTGAGGTCCACGAATCATGCAGGGGTAGAAGCGTTGAGCAATAGCTTCGGACTTTGACTTGGGCTGAAGACCTTTGTATATTATATCTCCCCAGGGTCCCTTTAAGGCATTCTTCTCAGCATACTCCTTGGTGACGAATCTGAACTTGAACCATTCCTCTGCCCAATGTCTTCGAATTCATTGGATTCGGTTCTTGCGTTCTCCATAGGTTTCTTATGGATCTGACTTGTATAACTCATAGAGATCCGGTGGCAGGTCCTTAGCAGTGTTTCCACGGCATTGTCTGCCGCCCTTCCTGACTGATTTTTGAGTTGTCATGAAGTTTACACTAAAAGGCTTCAACACTGTCGAAGTCTTCTGTCTACTGGTCAGACAGGAACTGGCTTTAGGATAATTTATGTGACGCTGTAAGAACTCTGCAAATGAATGCAAACTATGAGAACCAAGGGATTCTCCCACGGACATGTACCTATGACAGCATTAGAGATGCGAGGGAAGGGGAAGAGGTCATATGCATTCTCAGAAGATTTTGAAGATAAATCAGTTTAGAAGACATTAACCTCATAGTGCGAAGAAATTCACTCATATGTAGAGAGTTGGTTCCAAATTTATACGAATCCACGAATAAGTACAAGTGAGGAATCTAACTACTTTGTGAAGCATAAGTGAACATACTAGGCATGCTATGAGATGCAGAACGAGATAGATCCAACTTATAGGAATAGAAACCACTTGTGGTTGAAAAGGATGAATCTATCGGATCAAAAGGACCGTAAAAAGAGTTTTTATTTACCACACGAGGAACTGCTAGATGGAGTGGGAGAGGAGGCCAAGCAGTTCGATCTTCCGTGCCCTAACTTGGCAACGGAGGACACCTACGGCGACGGCGGAGAAGACGATGTCCGCGGCCGGCGTGAGGACGGCGTCGGTGAGGTCGCGACAGCTAAGCGCTTCGTCGCCGGTGTCGTCGAGGGCTAGTGGTGGCGCTAGGGTTTGTGAGAGAGTGGAAGAAGAGATAATGACTGGGGTGAGGCGTGTATTTATAGGGACAGGGACGGCACAGTGTTATTACATAGGTGCCCCTGGCGGTTCACATCTGAAGGACACGTGGCGATCATGCAACACATTGGAGGTTGTTTCACGTTCCCACACATGCCTGGATTGTCGGGTGGTCGTTCCCACTTCTCCGGGTTTCAGGCAAAAAGGATTAAGCATTTAAAACAGATTTAATGTTTGTCTCTGTATCTTCTGCTGACAAGGACGCAGCGAAGACATTCGACAGTTTCAATAGAATGCAAATGATTTGGATAGATAGACTTAAGACGGGAGCATAGAAAGGTCAGGGTCCGATCACATTCACTTAGTTCAAAAGATTCAACTAGAAGACATAGCTATAAGTGAATGCTGTAGAGGACAGAGACCAAATCATTACATTGAAGATAAACATGAAGCCATGTTAACAATGAAGACAAACCAAATGCGAAGACTTTGCAAATGCAACGCCAACAGAAAGTATTCCAAACAAAAGTTTGGTGGTGGCGTTACCCACCATGTAGGAAATATTAGACCCAGACACGTCGCACAATTATCGTGGCGCTCCGAAGTCAAATTCCGCGTTAATGTATTCACACTTAGAGTGTAAGTCTTCATTAGTTGAAGATATACGTTACTTCGTGTGTTTGCACATCTAAGTCATCAACATGCATAAGTGTTAGGATGTGTGCATGATCACAGGACATCTGAGGATTCCAAGATATTTAGCTCACACCGCAACTTGCAAAACCTTTTCTCATCCAAGGGCTTTGTGAAGATATCTGCCAGCTGCTCTTCAGTGTTGACGTGAATGATATCAATATCTTCCTTCATGACATGGTCTCTGAGAAAGTGATGACGAATCTGAATGTGCTTTGTCTTCGAGTGCTGAACTGGGTTGTTGGCAATCTTGATGGCGCTTTCATTGTCGCAGTAGAGTGGCACTTGCTTCAGATGAATGCCATAGTCTTTGAGTGTTTGCTTCATCCATAGAAGTTGAGCACAGCAATGTATTCAGATTCAGCAGTGGAGAGAGATACACAGTTTTGCTTCTTTGAAGACCAACACACAAGTGATCGTCCCAAAAAGTGACATGTGCCTGATCTAGACTTGCGATCCACCTTTTCACCAGCATAATCAGCATCCGAGAATCCAACTAGATCAAACTCTGAGCCCTTTGGATACCATAATCCTAGTGTTGGGGTGTGAGCCAAATATCGAAGAATTCGCATCACAGCTAAGTGATGCGATTCCTTTGGTGCCGCTTGGAATCGGGCACACATGCAAACACTAAGCATGATATCTGGCCTAGATGCACATAAGTAAAGCAAGGAACCAATCATGGAGCGGTATACCTTTTGATCGAACTCTTTACAATTGGCGTCAGAATCTAGATGACTCTTGGTAGGCATTGGCGTCAGAATCTAGATGACTCTTGGTAGGCATTGGCGTCATGTAACCTTTGTAGTCTTGCATTCCAAACTTCTTCAGGCAATCCTTGAGGTATTTCTTTTGAGATATGAAGATGTCGTTGCGTTGCTGTCGTATTTGAAGACCAAGGAAGAACTTCAGCTCACCCATCATGGACATCTGATATTGCTCTTGCATCATGTATCCAAACTCATCACTGTATTTCTGATTAGTGCAGCCGAAGATAATGTCATCCACATATATTTGGCACACAAACAGTTCACCATCATATGTCTTCGTGAAGAGCGTGGGATCCAGGGAACCAGGTTTGAAGCCTTTGCTCTTCAGGAAGTCCTTGAGTGTGTCATACCAAGCACGAGGGGCTTGTTTGAGGCCATATATTGCCTTGTTGAGCTTGTAAACCATGTCAGGATGTTTTTGATCTTCAAAGCCAGGCGGTTGTGCAACATACACTTCTTCTTCAATCTTGTCATTGAGAAAAGCACTCTTCATATCCATTTGATACAGAAGAATGTTATGATGATTTGCATAGGCCAGCAGTATGCGTATAGCTTCAAGCCTAGCCATAGGAGCAAATGTTTCATCGAAGTCAATTCCTTCAACTTGAGTGTATCCTTGAGCAACGAGACGAGCCTTGTTTCTGACAACTTGACCATGCTCATCTTGCTTGTTGCGATATATCCATTTAGTGCCTATGATATTATGCTTATGAGGATCAGGACGCTTGACCAGTTCCCATACATTATTCAGCTCAAACTGTTGAAGCTCTTCTTGCATAGCTTGAATCCATTCAGGTTCCATGAAGGCTTCATCAACTTTCTTGGGTTCTGATATTGAGACGAATGCAAAGTGTCGACAGAAATTTGCTAGTTGTGTTGCCCTTGAAAGAGTGAGTGGACTAGGTGCATTGATGCTATCGATTATCTTCTCAATTTGTACTTCATTCAACACGAGGATGAACAGGACGAAGATTTTGCTCTTGTTGATCATTGTCATCGTTAGAAGGATTGTCTTCAGGCTGAGTATTGTCTTCAGGTTGATCAGGTGCAGAGATGATGAGTTCCTCTTCGGACTATGCTTCAGACGGTATGATTTCTCCAGTTCCCACAAGCTTGATGGATTCACTAGATGGAACTTCATCTAGCACATTTGGCAGGTGCTCTCTTTGCGAGCCATTAGTCTCATCGAACCACACATCCACAGTTTCAACCACTTTATAGTGAAAGAGGTTGAAGACTCTATAGGAGTGCGAATCCTTTCCGTAACCAAGCATAAAACCTTCATGTGCTTTCGGTGCAAATTTTGAAGTGTGATGTGGATCCTTGATCCAGTACCTGGCACCAAATACTCTGAAGTAACTGACATTTGGCTTCTTACCAGTGAGGAGCTCATAGGATGTTTTGTTCAGAAGCTTGTGAAGATAAACACGGTTGATGACATGGCATGCAGTATCAATGGCTTCAGGCCAGAACTTCCTTGGAGTCTTGTATTCATCGAGCATCGTCCGGGCCATCTCAATGAGTGTTCTTGTAACGCCCTTGATGCGGCTATATCTCCCACGTGTCGAAGCACGACTTAGAGGCATAACCGCATTGAAAGCAATGTCGCAAGTGAGGTAATCTTCACACAACCCATGTAATACATAAGGGAAAGAGATACATAGTTGGCTTACAATCGCCACTTCACACAATACATGAATAAAGCATTACATCATCCAGAAACAATCAAGGTCCGACTATGGAACCAAAATAAAAGAAGACTACCCCAAATGCTACACATATCCCCGATCGACCCCAACTGGGCTCCACTACTGATCAACTGGAAACGGAACAACATAATGAACGAAATCTTCATCGAGCTCCTCCTTGAGCTGGGTTGTGTCACCTGCACGGCATCATCGGCACCTGCAAGCTGGTTTTGGAAGTAATCTGTGAGTCACGGGGACTCAGCAATCTCACACCCTCGCGATCAAGACTATTTAAGCTTATAGGTAGGGAAAGTGTATGAGGTGGAGCTGCAGCAAGCGACTAGCATATATGGTGGCTAACATACGCAAATGAGAGCAAGAAGAGAAGGCAAAGCACGTTCGAGAAACTATGATCAAGAAGTGATCCTAGAACAACCTACGTCAAGCATAACTCCAACACCGTGTTCACTTCCCGGACTCCGCCGAGAAGAGACCATCACGGCTACACACACGGTTGATGCATTTTAATTAAGATAAGTTTCAGGTTTTCTACAACCAGACATTAACAAAGTCCCATCTGCCCATAACCGCGGGCACGGCTTTCGAAAGTTCAAATCCCTGCAGGGGTGTCCCAACTTAGCCCATCACAAGCTCTCACGGTCAACGAAGGATGTTCCTTCTCCCAGGAAGACCCGATTAGGCTCGGAATCCCGGTTACAAGACATTTCGACAATGGTAAAACAAGACCAGCAAAACCACCCAGATGTGCCGACAAATCCCGATAAGAGCTGCACATATCTCGTTCTCAGGGCACATCGGATGAGCAAGACATCGGGTAGGCCAGCCCAGAGTTGCGCCTGGTAGCCCCGGACATCGCTCAGTTGGACCAACACTTAGAGAAGCACTGGCCCGGAGGGGTTAAATAAAGATGACCCTTGAGCCGGCCGACCCAAGGGAAAGAAAAGGCTAGGTGGCAAATGGTAAAACCAATGTTGGGCCTTGCTGGAGGAGTTTTATTCAAAGCGAACTGTCAAGGGGTTCCCATTATAACCCAACCGTGTAAGGAACGCAAAATCCGGGAACATAACACCGATATGACGGAAACAAGGGTGGCAAGAGTGGAACAAAACACCAGGCATAAGGCCGAGCCTTCCACCCTTTACCAAGTATATATATGCATTAATTAAATAAGAGATATTGTGATATCCCAACAAATATCCATGTTCCAAACATGGAACAAGCTCCAATCTTCACCTGCAACTAACAACGCTATAAGAGGGGTTGAGCAAAGCGGTAACATAGCCAAGCAACGGTTTGCTGGGACATGGTGGGTTAGAGGTTTGACATGGCAATACGGGAGGCATGATAACCAAGTGATAGGTATCACAGCATAGGCATAGCAAAAGAGCGAGCAACTAAGCAAGCAAAGATAGAAGTGATTTCGAGGGTATGGTCATCTTGCCTGAAATCCCGCAAGGAAGAAGAACGAGTCCATGAAGAAGACAAACGGACGTAGTCGAACGAATCCTCACAAACGCGGCGTTATCGGAACTAACCCGAAGAAGCAACACCGGAAAGAAGCAAACACCACATGACTTATTTAGTTCTCTCTCGTTTAGGTACTCGACAATATTAAATGTTGTTAAACATGGCAAGGGAAGAAGCATAAAGGAATTATCTATCTAAACAATTTAAATGGGGCCGGATATAGCAAACAACAAATCTGGTAAATACCCATGTGCATTAGTAATTTGGTGCAACAACAATTTTAAACATTTTAATTGTTGTTATCATGATGCGAATGACATGAACAAGTTTATGCAATTTTTATTAAAAGTTGACAAGAGCATTATGAAGCATTTGTCACCGTGGTGGAAAGAAAAGGGGTGCCACGACAACGATAACGGTAATGGTGCCACGGCAACATTCCGGTTCCGGTAACTCGATTGAGATACCGAGGCAAAGGAGAAGTGTGCGGATGCATGTAAAAGATGGTGGGGCGCTCCCGGATTCCGGGTGTCCCACGAGTTGGCGACAAGGAAACGAGTCACAATTTGAACAGGGTGCAAACACGAGCATCTCAAACATCGCAAGCATTCGTTCACGGATGTCGCCTCGAGGTTATACCTTCGAAGCGTGCGTTATCGGAGGGGTTCGAGTTCGATGCGGTGTAGGGGAAGTAGATATTCTCGGGACGCCGAGGGAAGTAGTGGTTCATGTCCATAGATGTTCGGGGTCACGACATGGAACTTGACGTCCACGGGGTCTTCAACGATGGTCGTGGTACATGTTCCATAGACGTTAGGGCGTCGTAGTGGTACACGTTCACGGAGTAGGTCATACACATCGTCGGTAGATGTTCACTTGACGGCCTTCAACGGCGGTAGTTGTTCTCGTTTCGTCGTTGAAGTAGTTGCACATGTCATAGTGGTACTTGACGATCTCGAAGACGGCAGAAGACGAACTTGGTGGTCCCGTTACACGGTTCTTCGGAGATGGTAGTTGTACATGACCATATATGTCCAGGGTCGTCGGGGTACTTGTCGGTCGGGTCTTGACGGTCCCACTTTTGCGACGGTAGTCGTGCTAGTCGGCGGTAGTGGAACTTGACGAATCCGAGGTCTTCGAGGTCGACGGTAGTTGTACATCTCATAATGGAACTTGACGGATCCGAGGACTTCGGGCGTCGTGGTACTTGTCACGTTCTGGAACCGAAGTGGTACTTGGCAATATTCGGGACGGTCTTGGCGATTCCGGAGACACGGTATAGGTACTTGACGCAACACCGCGTAGTCGTCCTAGGGGCATCGGAGCTAGTTGGACTTGCCGGTCTTTATGATCTGAAGGGCACTTGGAGTCTTCGGTCACAGGTGCTTGGCAGGTCGTCGAGGTTGAGTGTGAGTTCATCGGAGCAGGGACTCCGGCGAAGGGAAAGGGAGGCGGCGACATGCTGCTGATGGTGCTCCAGCGAGATGGCGACGGACTTGGGGTGCATGGGGCGCCGAGGCGCTGAGCTGCTGCTGTTCGATGCAGAGAAAGGAAGCCAGGCGACACGGAGGAGGCCGGGAAGACGGGGAGGCAGCATGGCTCAGCGATGCTGATGACCTCGTGGCCATGCCGGGTGACGGGTGCGGCTTGGGGAGGCGCAGTTGACAACAGCGACAGGGCACCAGCAGGGCGAGGAAGAGGTCGGGCATCAGGGAGGCAGGCACTTCGGCGATGCGGCGATCTCCTGGCAAGGCGGCGGCGTGCCTGCTGGCCCTTGGAGAGGCGGAGCGACGGGGAGGAGAGCTTGGGGTCGAGCGTGGTGCAGGGATCCGGCGGCAGGAGCAGGGAGCTTGGTGCAGCGACGGCAGAGGCGCGGCGCTTCAGTTGAGACTTGGCACGCAGCAGCGTCGGGTGAAGCAGGACACAGCAGTGGGGCGACGAACGGGTGGCGTAAGGCGGTGGCTTGGCGGCCATGGAGGTGGGTCGGCACAAAGGAGGAGGACGAGGGGGAACGAGCGGGACTCCTCCCTGGTGGCGGGTCGAGGAGGGGGGTAGCAGGCCAGGGTGGTGGAGGAAGGCCATGGAGGAGGTGCATGGTGCGCGCTAGGAGACGAGAGGGAGAGGGTCGACGGGAGGAGGAAAGGGATCGGGCACGGGGCTCTCCTGGCGGCGCAGCGAGGGGAAACGGGAGAGAGAGGTAGCGATCGGTTAGGGTTAGAGTAGTGGGCTGCGGGAGATGGGCCTAGGAGGTCGGCCGAGTGGAGAGGCGAAAAGGCCAGGGCCTTAGAGAGGGATTAGGAGGGGGGTCGGCTGGACCTGCAGATGGGCCGGCCAGTTGCAGCTTCGGTTCAAAAAGCCAACCTTTTGCTATTTCCCATTTACAAAGAAGTAGACAGGAGGAAAAAGGAAGGAAAGAAAAAGGTAGGGGTTTTAGAAAATGCTGAAACTTCTCCTACTGAGTCTAAGAATTATACTTAGTCCAAGAAAATAAGTTTCACGCGAAATAGAAGAGTTTAAGACAAACTCAGTTAAATATAATACAAAAGATTTGAACTAGGACGAGGTTTTAGGAGTATCCAAAAATGTTCAGATTTTTGGAGGAACCTCGGAATATGATGAAAGAATAAATAGCAAAGTTAGAGGCCAAGAGTTGTGATAACAAAGGCATCGAGATTTATTTTGCAAGTGTGTTCCGGTGAATTCCAACAAATGGAATATTTAATATAGCTCCCTACTATCAGGAGGGTATGTTATAAAGAGAAGTCACCAGGTGAATTCCCTCAATTTAAATGGATCAAAGATCCATGCCATTTGTTTAGTTGAGTTGCAAAAGACTTATGACATGATGACATGATGACATAATGCAAAGCACATGATACAACGAACCAAAACGAAATACCCGACAACACTCGGAAACATGGAAGGCATCTGAAGCTCCGGTCTTGGGGCGTCACAACACTCCACCACTACAAGAGGATCTCGTCCCGAGATCTAGAATGGCACCGGAGGGAAAACGGACGAGAAAAAAGAAGAGGTAAAACTAAGTTGCTTCCTTGACAAACGAGTGAAACCAAAGAACCTTGAGAGGTTGAACAACTTGAAAGAAAGAATACAACGAAGATGAACAAAGTTGAAAAAACTCCGTTATAAAAGAGAAACAAGGAAGAACAAATTCAGGCAGCACTCTGGTTGAAAAATGATAAGCAACTTGATAAGATGAAAAGAACTAGAAGAGATGACACAACACTCCGATTAAGTGGATAAGCAAAGGAAAGAACATGATCTTTGATAAAACGATATGATGGTTGAAGAAAGCAATATCACAATGCCTCCGGAATGAAAGAATAGAAGTTGGACGTCGGAACAAAAGAACGGAGAAGAAAACAACATCTTCTACCTCCAATGAGCTTGAAAAGCATCTTTAGGAGAAGGGTCGAATAGAATTGTTGGAAAACCAACAACGATAAGAGTAATCTTGTTGTGGGCTTATAGAAAACATCTTAAAATTATGAGGTGAAATTCCGCCACTAACGGAAACAATAGATTGGATTGAAATGAACAAGGAGACGAGGAACTTATTTCATCGAGAGGATAAATGAAGAACTTGGATCATTTATAAACACCATAAATAGCAACAATCCTTACGGAAGGCTTTAGGTGAAACAAGACACAAGATAACTCCAACGAAGAGATTGATGGATTTAAAATGCCACATTCTTGATAACTTGTGAAACATGAAACACGAAGGAAAATTATCAAGAATGACATAACACCACCTTAAAAGATAAAATAGGAAGAACTGCACTTAGAAATGGAAGATGAAGAATGTTTGAGCTCCTCTGAAAAGTATCTCGATGAACACTTTGAGAAGGAGTTGAATCTTTGATGAGCCATCATGTAGATCCTCCATGAAGAACTCCAGTAACAAAAGGATGATCAACGAAAGGAAAGAGAAGTTGAAAACACAAGGTGATGCCTTGCGATAATTTAGATGGAGCTTTGCGATGAGATAAGTGAAAATTTGGAACTCTGGATTAAAGATGAGCAAAAGAAACCAAGAATTTTTCAATGAACCTCTGGAATAAGGAATAGAATTTACTCGATGAAACAAGAATAAGAATTACATTATGTGTATCCTTCACTAGTTAAATTGATGCCAAGCAACAGATTTGGCATACTACTTATTCTCGTAGAAAAGATTAAGATAGATATAGTGCAAACTTGAGAAGGTCTTCAATGAATCACCAGTCGGGATTGGAAAGAACGAATGAATTGATACGATAACAAAGGAAGAGAAAATCTTGAACGAACCACCGGTAAGAATTGAAAATGAATGAAATAAAGGGGTGAATCACCGGTAAGAATTAGAGAACGAATGAAGATACTTGAGGGAATTTGATACAAGAGAACAAAGAGATGACGAGCTGATTAGAGAACAGTTGAACGATGCACCGGTAAGATTTAGAGAAAGAGAGCTGAAAGTTGAGAATAAATACTTCTGAGGTGATGGGCTCTGGAGAACCAAACTGAAAAATACTCCTGAATTGTTCCGGTAGGGTGAAAAGAATTCTCACAATCAAAACAATTATGAGAGTATGGCATCAAACTAGAATCACGAATCTTGAAGAGAATGTAGCAAGAATGAGAGAAGACTCTTCTTCGGTCTTCAAAATCCAAGAATGACGATGAGAAACACCACCATGAATCGTTGAGATACTCCGGAATGAAGAATAGAAAGGTTGAGCCAACGGTGAAAAGAATTTGAAATATCTTGGAGAAACCATCTGACTGATGACAATTCATTCCTACGTCAAACTTGGAAAAGAATTTGAGAGGCTCCGATAAAATTAGAAGAGTCAGGTAAGATCCTGGGAAAAGACCTGTGGGTTAGGCCCACTCAAGAGAAACACTGTTGATGATTTAAAAGATAGATTGCACCGGCTAAATTAAATGGCTTGAATGAGATTACAACCTCGAAATAGGTTGATCGAATGCGTAGTGGAAACATGAATCTTCGAGATATCTTCAGCACTCCGGAACAATTGAATAGCAAGCGGGGAATGATTATGAGGAGCACCGGTCATACAAAAAGCATTGGGCAAAATGAAAAGACTATGCTCAATACAAAGCTTGAATTGAATCCACCGGAGAAGATAAAAGAAATGAAGAATGATGAACTTGAAGCTCCGTTAGCATCTTCTTGAGAATCACTGGATAAGAATATTGACGGAAAAGAATGGAGAGACTTCATATGAACAAAATGGATACTTGATTAAGACATCTGAGTCCTTGAATAAAAAGGGATGGGAGGGTGGGGAAAAACAAAGTCAACTTGGAACGGATGAAGGTAACACCGTTGAGAAGAACTGAAATTGGATCTTGCTGATGTTGAAAATGATCGGATCCACTTGAATAGAGACACACCGGTTGAGAAGAAATTTAGATGACAAGGTCGGTGATCAAGAAGGATTGATATTCCATAGGAGTGTGAGAACATAGCTTAGGAAAGGGATGGAATCCACATTTGACTTCGAAGCAACTCGAATACCACAACTGAAAACAAAACAAATGATTGGCTTGCAGAATAAGCCAGAACAAACATATGATAGAGATTTCGTCCAAAGTTTTCGTGGTGGGGCCTACATGGGCTCAATCGTACAACACCATTGTAACATGCCAAATTTTCAATTTGGAATGTTATACATTAGATCATCAATGCATATCATATTTTATTTTGCTTTTGGTTTGATCCTAGGAATTTCTACGCAACTCAAGGACCCACAGAGAGAGTTGGGAAATTCTTTATTTTCATATTTGAGTTTTCTCAAATTTTGAGAATAGGATCATTTGATTTTTATTATTTTATCATCAATTATTTCTATTACAAAAATATGAGAGAGGGAATAAAATGACTTTCCCAAAATAAATAAATATTGAGGATTTAATAATAAAATCAAATAAGATTTTATTTCGGAGTTTTTCGTTATTTTATTTGAATTTAGGAAAATGTGCGTTTTTCAAAATTGCATTTAGGCCCCAAATAAATGTTCACCTTGTGCGGCTTAATTTTATAAGCCCGGGAAATTTATTTCGGGATTTTTGGAGTCCGTTTAGTATTTCTTTTTTTTTCTTCTGCGCGTAATTATTAAAAAAATCGCACCGACCTACGGGCCGTGTCCGACCGGGACTCCGGCCCGCGTAGGCTTTATAAGCCGGGGGGAGCCCAGCCGAAGCCAGCCCGCCTGCGCCCCTGAAACCCTAGCGCGCCACGCCGCCGCCGCCACCTGCCGTCGCCAGAGCCGCCGACCCGCCACCCGAGGTCGCCTCGAAATCCGTGCCGCCGTTTTTTTTAAAACCGTTCGGTTTTTCGTCGGTTTTTTTGTTTCGGTTTTTTAAAATAGATCGGTTTTTCCGATTTATTTAATTAGCGAGCGTTCGTCCGTTCGTTCGTTCTAGCGAACGTTCGTCGTTTTTCTTTTTCTCGGATTAAATCCGCAATTTTTCTGATCGCGATTTCTTATCCGATTTTCGTTTTAGTATAACTTTTCGCTCGTTTACCGGAATCAGGCGATTCAAGCGCCTGGAGTTTCGTCTCGAAACCCTCTATCCGTTTAACCAACTTAAACAAGTTTTTCCTACTGTACAATTTGACTTAGATCCAGATTAGTAGAACGAAGTTGTTTTCTTTCGCCATTTGACTTTCGTTGCTTCGTTCGATTTGATTCTTTTCGCAAACCGGAGTTCTTAAGTTGAACCTTCTGGTTAGATCTCTGATTCGAGTTTTACCTATGCATTAGATGAGTACTTATTGTGTGTTTGTTTGTCTGTGATAGAATACCCGGAGTGCGTCGCTTGTTACTTCGAATCGCTAGGTTTCGCGGATCATCAGCAAGGCAAGTAACACTTTGATCATACATTTTCTACTACCCGGT
This sequence comes from Triticum urartu, assembly GCF_003073215.2. Taxonomy (NCBI): domain Eukaryota; kingdom Viridiplantae; phylum Streptophyta; class Magnoliopsida; order Poales; family Poaceae; genus Triticum; species Triticum urartu. The sequence continues at coordinate 535,362,055 of NC_053027.1, read as the reverse complement.
TTTAATGCATTAGATCAAATCCTCAAACATTGCATGATTAGGATCTAATTAAATTGTGGGATGGGAAGTAGTTGAGGTAGTACCTATTACCTGTTTATTTTCAAACCTTTGGGAGTTACTTCTACGTTTGCTTATTATGCCATGCTATGCTAGTAGACGTGGATTGGGTGAGTGATATCGATGACAGATGTGAGTTTGTTAATTAATGGTTTATCTAAGGTGGCAACTTAAACACACATCTGGGTGGATTGAGGCACCTGGGTAATCCAGGATTTGCCTGTTTTCTTTTGGACCGCCACCCAGGCTCAAAGGGATCATGAGATTATTCATACTAAAAACTTCCGTGTGCGGCCACAAGCTATTATGGGCTCTAGCATAGTTGACTAAGTCATGCGAACTCTTACAGTGGTAGACTAGCAGATGTAGGGGATGTAGGTGGTACGGTCTACCCGATCGTAAGGTGCTAGCGCTTCTGAAAGACTATGTCTCGGTCATCCATTTCTCAAACACCATGTAGTGCGAGAAACCAAACGGAGGCGATCGAGTCTTGTGGGGAAAAGTGCGCAAACCTCTGCAGAGTGTATAAACTAATCATGGTTAGCCGTGTGCCGGTTAGGGACATCTTGAGTATCTAGTACTTGGATTATCATGTGAATCTCAACATGTTACTTTAAATTAATTTTGTTGGGTTTTTGTTAACGATGATGTTTAATTGGGATTGAGGATGCTGTCAACCATTCTCAATGTTTAACAACTACCATGATAGTTAAATTAATTTTATTCCTTTGTAGTAGGGAAAAAATTGGCTTTACACAAAACTATAACCATAGAGCTTTCCACCAGCCAAATATGCATATAGTATAGCTGTTTCATTCCATTACTCTCTATGTGTTACCTTGCCAGCATATTCCATGTGTTGACCCGTTTCGGGCTGCAACGTTAATGTTGCAAACTTTTCAGACGACAATTAAGGAGTTTTAGGTCGTGGTCCTATACTCAGTGATGCCGTTGGAGTTGATGGACTCACTTATCTTCCAAGCCTTCCGCTGTTATCGTTATTAGATGGCCTTAAGCCATATTTATTGTAATAAATTCTCTATTGAGACACTCGATGTAATAAGTGTGTGATTGCTACTCTGTTATAAATCCTCCGAGTACTGTGTGGTGTCAGCATTACTGATCCAGGGATGACATCGGAGCACAGAGATCAAACCGTTTGAGGTCTGGTCGCTACAGAGATGGTATCAGAGCACGCGCTGACTGTAGGAAATGACCACTAAGCTAAAGACCTAGATCACTATTCATTCTCTTCTTTTCTGACCTCTCATCTTTTCTACTCTTTAGGATGGCGGATGCAAGGAACAAGTTCACGGAACCGGATGATGATACACCCTTTGGACTTCACTTGAAGGAAGTCACTAGATACCTGAACATAGGAGTACCAAGCTTCACCGGAGCCTACAACGCCACTTTACCTGAAGAAGAGCGCTGGACGATTCAAGTTCAAGTTCTAGGAAGGACGTTCATGCCAGTCACTGAGCCCATAGAGTTTTATTTTGATGCACCAACTTGGAGTCTAGGAAAGAGCATGGCAGCTCACATCGCCATGGGACGCATTGGAGAAGTCTACCGCGATGATCTCAAGGATACTATCTACCAGATTTGTGGACGCCGAGATGCGCACTGGGAGATGATCAGCACCGGAAAGGATAGATCCATTGCAGCTTTTATCCAGGAATTAAACCAGCACATTCGACGTCAGGAGAATCAGATGTGCACCGACATGATAGATCTGAAGAAGGCGAGGACAAGATTCAAGGAACCGGAGGAAGAACTCAAGGCTACACGTGAAGATTATGAATAGGAAATTGAAGTATTGGTGGAGAAGAATGACGATCTGATCAAGAAGATCGGGATATTTATGGGAGGCCCTACACCAGTAGATGAAGACGAAGAATCCAAGGAGATTCCCCCGGAAGACTACATCCTCATGGACGACACCGACTCAGACCCAGATGATAGCGAGGATGACTATGTTGATGAAGCCGGACAGATATCATGGAGTCTGCAACCGAAGAATATTTCTAGTAGACCACCTCATCAGTAGTAGTAGTCCACCATGTAAATACAGTAGTCCGAGCACTTTTGCGATAGTTAGATCGATTGTATGCCCTTGTTTGATTGAATGAAGTGAATTGTTTGCTTTTGCCTCATGTGCATATGGGTAGTGTTTTGTCTTTAGACCCCCTCTATTATTAACTCTCATCTTTTCTAAACCCGCAGATGCCTCCGAGACGTGACCCCGGATTTACCTTTCCACCGGAGCTCACCTAGTTGATCCAGCAGCAGAACACATTGATGTAGTTGCTAGTCCGGAATCAAAATAAGGGGAACAACAACAACAACCCACCACCACCACCACCACCTGTTGATCACTTAGCCCGTTTCCTTAGGCTGAATCCGCCGGTGTTTTCCAGTAGCACCGAGCCGATAGTAGCAGATGATTGGCTCTGCAAGACAGCTAGAGAGTTGACCACAGCAGGATGCACAGATGCGGAGAAGGTGAAGTTTGCAGTTATAAACTCCCGAAAACTTTCCCACTTATCCTAGGAGCTACTTGAATTCCCACTTATAAACTCCTGAAAACTTTTCAGTTATGCAATCAGGTGTTGGGGATACAGGGGAAGCATAATATCTCACCCAAAACTACACAAATCCTACATCCAGTTGTATCGATCCTTCAACACATAACCAAGAAACCTTCGGAGATCATTTACCTCAACCTTCAAAAAGCATCCGTTATACGAGTTATGGCAATACTCCCGAACTCCCGCCCTAGTACTGGGTGGCGTCGAGGTTATCTCACCAACAACTGCATAAAAGAGATTTTCGATGTCGGCGAAACTCAGGTATTCCAGAATCTCAACGATAAAATTGTGACGACAACACCTCGGAGCTCAACTCCCCGGGACACTGCCACAACCCCTAAATGTCAGGAGGCACCAAGAACAATGTTCTCGTCACAAAACCATCGAAACGATTCCAAGATACCCGCCTGATCCTAAAAAAATTAGTGAAATTTGAGAAAAGAAGAGTCAAAACTCTACGTCTGGAGGCCTCACCAGAGCGACGAAGGGACTAAGGAGTAAAAAGAATCCTACTCTCTATATATAATCCTAAATGACTCAAAACATTTTTCTAGACTCTACAACGCCAGTGATTCGATCAAGCAGGGGGCTCCTAATGTCGGGGAAGGCTCTGATTACCAACTTGTAACGCCCTCGATGCGGCTATATCTCCCATGTGTCGAAGCACGACTTAGAGGCATAACCGCATTGAAAGCAATGTCGCAAGTGAGGTAATCTTCACACAACCCATGTAATACATAAGGGAAAGAGATACATAGTTGGCTTACAATCGCCACTTCACACAATACATGAATAAAGCATTACATCATCCAGAAACAATCAAGGTCCGATTACGGAACCAAAATAAAAGAAGACTACCCCAAATGCTACACAGATCTCCGATCGACCCCAACTGGGCTCCACTACTGATCAACTGGAAATGAAACAACATAATGAACGAAATCTTCATCGAGCTCATCCTTGAGCTGGGTTGCGTCACCTGCACGGCATCATCGGCACCTGCAAGCTGGTTTTGGAAGTAATCTGTGAGTCATGAGGACTCGGCAATCTCACACCCTCGCGATCAAGACTATTTAAGCTTATAGGAAGGGAAAATGTATGAGGTGGAGCTGCAGCAAGCGACTAGCATATATGGTGGCTAACATATGCAAATGAGAGCGAGAAGAGAAGGAAAAGCACGTTCGAGAAACTATGATCAAGAAGTGATCCTAGAACAACCTACGTCAAGCATAACTCCAACACCGTGTTCACTTCCTGGACTCCGCCGAGAAGAGACCATCACGGCTACACACGCAGTTGATGCATTTTAATTAAGATAAGTTTCAGGTTTTCTACAATCGGACATTAACAAATTCACATCTACTCATAACCGCGGGCACGGCTTTCGGAAGTTCAAATCCCTGCAGGGGTGTCCCAACTTAGCCCATCACAAGCTCTCACGGTCAACGAAGGATATTCCTTCTCCCAGGAAGAACCAATCAGGCTCGGAATCCCGGTTACAAGACATTTCGACAATGGTAATACAAGACCAGCAAAACCACCGAGATGTGCCGACAAATCCCGATAGGAGCTGCACATATCTCGTTCTCAGGGCACACCGGATGAGCAAGACGTCGAGTAGGCCAGCCCAGAGTTGCCCCTGGTAGCCCCGGACATCGCTCAGTTGGACCAACACTTAGAGAAGCACTGGCCCGGGGGGGTGAAATAAAGATGACCCTTGAGCCGGCCGACCCAAGGGAAAGAAAAGGCTAGGTGGCAAATGGTAAAACCAATGTTGGGCCTTGCTGGAGGAGTTTTATTCAAAGCGAACTGTCAAGGGGTTCCCATTATAACCCAACCGTGTATGGAACGCAAAATCCAGGAACATAACACCGCTATGACGGAAACTAGGGCGGCAAGAGTGGAACAAAACACCAGGCATAAGGCCGAGCCTTCCACCCTTTACCAAGTATATAGATGCATTAATTAAATAAGAGATACTGTGATATCCCAACAAATATCCATGTTCCAAACATGGAACAAGCTCTAATCTTCACCTGCAATTAACAACACTGTAAGAGGGGCTGAGCAAAGCGGTAACATAGCCAAGCAAAGGTTTGCTGGGACATGGTGGGTTAGAGGTTTGACATAGCAATATGGGAGGCATGATAAGCAAGTGGTAGGTATCGCAGCATAGGCATAGCAAAAGAGCGAGCAACTAAGCAAGCAAAGATATAAGTGATTTCGAGGGTATGGTCATCTTGCCTGAAATCCCACAAGGAAGAAGAACGAGTCCATGAAGAAGACAAACGGACGTAGTCGAACGAATCCTCACAAACGCAGCGTTATGGGAACTAACCCGAAGAAGCAACACCGGAAAGAAGCAAACAACATAGTAAACAACCATCACATAACCATGGCATGATGCACAATCAAGTATGATGCATGTCCGGTTTAAATATGCAAGGCATGGCAAAGTGCACAAACAACCCTACAAATTAAGTGGAGCTCAATATGCCACGGAGTTGCATATTGAAGAAAACACCACATGACTTATTTAGTTCTCTCTCGTTTAGGTACTCGACAATATTAAATGTTGTTAAACATGGCAAGGGAAGAAGCATAAAGGAATTATCTATCTAAACAATTTAAATGGGGCCGGATATAGCAAACAACAAATCTGGTAAATCCCCATGTGCATTAGTAATTTGGTGCAACAACAATTTTAAACATTTTAATTGTTGTTATCATGATGCGAATGACATGAACAAGTTTATGCAATTTTTATTAAAAGTTGACAAGAGCATTATGAAGCATTTTTCACCGTGGTGGAAAGAAAAGGGGTGCCACGGCAATGATAACGGTAACGGTGCCACGGCAACGTTCCGTTTCCGGTAACTCGATTGAGATACCGAGGCAAAGGAGAAGTGTGCGGATGCGTGTAAAAGATGGTGGGGCGCTCCCGGATTCCGGGTGTCCCACGAGTTAGCGACAAGGAAAAGAGTCACAATTTGAACAGGGTGCAAACACGAGCATCTCAAACATTGCAAGCATTCATTCACGGACGTCGCCTCGAGGTTATACCTTTGAAGCGTGCGTTATCGGAGGGGTTTGAGTTCGATGCGGTGTAGGGGAAGTAGATGTTCTCGGGACACCAAGGGACGTAGTGGTTCATGTCCGTAGATGTTCGGGGTCACGACATGGAACTTGACGTCGACGGGGTCTTCAACGATGGTCGTGGTACATGTTTCGTAGACGTTAGGCCGGCGTAGTGGTACACGTTCACGGAGTAGGTCGTACACGTCATCGGTAGATGTTCACTTGACGCCCTTCAATGGCGGTAGTTGTTCTCGTTTCGTCGTGGAAGTAGTTGCGCATCTCATAGTGGTACTTGACGATCTCGGAGACGGCGGAAGACGAACTTGGCCATCCCGTTACACGGTTCTTCGGAGATGGTAGTTGTACATGACCGTATATGTTCAGGGTCGTCGGGGTACTTGTCGGTCGGGTCTTGACGGTCTCGTTTTTGCAACGGTAGTCGTGCTAGTCGGCGGTTGTGGAACTTGACGAATCTGAGGTCTTCGAGGTCGACGGTAGTTGTACATCTCATAATGGAACTTGACGGATCCGAGGACTTCGGGCGTCGTGGTACTTGTCACGTTCTGGAACCGAAGTGGTACTTGGCAATATTCGGGACGGTCTTGGTGATTCCGGAGACACGGTATAGGTACTTGACACAACACCGCGTAGTCGCCCTAGGTGCATCGGAGCTAGTTGGACTTGCCGGTCTTTGCGATCTGAAGGGCACTTGGAGTCTTCGGTCACAGGTGCTTGGCAGGTCGTCGAGGTTGAGTGTGAGTTCATCGGAGTAGGGACTCCGTCGAAGGGAAAGGGAGGCGGCGAACTGCTGTTGATGGTGCTCCGGCGAGATGGCGACGGACTTGGGGTGCAGGGGCGCCGAGGCGCTGAGCTGCTGCTGTTCGATGCAGAGAAAGGCAGCCAGGGGACGCGGAGGAGGCCGGGAAGACGGGGAGGCAGCATGGCTCGGCGATGCTGATGACCTCGCGGCCATGCCGGGCGACGGGCACGGCTTGGGGAGGCGCAGGTGACAACGGCGGCAGGGCACCAGCAGGGCGAGGAAGAGGTCGGGCGTCGGGGAGGCACGCACTCCGTCGATGCGGCGATCTCCTGGCAAGGCGGCGGCGCGCCTGCTGGCCCCTGGAGAGGCGGAGCGATGGGGAGGAGAGCTTGGTGTCGAGCGTGGTGCAGGGCTCCGGCGGCAGGAGCAGGGAGCTTGGTGCCGCGACGGCAGAGGCGCGGCGCTTCGGTTGAGACTTGGCACGCAGCAGCGTTGGGCCAAGCAGGACGCAGCAGTGGGGTGACGAACGGGCGGCGTAAGGCGGTGGCTCCGCGGCCATGGAGGTGGGTCGGCACAAAGGAGGAGGACGAGGGGGACCGAGCGGGACTCCCTGGTGGCGGGTCGAGGAGGGGGTAGCAGGCCAGGGTGGTGGAGGAAGACCATGGAGGAAGTGCATGGTGCACGCTAGGAGACGAGAGGGAGAGGGTCGACGGGAGGAGGAAAGGGATCGGACACGGGGCTCTCCTGGCGGCGCAGCGAGGGGAAACGGGAGAGAGAGGTAGCGATCGGCTAGGGTTAGAGCAGTGGGCTGCGGGAGATGGGCCTAGGAGGTCGGCCCAGTGGAGAGGCGAAAAGGCCAGGGCCTTAGAGAGGGATTAGGAGGGGGGTCGGCTGGACCTGCAGATGGGCCGGCCAGTTACCGCTTCGGATCAAAAAGCCAACCTTTTGCTATTTCCCATTTACAGAGAAGTAGACAGGAGGAAAAAGGAAGGAAAGAAAAAGCTAGGGGTTTTAGAAAATGCTGAAACTTCTCCTACTGAGTCTAAGAATTATATTTAGTCCAAGAAAAGAAGTATCATGCGAAATAGAAGAGTTTAAAACAAACACATTTAAATTTAATACAAAAGATTTGAACTAGGACGAGGTTTTAGGAGTATCCAAAAATGTTCGGATTTTTGGAGGAACCTTGGAATATGATGAAAGAATAAATAGCAAAGTTAGAGGCCAAGAGTTGTGATAACAAAGGCATTGAGATTTATTTTGCAAGTGTGTTCCAGTGAATTCCAACAAATGGAATATTTAATATAGCTCCCTACTATCGGGAGGGTATGTTATAAAGAGAAGTCACCAGGTGAATTCCCTCAGTTTAAATGGATCAAAGATCCATGCCATTTATTTAGTTGAGTTGCAAAAGACTTATGACATGATGACATGATGACATGATGCAAAGCACATGATACAACGAACCAAAACCAAACACCCGACAACACTCGGAAACATGGAATGCATCTAAAGCTCTGGTCTTGGGGCGTCACAGTTTTGTTCTTGTGTTCCATGATGCCATTCTGCTGCGGCATGTACGGAGCTGAGAACTCATGAGTGATGCCCAAAGTATGAAGATAATTGTCGAGGCCGGTGTTCTTGAATTCAGTGCCATTGTCACTTCAGATGTGCTTGATCTTGACGCCATAGTTGTTCATGGCTCGATTGACGAAGCGTCTGAAGACATCCTGCACTTCAGTCTTGTAGAGGATTATATGCACCCATGTGTATCTTGAATAATCATCAACAATAATGAAGCCATAGAGACAAGCAGTAGTAGTAAGAGTTGAGTAGTGAGTGGGACCGAAGAGGTCCATGTGTAGTAGTTCGAAGGGTTGAGTCGTTGTCATGATTGTCTTCGAGGGATGCTTGGCCCTTGTCATCTTTCCAGCTTCGCAAGCACCGCACAAGTGATCCTTCTTGAACTTGACGCCCTCGATGCCTATGATATGCTTCTTTTTTGCAAGAGTGTGCAAATTCCTCATGCCAGCATGCCCTAGCCTCCGATGCCACAGCCAGCATTCTGAAGCTTTTGCAAGAATACATACGGCAAGCTGTGGTCCTGCTGAGAAATCTACCATGTACAAATCATCTTTCCGATACTCTTCAAAGACTATATACTTGTCAGATTCCATTAGAACAAGGCAACGATATTTTCCAAACATCACAATCATATTCAAATCGCAAAGCATTGAGACGGACATTAAGTTGAAACCAGGGGATTCAACAAGCATCACTTTATCCATGTGTTGATCCCTTGAGATTGCAACTCTACCTAGACCCAATACCTTGCTTTTACCAGTATCAGCAAATGTGATGTGACTCTTGTCAGATGGACGTAAGGTTGAGTCCATGAGAAGACTTCGATTGCCAGTCATGTGATTAGTACATCCACTATCAATAATCCATTCTGAAGCAGCTGGTGTCATACCCTACAGTGCAGTTAGGGGGATAGGCTTCACGAAGAGCATTGTGAAGCATAAACAATTGACGAGCAAGAGGATTATTAAAGCTTAGATCAAGGTTAGGACTGATAGGGCAAGTAGCAAGCGACTCAGGAACAAGGTACATAATAAGACCATTTGGGCATTTGATCTTGCACCCTACAAGATGTTTAAGGTCCCCAACAATAGCTTCAGACGCATTTGATTTTCGGCTGGAGACCTTTCCCTGCAAAAGAGAGTTAAGCTTTCTTAGCCACCCACATCTTCAAGGGTGGCTTCGAAGCAATGAGTCTAAGTGCAGCGTTTGAGAACTTTGGCTTGGGAGCCCTAACAAATAGTCTTGTAGGTGGACAATAGTACTCATAAGAATAAGAAGAGTAGTTCTGGGTCTTATGAACATGGCAGTTTGATGAAACACGCTTATATTCATAGGCCTGAGTATGGTTTCCCTGCAAAACATTTGCGTTAGTGTGACTCAGGTGAGTCCTCTGTCTGTATGAAGCCTTTGGACCATATGAAGCCTGTGGTCAGGGGTTTGTCTTCTTCACTTGTGGTGTCATGACGACATTCACGGGAAGAATTTCCGGACACTTTTTCGGCACCTAGACTTTCTTCATAGGTGGCCCATTCCTGCAGTTAGTACCAATATACCTGGCAAACACTTCATCATTCTGATTCTTAAACAGTTTATAGTTTGCATCAAAGGATTCATCAATGACAATGGGATTAGCGCAAGTGAAGCCAGATAGGGTGGATGGATCCACTGAAGGTTCCTTTGCAGCAACCCATGTGGTTTTGGGGTACTGCTCAGGTTTCCAGTAAGAGCCATCAGCATTCATTTTCCTTTCGAACCCAACACCCTCTTTCCTAGGGTTTTGGTTCAGGATCTGCCTTTTGAGGACATCACATAAAGTCTGATGCCCTTTGAGACTTTTGTAGATCCCTGTTTCAAGCAACATCTTCAACCTAGCATTTTCATCAACAATAGCAGTGGCATCCTCAGTAGAGGGGTTAGTTACCACATCAACAGTTGAAGATATTGCAATAGTAGCAGCAGTGGAACATCCAGCGACAGAAGTAGCATTATCACGCTCAATGCATTTAAGACATGGTGGTTCAAATCCTTCCTGAGCGGGACTGATCTGTTTGGCACGAAGTGACTTGTTCTCCTTTTGAAGATCTTCATGAGCCGCTCTCAATTTCTCAAGTTCTTGCTTCCTTTGAAGATAATCATAGGAAAGCTTTTCATGAGTTGTTGAGAGCGTTTCATGACGAGTTTCAAGCTACTCATACTTAACATGAAGATTTTTTATATCTTCAATTAAGGACTGAGATCGAGTCATTTCAGCGTCTAACAGGTCATCGCTTTTGTCTAACCATTTTTAATATATTCCATAGCTTTCTGTTGCTCAGTTGCAATTTTAGCAAGTGTTTTGTAGCTGGGTTTGGAACCACAATCAAAGTCATCTTCACTTGATGTTTGATAGTGAGTGGTGCGTGAGTTTACCTTAGCACCGCGTGCCATGAAGCAGTAGGTGGGAGCGGAGTTGTCCTTGACATTAGCATCAGCGTCAGTGACGAAGTCATTGTCTTCAGTGTTAAAGATGGACTTGGCAACGTCGGCTGTAGCCAGACTTGCAACGCCAGAATCGGACTCCTCCTCAGACTCCACCTCTGCCTCCTCAGAAGCAGACTCCTCCTCTGAATCCATTTCCTTGCCGACAAATGCACGAACCTTGCCAAATGAGCTCTTCTTATGTCATGAAGACTTTGAGGGAGACTTGGAAGAAGACTTTGAGTATTTCTTCTTTTTCTTGTCGTCAGAATCATATTCCTTGCTCTTCTTCTTCTTCTTGTTCTCATTGTCCCACTGCGGACACTCAGAGATGTAGTGACCAGGTTTCATGCACTTGTGGCATGTTCTCTTCTTGTAGTCATGAGCAGAAGCTTCATCATTCCTTGAGCTGGATCGTGAGGACTTTCTGAAGCCTTTCTTCTTGGTGAATTTCTGGAATTTCTTCACAAGCATAGCAAGCTCCTTTCCAATGTCTTTAGGATCATCAGAACTGCAGTCAGATTCTTCTTCAGATGAGGAAAAAGCTTTTGCCTTCAAAGCACGAGTTCTCCCATAGTTGGGACCGTAGATGTCTCTTTTCTCAGAAAGCTGAAACTCATGTGTGTTGAGCCTTTCAAGTATGTCAGACGGATCGAGTGTCTTGAAGTCAGGGCGTTCTTGAATCACCAGGGCTAGGGTGTCAAACGAGCTGTCAAGTGATCTCAGGAGTGTCTTGACGATTTCATGCTTGGAGATCTCAGTAGCGCTGAGAGCTTGAAGCTCATTTGTGATGTCAGTGAGTCGATCAAACGTGACCTGAACATTCTCATTGTCGTTTCTCTTGAAGCGGTTGAAGAGGTTGTAAAGGACACTGATTCTTTGATCTCTCTGGGTTCAGACACCTTCATTGACCTTGGAGAGCCAGTCCCAAACTAGCTTGGATGTTTCCAGAGCACTCACACGGCCATACTGTCCTTTGGTCAGATGACCACAGATGATATTCTTGGCAGTGGAATCTAGTTGAACGAACTTCTTGACATCAGCAGCGGTGATACCTTCACCAGCCTTGGGGACGCCATTCTTGACGACATACTAGACGTTGACGTCAATGGCTTCAAGATGCATGCACATCTTATTCTTCCAGTAGGGATATTCAGTTCCATCGAAGACTGGGCACGTAGCGGAGACTTTGATTATCCCTACAGTCGACATAGCTAAAACTCCAGGTGGTTAAACCAAATCACACAGAACAAGGGAGTACCTTGCTCTGATACCAATTGAAAGTGCTAGTGATCGACTAGAGGGGGTGAATAGGCGATTTTTATGAAACTCTTCAAAACATGGAAGTTTCGAAGACAGACGATAGAAATGGACCTATTAAGATGCAGCGGAAGGTAGACTAGACTAGCCAAGCCATAGTCATGTATTCAATGAAGTGAAAGCACAAAGACTAATAGCAGCTAGGCAGTATGGATCTGGATGGAAGATAGTATGAAGCCAACCAGAACAAGCAGTCACACAGTGAAGACAAATAGATAATGCAAACAGGCAATGACTTCACAAGGACAAATCTACAAATAAAGAGATGGGAAGGATAGAACCAGTGGCTCGTTGAGGACAATGATTTGTTGGACCAGTTCCAGTTGTTGTGACAACTGTACGTCTGGTTAGGGAGGCTGAGGTTCAACTCAGAATACCGTGTCTTCACCTTATTCCCCTTGAGCTAAGGACACCCAGTCCTCTCCCAATCACTCTGGTAAGTCTTCAAGGTAGACTTTCAAACCTTCACAGACTTCGTTCACCGGCGATCCACAATGACTCTTGGATGCTCAGAACGCGACGCCTAACCGGGTGGAGGATTCACAGTCCTCAAGTGTAATAAGTCTTCAGATCACACAGACAAGAAGACTTAAGTGATGCCTAACACTCTTTGGCTCTGGGTGCTTAGGGCTTTGTCCTCGCAAGGATTTCTCTCTCAAAGGTTTCGAGGTGGGTTGCTCTCAAACGACAAAAGCCGTGCACTAACTCTGAGCAGCCAACCAATTTATGGTGTAGGGGGTGGGCTATTTATAGTCACTAGGCAACCCGACCTGATTTGTCTGAAATGACCCTGGGTCACTAAGGAACTGACACGTGTTCCAACGGTCAGATTTCAAACACACACGGCAACTTTACTTGAGCTACAAGCAAACCTGACTTATCCAGCTCTGGATAAGATTTGCTCTCATTGTATTCGCTCGAAGACATAGGATTTTGGTTAAGCATCACTTCAGTCATTCTGACTGGTTCACTTGGACCCCACTTAACAGTACGGTGGTTCCTATGACTCAACAAAGAAGAAAACGAAACAATGAAACAACTAAGTCTTCGTGCTCGATAGTCTTCACACAGTGTCTTCTCTTGTCATAGACTTCAATGTGAATACCTTCACATACCACCTTTGTCTTCAATATCTTCATACATTTTTAGGGGTCATCTCCGGTAGGTAAACCGAATCAGTGAGGGACTGCTACCTGTGTTATCCTGCAATTCTCACAAACACATTAGTCCCTCAACCAGGTTTGTCGTCAATACTCCAAAACCAACTAGGGGTGGCACTAGATGCACTTACACCAATCCTTTTTGTAGCAAAGGACAAGCCTGGACAAACTCTTATATAGAGAAAAGCGCTCCCGAGGACACATGGGAATATCGTCAAGCTAGTTTTCATCATGCTCATATGATTCGCGTTCAGCACTTTGATAATCTGGTATGTGGGTGGGCCGGTGCTTGGGTACTGCCCTTACTTGGACAAGCATCCCACTTATGATTAACCTCTATTGCAAGCATCCGCAACTACAACAAAAGTATTAAGGTAAACCTAACCATAGCATGAAACATATGGATCCAAATCAGCCCCTTACGAAGCAACACATAAACTAGGGTTTAAGCTTTTGTCACTCTAGCAACCCATCATCTACTTATTACTCCCCAATGCCTTCCTCTAGGCCCAAACAATGGTGAAGTGTCATGTAGTTGACGTTCACATAACACCACTAGAGGAGAGGCAAAATACATCTCATCAAAATATCGAACGAATACCAAATTCACATGACTACTAATAGCAAGACTTCTCCCATGTCCTCGGGAACAAAAGTAACTACTCACAAAGCATAAACATGTTCATAATCAAAGGGGTATTAATATGCATATAGGATCTAAACATATGATCTTCCACCAATTAAACCAACTAGCATCAACTACAAGGAGTAATTAACACTACTAGTGAGGGAGTCCTGGATTAGGGGGTGTTCGGATAGCCGGACTATACCTTCAGCCGGACTCCTGGACTATGAAGATACAAGATTGAATACTCTGTCCCGTGTCCGGAAGGGACTTTCCTTGGCGTGGAAGGCAAGCTTGGCGATACGGATATGAAGATCTCCTACCATTGTAACCGACTTTGTGTAACCGTAACCCTCTCCGGTGTCTATATAAACCGGAGGGTTTTAGTCCGTAGGACAACATACACATCAACAATCATACCATAGGCTAGCTTCTAGGGTTTAGCCTCCTCAATCTCGTGGTAGATCTACTCTTGTACTACCCATATCATCAATATTAATCAAGCAGGACATAGGGTTTTACCTCCATCAAGAGGGCCCGAACCTGGGTAAAACTTCGTGTCCCTTGCCTCCTGTAACCATCCGGCCTAGACGCACAGTTTGGGACCCCCTACCCGAGATCCGCCGGTTTTGACACCGACATTGGTGCTTTCATTGAGAGTTCCTCTGTGTCGTCGCCGTCAGGCTCGATGGCTCCTACGATCATCAATAGCGATGCAGTCCAGGGTGAGACCTTCCTCCCCGGACAGATCTTCGTCTTTGGCGGCTTCGCACTACGGGCCAATTTGCTTGGCCGTCTGGAGCAGATCGAAAGCTATGCCCCTGGCCGTCAGGTCAGATTCGGAAGTTTAAACTACACGGCTGACATCCGTGGGGACTTGATCTTCGACGGATTCGAGCCACTGCCGAGCGCGCCGCACTGTCACAACGAGCATGATTTAGCTCTCCGCCGAACAGCGCCCTGGAGGCCGCACCCGCTTCAGCTCCGACCCTTAATTCGGAGCCAACTGCGCCAATCGAGGATGGGCGGTTGGACGCCACCTCGGGGGCTGCGACCCCAACGGCGATTGAGCCGAACACCAGCCCCGTACTCTGCGAGACTCGTGACTCCAAGGAGCCGGACTCCTCTCCGGACTCCGAACCCTCCGCGCCCCTGCCGATCGAGTCCGATTGGGCGCCGGTCATGGAGTTCACTGCCACGGACATCTTTCAGCACTCGCCTCTCGGCGATATCCTGAAGTCACTGAAGTCTCTCTCTCTTTATCAGGAGAGCCCTGGCCGGCTATGGTGAGCAAGGTTGGGATACGGACGATGAAGAAATTCAAAGCCCACCCACCACCCACTTTGTAGCCACTATCGACGACTTAACCGACATGCTCGACTTCGACTCCGAAGACATCGACGGTATGGACGCCGATGAAGGAGATGATGAAGAACCAGCGCCTACTAGGCCCTGGAAAGCCACCTCGTCATATGACATATACATGGTGGACACTCCAAAAGAGGGAGATGGCGATGGAACAGCGGAGGATGACCCCTCCAAGAAACAGCCTAAGCGTCGGCATCAGCGGCGCCGCTCAAAATCCCGCCAAAACAAACACGGTGATTCCAGCACGGGAGATAATAATACTCCGGAAAGCGCCGAAGAAAAGCCCCTCCAGCAAGATTTAGCACATGAGGATGGAGAAACCAGCCCTCATGAGAAAGCGGCAGACAAAGAGGTCGAGGACGATAATTATATGCCTCCCTCCGAAGACGAGGCAAGCCTCGACGACGACGAATTCGTCGTGCCAGAGGATCCCGTCAAGCAAGAGCGTTTTCAACGCAGGCTTATGGCCACGGCAAGAAGCCTCAAGAAAAAACAGCAATAGCTTAGAGCTGATCAAGATTTGCTGGTCGACAGATGGACTGAAGTCCTTGCGGCCGAAGAGCATAAACTCGAACGCCCCTCTAAGAGCTACCCAAAGCGCAGGTTGCTACCCCGATTACAGGAGGAAGCACTTGATGCGGCCGACCGGCCACCTCATGGTCGCGACAGAGAGGCCTCTCGGCCCTCCACTCAAGCGCACCCCGTACCAAGGCACGGGAATATGCGCCGGACTTATGAGACATGTTGGAGGACAAGGCAAGGCAAACAAGATCGATCTACGGATCACATGGGCGCCCCACGGCTCGAGACGGTAACCGTCACGCCGGCCACAAATTCGGCGGGGCCGAACACAGTAGACAAGGCTCATTGGAGCTACGTCATGATATAGCCCAGTATAGAGGCGCCGCACACCCACTCTGCTTTACAGACGAAATAATGGATCATCAAATCCCCGAGGGTTTCAAACCCGTAAACATCGAATCATATGATGGCACAACAGATCCTGCGGTATGGATCGAGGATTATCTCCTTCATATCCACATGGCCCGCAGCGACGATTTCCACGCCATCAAATACCTCCCACTCAAGCTTAAAGGACCAGCTCGGCATTGGCTTAACAGCTTGCCAACAGGATCAATCAGTTGTTGGGAGGACCTGGAAGCCGCATTCCTTGACAATTTCCAGGGCACTTATGTGCCACCCCCAGACACCGATGACCTAAGTCACGTAATTCAGCAGCCAGAGGAATCGGCCAGGCAATTCTGGACACGGTTTCTAACAAAGAAAAATCAAATAGTCGACTGTCCGGACGCTGAGGCCCTAGCAGCCTTCAAGCACAATATCCGTGACGAGTGGCTGGCCCGGCACCTTGGACAGGAAAAGCCGAAATCTATGGCAGCACTCACGACACTCATGACCCGCTTTTGCGCGGGAGAAGACAGCTGGCTTGCTCGTAGCAACAATATGACCAAGAACCCTGGTAATTCGGACACCAAGGACAGTAGTGGCAGGTCGCGTCGCAACAAGCAAAAGCGCCGCATTAACAGCGACAATGCTGAGGATACGGCAGTTAATGCCGGATTCAGAGGCTCTAAATCCGGTCAGCGGAAAAAGCCATTCAAAAGGAATCCTAGGGGCCCGTCCAGTTTGGACCGAATACTCGATCGCTCGCACCAGATACATGGCACCCCCAAAAAGCCGGCCAATCACACCAACAGGGGTTGTTGGCTGTTCAAGCAGGCAGGCAAGTTAAACGCCAAAAATGAAGACAAGGGGCTACATAGCGATGACGACGAGGAGCCCCGACCGCCGAACAACAGTGGACAGAAGGGTTTTCCCCCACAAGTGCGGATGGTGAACATGATATACGCAACCCACGTCCCCAAAAGGGAGCAGAAGTGCGCGTTAAGGGACATATACGCGGTAGAACCAGTCGCCCCAAAGTTCAACCCATGGTCCTCCTGCCCGATCACCTTTGATTGAAGGGACCATCCACTAGCATCCGTCATGGCGGATTCGCCGCATTGGTTCTAGACCCAATTATTGACGGATTTCATCTCACTAGAGTCCTTATGGACGGCGGCAGCAGCCTGAACCTGCTTTACCAGGATACAGTGCGGAAAATGGGCATAGATCCCTCGAGGATTAAGCCCACCAAAACGACCTTTAAAGGCGTAATACCAGGTGTAGAGGCCAACTGTACAGGCTCAGTCACACTTGAAGTGGTCTTCAGATCCCCGGATAATTTCCGAAGCGAGGAGTTAATCTTCGACATAGTCCCGTTTCGCAGTGGTTATCACGCACTGCTCGGGTGAACCGCATTCGCTAAGTTCAATGCGGTACCGCATTACGCATACCTTAAGCTCAAGATGCCAGGCCCTCGAGGAGTAATTACGGTCAATGGAAACACCGAACACTCCCTCCGAACGGAGGAGCACACGGCGGCCCTTGTAGAGGAAGTACAAAGCAGCCTCTCCAGGCAGTTCTCCAGTCCGGCCACTAAACGACCGGACACCGTCAAGCGCACCCGGAGTAACCTACAACAAGACCGCCTGGCACGATCCGAGCAGGCGTAGCAATGCGGCCCCAACCCCAACCCTCGCAAAAAGGCGACGCTAGTACTTCGCGTACATAACTACGCTCTAGAGATAATGGGTACAGGGGGAGGGCAACCATCACGGCACGCCCAAAAATACGGCTTAAACCGTACCAGGGGCTGCCGATTTTTTTTTTAAATTTTCTCTTACTTTCAGGACTCCATCCTTCGGAAGGCCTGTTCGGTAGTTCAATTGCCGCACAAACGATGCAAGAACTAGGGAAGCAGACAAGCCATGCCGCAGTACGGAACTCCCAGGTGGTCTCTATCACGAGCAGTACACCTGTTCCGCATACTATTCCGCAGCTTGCCCCTGGAACGGACATGTTAACTAGTCCAACCTTCCACTTATCGCATTATTTATATCGTTCTGCTTTGATTGCAGCCCTTTTTAATAAACAATGCATAGCTTTCGTATATTTTTGCATTACCTTTTTTCTTCATATATGTTCCTTAACGACATGTTGCACCCATACACGTTGGTACAGCCAAAATACGCCAGGAGCTTTAGTACCCCTCAATATGGTGTGAGAAGTACGAACACTTTAACAAGTGCGGCACCCCGAACTTATAGCATTATATGCATCGGCTCCGAATCATGTCTTGGGTCAATAGTTGGGTTTTCCCGGCTCCTATGTTTTGGTGCCTTAGGTTCCGCTATATCGGCTAAGGTAGCACTAGGAGAACCACTGCGATTGTGCCCCAGTTGAGCTGGGTCGAGCACCTCAGTGGAGAAAGCTAAAACTGACTGTCATGATGAAGCGAGAGCTGGTCGCTGTTCGAGAGGTTTTTCGAGTCCCTAAAGACTTAGGCCGCTTAGGGCGAGGAGCCGGCTCTGTCCGGCCAAGGCGTGGATAGCGCCCCGAACTCGGTCTTCCGAATACTAGGGGCTTCGCCGAAATTTAAAATTATAGAATTCTATGGCTAAGTGAGAGTGTTCACGCATTATAGTCTGATTGCCTTGTTCATTGGGCTGAGCGCCTCCCTCAAAGGACCCAAACATGGGAAAAAGAGCGCTCAGCTTTATCCCCGAACACCCCAGCACTAGCGGCACGGGGGCAGAAGCCGACGACTCGCCATCTCTCAGAATTGATAAACAGCCGCACAGAAGGTAATATTTTAAATTCCAACAGCATTGCTTAGCGCATATAAACAAGTTTTCAGCGCACAGGACAAAACGAGCAAGTTTCACTCAAAAATTACATCCCTAGAACATTCATCCGCCACAAGGCAGGCACCCTTCAGAACATCCTTCTAGTAATTCTCGGGCTTGCGATGCACTTTCCCCGGCAGTGGCCCGTCCTTCACCAGTTTCTTCGCATCCAGCTTGCCCTAGTGCACCTTAGCACGGGCAAGGGCCCTACGGGCACCTTCAATGCAGACAGAGCGCTTGATGACTTCGAGCCTTGGATAGGCCTCCACCAACCGCCGCACCAGCCCGAAATAGCTCCCAGGCAGAGCCCCTCCAGGCCATAGCCGAACAATGAGGCCCTTCATGGCCTGTTCGGCCGCCTTGTGGAGCTCGACCAGTTGCTTCAGCTGGTCGCTCAGGGGCACGGGGTGTCCGGCCTCAGCATACTGAGACCAGAACACCTTCTCTGTCGAGCTGCCCTCCTCGGCTCGATAGAATGCGGCGGCATCGGACACACTCCGGGGAAGATCGGTGAACGCTCCTGGAGAGCTCCAGATTCGGGTAAGTAACAAGTAACTCACGTTTATGTGTTTGCTTTGCATAAAGAATGCCTTACCCGCCGCTATCTTCTTCACCTCATCCAACTCCCGGAGGGTCTTTTGGGATTCGGCCTTGGCAGACTGTCACGACCGGTTTTCCAATAAAAATGTTTATTGAGAAACCAATCTTTTGAGTCCAGTATGAGAAAAATCCTCCTTACTGGTAGACAAATTCTTGATACAATAAGCCAGTAGCATAAAATATATTACAGGGTCGAGCCAAGGTTGCTCAACCAAATTATTACAAGCACGCCAATAATTATACATAATGGCGGATATGACACAGTGGTGTGGAGGCATACTACTGACTCGAGGATAGGGTGGTGGTGGAAAATCACAGCGGGGAGTGAGATACATGACTCTAAAACTGGCATCTCATCGAGCGTCGAGGTGAGGCTCGATGAATTTATTTGGTAGCGGAAGCGGATATAATACAGTGACCAAATCCAGGGTCGCACGAGACTGACTGGGATTCCTCTAGGCGTCGGACTCGCTATCAAATTCTTCATCCATGAGATCGCCTTCGTCAGCATCTGGCCAAATCAACAAGCCAGGTGAGTACTTTGAAAGTACTCGCAAGACAGTTCGGACGTAAGATATAACAAATGCATGCATGGATGCGTCATGATTAATTTAACAATGCACATTCAAAATTTAGCAAGCAAGGTAAGTAAAAACGGAATCGGCGGTAGTCCGCCTGAAAACCCAACAAAAAGAAATAATAGGAAACCGATCGGGTGTCTGAAGCGACGCCTCGAAGGGTGGACAAATAAATAAAGATCATGCCGCAGTCGGGCGTCTAAGCGACACCACATAAAGGGCTTAAACTAAAAATAAAAGACATGCGTGCCACAGTCGGACGTCGGGGCGACATCACAGAAAGGGCTTTTATTGAAAGTAAATAATAACAATGCCGCAGTCGGACGTCTGAGCGACATCGCAGAAAGGGCTTTTATTGAAAGTAAATAATAACAATGCCACAGTCGGACGTCTGAGCGACATCGCAGAAAGGGCTTTTATTCACAAGTAAATAATACTCATAATAAATATTCAATTCATGATAATAAACGGGTTAGTCCATCCACAGGAATAAACATTTAACCGGACTTAGCACTCATGTGATTCACTGGAGTCTCTGTCATCAAAACTGACATTTGTTAGGATAAGATAATATCGAACTTGGACATGGAATAGATGATTCAAAAGAATATATGACTCTGCAGAGTTTGTACGAAAAATTTTCCCATAGCCAACGGATTTCCGTAGTCACGAAGGACTAGTTCCGTTTATGGTATTTCAGAAGAAAACACAGCTAACCAGTACACACCCATCCTACCTCTCGATGCCAGGAATCACCCTAGACGTCATCCAAGAAAAATGGAAGGAACTGGACCGATACGGGTTGACACTGAAGTCATATAGTCTGGCATAAGACTGGCATGCTACAACACTGCCATCTTACCCATCCTCATGCCAACACATGGTCATGCATACTCACATCCATCCACTTATGGATTTTCGAAACTCACTTGCCTCATCGTTGCATGTAACATGACATTCGTCGGTATGCTCATCAACATGCCATGAAACTACTTAATGCAAACATGCCAAAACAATCATCATATCAAAAGTTCAAACATGCTTGCCTGGTTCAGAGTAGTCGGAGCCTAGCTCGGTGAAGTTCGCGGTCCCGTCACCTCCTTCGGTATCTACAGTATAAAGAAACATACGCGCTAACGTAAATACCGTGAGGTGCAAAAAATTATTCCAAATATTTTTCAAATAAATCTGACAAAAAAACTAGACAAAATTCTAAGGAGGACAGAAAAAGAATCAATCAAAAATACTTTTTTGTTTAAAAGTTATAAGGGTTTTAGTCCAGGGACTCATCTGTAATGAAACAGAAACTTCCCAGGGGCTAACTTATAAAAACAGAAAACGCTTCGATTAAGAATACACCGGCCCAGAGGGGAGACGCATTTTGGCAGAAGACGTTTTCAGAAAATGGTTCGTTTAAAAGATCAGAGAGGCTGACAGGCGGGTCCCGCCCGTCAGGTTTGAAATTTCAAAAGAGGCGGCAGAGCTCGACGGTGCCTGAGAGCCGCGGTGGTCGCCGGCGGCGATCCACGGCGAGGCAGGGGGATTGGAGGTTACCAACGTGTTCACCGTGTCCTTCCGCATCGGTGGGTGGTGGTGGTGGTCGCCGGCGAGCACCACGTCGACGGCGGCCCTTGCTCCGGCGGACGGTGGTTCGGGCGTTGATGGAGCTCGCCGAGGAGGGCTGCAAGGATCGAATCGAAGTGGGGGTTAGCTCTCTGGTTGCTCGAGGAGGTTACTGGCGAAGTTTGGGCGCCGGGGATGGTCTCACCGGAGTGAATCAAGACGGAGGCCGAGGCGGAACGAGGCGGCCGGAGTCGAGGAAGAAGGGCCCCTCGAGGCTCTTCCAGTTGCTGGGCAGGGTCCAGTGTGGTGGTGGAGGTGTGCGGGGGCGAGAGTGAGCTTGGGGCGCTATATATAGCCGGCCCGAGGCGGTTGCCGTGAACGGGATAAGTCCGGCGAGTGATTACGGCGGCGTTGTGGTTGGGCAGTTGGATTAGGGGCTTGGGCATCGACTAGATGAAGTAACGAGCCCATCCCGGTGCGTAACTCAGCAAGGGGGGAGGAGGTTACGGCCTGTCCCAACAGAACGGCCGTGCGGCACGTCGGCGGCAGGGAGCGCACCCTGCGCGTGCCAGGCCACGGCGACGATGCTGCATGCGTGCGTTGGCAAGGGAGACGGCCACGCGGAGCTCCCAGGTGGCTTGGGCGGTGCAGAACGGCGTTGTGCCGTAGGGTGCCTTCTGTCGGCCGCCACGGGAGGTCCCGACGCCGCAGAAGACGCCGACGAGGGCGGGCCAGCGTGCCACCGACGCCAGGAACCGGCCAAGCGTGCGTGCGGTGCTCCGGACAGGGAGGATAGGCTGTGCGCAACGCGCCAGGCGCACTGTCGACGCGTGACTGAACTCTGACGAAGGAAAAACGACACTGAACTCTGAAACTCTGAACTTTTCTGAAAATGCAAGGAAACAGTGCCGGCCAGGTGTTCGACAGAATGATTTTGGTATGTAGGGGTTTCTCCTTGAGCTGAAACTTGGTGGGGTGGCCTCTCATTGCACCAGGAGGCTGCCTGAATTTTGGTAGAATTTTTGGAGAAGAGGAGATATGAATTTCACCAAATTTGGCAAATCTGGTCCAAACTTGCAGAGACTGAAATTTGAAAAATTTGAAAAGAGGGAGAGTGGATCAAGATGGTTCTGGGTTGTGGATGCTAAGGACAATCCAGAGGAGTTGGTTTGAGATAAAAACTCAAAGGCAATGAGGTACTTGCTTTGAAAATTACTTAGGCTCATAATGAAAGACATAATTGTTTTGGGAGATAAAATAAATGAAATAAAATTCAAAAATGGTTTGGACTTGATGGGACAGAGAATTTAGATTGTTCCAGACTGGAGGGAGGGGTTTTGGGAGGTCTTTCCACATGAGGCAAAATAAAATCATGGGTGGTTCCAAATTGAGAGAAGCCCCAAAAACTCCTAGGGTTTTCCTTTTAAATGAAAATAATCAAATTCGAAAAAAAAATTGAGAGGGGAAGAATTCAGAAGAAAAGTTTCCATAATTCAAACACCCAATTTGAAAAGGATGTAAATGAAAATCCTTGCCAAAGGTGAAAGTTTTTAAGAGAGAGGTTTTCTGAAGAAAAAAAAATTTAATGGCCTCTCTTCAAAAACCAACAAAGTTTTTGCTAAAAACCAAAAGAAAATTTTGGAGTGTCACACAGACTTGGCATTTTCAATAGCCACCGCGAGCTCGGACGCTCGCGTCTTTGAGTCAAGCTCCAAACTCTCATGTTTTTCCATGAGAGCCTGGAGCTCTTGCCGCACCTTGCCAACCTCGGCCTCATACTTCTCCCGCTCGGTGCGCTCCGAGGCCGCCCTCTTCTCGGCCTCGACCAGCGCCTGCTTAAGGGTCGCCACTTCAGACGTGGCCCCTAAAATAGCCATGATAATCCTGTCATTCTTTGCAATTGCACCTTTTTACATATATTTAAAAACAAGGTATTTCTTACCTTCATTGTCCTCCAGCTGCTTCTTGGCACGCCGAGCTCTTGCTCGGACCGCTCGAGGTTCTGCTTTAGCGTGTCCACTTTCGCAGTCAGTGCGGCGGACGCAAGCAGGGAAGCCTGCATATGCATATTGACTCATTTTTGTTAGACTCCTGTGAATTATATTTGATCCTCTATTCGGCTTTTCTTCCCGAACGCCAAATAGAGCATCAGGGGCTACTGTCTATGTGGTACTATTATTTACACATTCTTTACTTACCTCAAAGCCTGTCAAATGGCTAGTACAAGCTTCAGTCAGTCCGCTCTTGGCGGACTGAACCTTCTAGACCACCGCACTCATAATAGCGTGGTGCTCCTCGTCGATGGAGGCACCTTGGAGCACCTCCAACACATTGTCCGGCGCCTCCGGTTGGGTGGGGGCCGCCGGCACGGCGGACTTGCTCCTCTTAGAAGGAGGTCCCCCGCCATACTCTGGAACCTCTGAAGGTTCTGGAGCGGTGTCCGGCCTAGAGCCAGACTTGGAGCCCTGAGGGGTTTCATCCCCTTTACTCCTGGAGTCCGGGAGGTCGCCTTGCGGCGCCCCCAAGACCACCTCCTCCCATTTTGGAACCTGTTGGGACAACACTTCGGTGTCGTCCGTAGGGTGGGGGGAGGAAGCCGTCGGAAGCAAGTTCACATCCGACGAGTCCAGTGAGCCGCTTGACGACGCGTCGAGCCGGTCTTTGGGTGGGCTGCATAAACACATTCGACGTAAGGGAAAGCTGTGCAATAAACGAATACTATGAATTACTCTGGTATCCGGATACTCACGATTTTGCCAGGGGCTTGGCCCTGGGCTGCCACTCCTCTCCGCTGCCGTCGGCGTCGGTGGAGCAGTCTGGAGGAAGGGTTTTCCCGTTCTTGGACCCTCCGGTCTCCCCAGAGAGGGCGGCCTTCCTTTTCTTCTCTCCCCCTGCTGGAGGGGGAGAGGTCTCTTCTTCTTCCTCCTCGTCTTCACGGGAGGAATGCGCCTCGGAACCGTCGGATGAGGGATCCCACACCTCCTAGCGCCGGGCACTCTTTCGAGTCCCCGCGGCCTTTTTTGCAGCCTTCTTCTCCGGCACCACATAGGGTGCCGGAACCAGCAGCTTCGCCAAGCGAGCGTCCGCTGGGCCTTCGGGCAAAGGAGCCGGACAGTTGATCTGTCCGGACGTCACCTGCCAATCCTGTCAAAGGTAAGGGAGCTTAGATCCCGCATGGAGTCAAACTATGAAGAACTGATACCCTGTAAAAGAAAAAAATAGCTTACCGCGAGAGCGTGACGCTGCGCACTGAATCCGCGATCCTCGGTAGCGGATGCGGGAGCCTCGGCGCCTTTGAAAAGCACCTTCCAAGCATCTTCGTACGTCGTGTCGAAGAGCCTGCTCAGAGTTTGGTGCCGCGCCGGGTCGAACTCCCACAGGTTGAAAGCCCGTTGTTGACACGGGAGGATCAGGCGGATGAGCATAACCTGGACTACGTTGACAAGTTTGAGCTTCTTGTCCGCCAGGGTTTGGATGCATGTTTGGAGTCCGGTCAGCTCTCCTTTTTTACCCCAAGACAGGCCCGTCTCCTTCCAGGAGGTGAGCCGCGTAGGGGGTCCGGATCAGAACTCGGGGGGTGCGACCCATTCGGCGTCGCGCGGTTCGGTGATGTAAAACCACCCCGATTGCCACCCCTTCAGGGTCTCCACAAAGGAGCCCTCGAGCCATAGGACGTTGGCCATCTTGCCCACCATGGCGCCTCCGCACTCTGCCTGGTTGCCGCGCACCACCTTCGGCTTGATTTTGAAAGTCTTGAGCCATAGGCTGAAATGGGGGCGGATGCGGAGGAAGGCATCGCACACGACGATAAACGCCGAGATGTTGAGGACGAAGTTCGGGGCCAGATTGTGGAAATCCAGGCCGTAGTAGAACATGAGCCCCCGGACAAATGGGTGGAGAGGAAAGCCCAGTCCGCGGAGGAAATGGGGGAGAAACACCACCCTCTCATGGGGCCTAGGGGTGGGGATGAGCTTCCCCTTTTCGGGAAGCCGGTACGCGATGTCGTTAGACAGGTATCCGGCTTTCCTCAGCTTTTTGATGTGTCCCTCCATGACGGAGGAGACCATCCACTTGCCTCCCGCTCCGGACATGGCTGGAGAAGGTTGAGGTGGGGAGTGCGGACTTGGGCGATGGAGCTCGAGTGCACAAGAATGGATAGGCGAAGGAGGAAGAAGGCGTAGGTGAAAAGGTGGATCCCTATCCCCTTATATGGGTGGACGCGACTACATGTCCCCACCAGCCTGGTAAAACTCGCTCATCTCCAAGCGCCGTAATCAATGGCGCGGTTGGGTTACCCATGCCCATATTGATGAGAATCCCGGGATAAGGGGACATGATCTCTGCTTTAACAAGACGTGCCAAGGAAACCGCCTCGCAAGACGCGCTGAGGTGGGATAATGAAACGACTTGGATAAAGGCTTGGCCGTGGTGTGACACGCTACGGAATACGTCAGCAGATTAGATTGGTGTAAATATTATTCTCTCTATGGCAATATGTGGAAACTTATTTTGAAGAGCCGGACACTATCTTCGTGTTCAAAATCTTCTATGAAGTACTTGGAGGAGGAACCCGCCTTGCAATGCCGAAGACAATCTGCGCGCCAGACTCGTCGTCATTGAAGCCTGGTTCAGGGGCTACTGAGGGAGTCCTGGATTAGGGGGTGTTCGGATAGCCGGACTATACCTTCAGCCGGACTCCTGGACTATGAAGATACAAGATTGAAGACTCCGTCCCGTGTCCGGAAAGGACTTTCCTTGGCGTGGAAGGCAAGCTTGGCGATACGGATATGAAGATCTCCTACCATTGTAACCAACTTTATGTAACCCTAACCCTCTCCAGTGTCTATATAAACCGGAGGGTTTTAGTCCGTAGGACAACATACACATCAACAATCATACCATAGGCTAGATTCTAGGGTTTAGCCTCCTCGATCTCGTGGTAGATCTACTCTTGTACTACCCATATCATCAATATTAATCAAGCAGGACGTAGGGTTTTACCTCCATCGAGAGGACCCAAACCTGGGTAAAACTTCGTGTCCCTTGCCTCCTGTAACCATCCGTCCTAGACGCACAGTTCGGGACCCCCTACCCGAGATCCGCCGGTTTTGACACCGACAACTAGCAACCTACTAGCACCAATCCCGGACTTGGAGACAAGAATTGGATACAAGAGATGAACTAGGGTTTTGAGAGGAGATGGTGCTGATGAAGATGTTAATGGAGATTGCCCTCTCCCGATGAGAGGAGCATTGGTGATGACGATGGCGATGATTTCCCCCTCCGGGAGGGAAGTTTCCCCGGTAGAACAGCTCCGCCAGAGCTCTAGATTGGTTCTGCCAAGGTTCCGCCTCGTGGCGGCGGAGTTTCGTCCGAGAAGATGGCTTCTTATTTTTTCCCATCGAAAGACTTAATATAGCAGAAGATGGTCACCGGAGGGCCACCAGGGGGCCCATGAGATAGGGGACGTGCCCAGGGGGTAAGGTGCGCCCCCCACCCTCGTGGGCAGGGTGTTGCCCCCTGATGAAGTTCTTGCTCTCAGTATTTTTTATATATTTGGAAAACGTCTTCTGTGGAGTTTCAGGACTTTTGGAGCTTTGCAGAATAGGTCTCTAATATTTGCTCCTTTTCCAGCCCAGAATCCCAGCTGCCGGCATTCTCCCTCTTTATGTAAACCTTGTAAAATAAGAGAGAATAGGCATAAGTATTGTGACATAATGTGTAATAACAGCCCATAATGCAATAAATATCGATATAAAAGCATGATGCAAAATGGACGTATCAGGCTACAGAGACGCCTCTATTTTCGGGATGTTTATTAAGATAAGGATCAGTTAAGATGTTCTAGGCTTCGTGCGAAATTAATGCGAAATAACGTCATGGTGGTTTAAGAAGATTTGGTGAGCTAACATCATGGCGTGTTACAGCAAGGTTTATCAAACAAGCAATGCAAGGTTTTGACAAGTCGGGTATTGAAGATTGATATGAACAAGCTCAAATCAACCTGGGGCCTAATGTTGGGGATATAACTACTGGGTATGAACCGCCTAGGAGGGGTCGGGTTATACCACTGGCGACTTATCAACGAAGATGGCCGGTCATAGCCCATTGACGGCCCAAGACCCAGAGGCGGCTTGAGGCCAAAAGGGATGAACCGCCACATGTATAACTTGTATTGTAAGGCAAGAATAGTTAGTTATCGTGCCGGACACGTTGTATATGAGCCGACCGGAACTCTGCAAGCCGCCGGGTGTCAACCTATGTATATAAAGGGATGACCCAGCGGTGAGTTAGGGACAAGAAACAACAACCAAGAGCTAGGTTACGCGTATTCGCTCCCTGGTAATTAGAACCCTAGCAATACAATCCCAAACTGGAGTAGGCCTTTACCTTCACCGCAAGGGGCCGAACCAGTATAAACTCATGTGTCCTTTGTCCCGATTAACCCCTTTAAGCTAACCTAGTTGCGATGGCTCAACGACTAAGTCCTTCCGCTAGGAGATCTGACGTGTCAACTCCACGACACAATTGTGATGTCAATAAATGAGAGGAAGCATGCAGTGAACTTGTCGGGAGCGAGAGCGTCGGCAAGATAGAAGACCTAGGTACGTTGAAAGATTCATGTGGTATGTTTTGAGATTTTTGGTTCTCTATGATGAAAAAGTTAGTCAGTACCATCTGTAAAAAGAGAAAATTACTACCTCCATTTGGGTTTACTAGTCCCCGTCGTATTTTGGGCCAAACTTGGACAACAAAGATCCTTAATCACTTTTTGTCACGCTACCGATCAATAAGAAAGAGCCAGATTCATTCCCACGATCCTTGCCCCACGTCTTTCCTTGAGTGTTGGCTTCCACATCTCCTTGGACCTTTAGGAGATTGTTTGCACTCAGACTATCCCTAATGGGACGCTTTCAAACCCATTACCATCTCACACAGACAACAAAGAACCCACCAGGATTCACTGAACACTGAACTCTGATCTCTGAAGGGTGTTGTGGAACTGAAGAAACAACACCTATCATTGAAACTCTTGCAATGATAACACGGTCGATACGTGTACTGCTGCCAACAATAAACTTTAAGTTCAAGGGATGTTCAATGCACATGCAATTTTCGTTGTGATTCACTATAGTTCAGGAGGAAAAACTAGAAAACAACATGAGAAGAAAGAAACAAATCAAAGGAAGGAAGGATGAATCATGTGAGAGAAGGGACTATTTACACAAAAATTGATGCCCAAAATTACCAGATGGTTGTGCATGATGTCACTTACATTGAGGTAGTGCACACACATAGCCCCCAAGGCACGAATCCAGCATGCCCTCATTCATTCTGCCAGTTTGGCTAAGGAAAAAGGATCATGCTGATGATCCTTTTTTCCACAATATTCATGTCCATCATCGGAAAAAAAAACTGTTGTGGCGATCAGGCAAAAGAACACGAAAATAGAGATACAGAGCAGGTAAGTAAAATAATCGTTGAATACATGCTTTATCAGCATTTTCTTGCCTGACCTGAGAGATCTGGGAAATAATAAAACATAGTGCAAAACTGAAGAAGAGTACTAAAGAATTAAGAAGAAAAGACACTTAGGACTGAACGACCATACTACCAGGAAGACTAATGAACTGTCGTGGTTGTACAAGGTATGAATGAGAATGAGAATGATAAATATGACTAATAGACTGAAAAAGAGAAAGTCAGGCAGAGAGAATGAAGGTGTGACTGAGGACTTAAGAAAGGCACAACACTCAAAGAAGAATTGACTTCAGAAAAATAAGTGGCCCAATAAGAAAGTAAAGACTAAGATCATAGAAGTGGTTCATGAAAGAAAAGACTAAGACCATAGAAGTAAGAAAGAAAAGTAATGAAAAAATGGAATAACTTAAGAACTAATGAATGTTGATAAAATAGTTTAGGCTTGAGAATCTGAATAGGAACAATGGCAAGGCACAAAAGCATTGTAAATATTGTATGGTGAAGACTTGGGGATGAGGAAAGACATTGAATGAGTGAGAGACTAGACACGCAATGAATATAAAAAAGGTTTTTTACATCTATGCCCCTGGTTCCTTAGCTCTACTCATTCATCACCGCGCTCTTAACTTTTGCTCAATTCTCCCCACTCCCATGCCAGAAACCCTCAGAACTGGTCACAACAGACGTTGCCGTTGGGACAAAGGCTTGACCATTAACTCTGACGAGTGGGGCCGTGCTGGATTGTGTCGTCCGTTGGACCTGACAAGTGGGGCCGCGTTGGGTGGTGTCGCTATTGGACCGTTGGGTCGTCCCTTGCATTAAACGCATGCGCGCGCCGCCAGGACAGAAGCCTGCTATGCATGCACCCAACAAAGCCTGCCTGCATGCATCAATCGAGCCTGCATGCGCCGATGCCACGATGCGCCGACCGAGCCTGCATGCGCCGATGCGTCCGCCATGATGCACTGACCAAGCAGCTTTCTTGCACGCCAGCCGCCATGGATGCAGCGACGGTCACTGCCGCTAGTTCCTCTCTTCTAGCTAGGTGCCTACATATTTGTGGCTTGTGTAAAAAAAGGGAAGTGCTCGTTGTGGCTGCATGCACTAGGTGGTTACTAAGAAGGGAACCCTACTAACAAAGCGAGCTCTCTAAGAAAACAATCAACAAATATGTAGTCTCAATATGTAGATAGGACCAACAAGCCCATAGCACGATCACATAGTTCAAACTAGGAAGAACTTAATAATAGAATAGATAGAAAACTTAACAATAGAACTTAAGAAAAGGGCCAACAAGCCCATAGCAACTCCAATATAGTTCAATTAACTTAACATAACATAGACTAATAAAAAGGATAGAGGGTTTAGAACCCTAGCCTCCGCCTTCTCCACCTCTCTCCTCCTCCGGGCGCCCTCTTCACTGCTCCTCTGGGGCATCGCGGTGGGGAAGATGTTGGTGTACTCCATGAACCTGTTGTGGGTGGTGAAAGCGATGAACTCAGAGCCACACCAAAACACCCGGCCGAGGAGGTGGTGGTAGCTGGACGCGAGGAAGAACTCAAGTTCCATGTGGTCCTCAACCTTGATATCGCCCACACACATAGTGTGCGATTAGCGTACACGCCGGTAGGGTAGAGCCTCGCCTGCACGGTGGGTGGGAAGCGGTAGGTTGGTCCGGTGTACTGCATTGTTGAGGTGTGTGCAGAAGAAGGAGAAGGGGTCGAAGAGCAAGAAGGCCAGATGGCAGAGGATGGGAGATGGATGGGGGATGGCAGAGGCAGAGGGTGGCTTAAATAGCCATAGTGCTATGTGTTATTTGGTCGTGGCAATAACGGGGTCAAATGTGAAGTAGCCCGTTTTCAAACCCACCGCAGCATCGGGAGTGTTCACGCGTGGGAAACCATGGTTTGAAAAGAAGAAGAAAAAGAAGCTAATTGCACGCGTGCGAATCCGTGGTCATATATATCATATGAACAAAAAGAGACAATTTTTGAATAGTTTGTGGCCATTTTGCATGATAAAAATG
Organism: Triticum urartu; assembly: GCF_003073215.2. NCBI lineage: Eukaryota > Viridiplantae > Streptophyta > Magnoliopsida > Poales > Poaceae > Triticum > Triticum urartu. The sequence continues at coordinate 535,331,057 of NC_053027.1, read as the reverse complement.
AATTTGGTCCTTATAAATTTGGTCATTTTGCATTTGTATAGAACAAAAAGAACTAAATTTTCAACGCAATGTCAATTGTTGCGGAATTTCAAATGATGCAAAAAAACAAAGCCAACACGTTCACAAAAATAGAGCAAACGATGCCAAAAAAACGACGCAATTCGACGGCCCAACCAGAGCTTGGTTTCCTTTTGGGCCCAATAAAAATGTTTTTTTCGCGGAGTCAGTGGTGGGCGAGAAGCCCAGCACAACCAACAGGATCGCCTCTCGTGGATCGCCCCACGATCCAATGATGCGGAGCTGTCCTTATGATCCAACAGCGTGGAGCCTACACGCAACCTACCCACCGAATTCCTTCTAGAAGACCACATCTGAGGGCTGTCACTTAGTGGTACGTCTCCAATGTATCTACAATTTTTTGTTGTTCCATGCTATTATATTATCCATCTTGGATGTTTTATATGCATTTATATGCTATTTTATATGATTTTTGGGACTAACCTATTAACCTAGAGCCTAGTGCCAGTTTCTGTTTTTTCCTTGTTTTTGAGTTTACAAAAAAGGAATACCAAACGGAGTCCAATTGATGTGCCAATTTTTTATGATTTTTTATGGACCAAAAGAAGCCCCCGAAGTAAAAGAGTTGGGCCAGAAGAGTCTCGAGCCATCCATGAGGGTGGAGGGCGCGCCCTACCCCCGGGCTCGTCCCCCCTATCTCGTGGATGACTCGGAGACCCCCTTGGTGTGAGATCAACGCCAAAAATTCCTATAAATACATAAACCCCCGAAAAGAAAACTAGATCGGGAGTTCCGGCGCCGCAAGCCTCTGTAGCCACCAAAAAACAATCGAGACCCTATTCCGGCACCCTGCCAGAGGGGGATCCATCACCGATGGCCATCTTCATCATCCCGGCGCTCTGCATGACGAGGAGGGGGTAGTTCACCCTCGGGGCTTAGGGTATGTACCAGTAGATATGTGTTTGATCTCTCTCTCTCTCATGTTCTTGATTCAGCACGATCTTGATGTATCGCGAGCTTTGCTATTATAGTTGGATCTTATGATGTTTCTCCCCCTCTACTCTCTTGTAATGGATTGAGTTTTCCGTTTGAAGTTATCTTATCGGATTGAGTCTTTAAGGATTTGAGAACACTTGATGTATGTCTTGCATGTGCTTATCTGTGGTGACAATGGGATATTCACGTGATCCACTTGATGTATGTTTTGGTGTTCAACTTGCGAGTTTCGTGACCTTGTGAACTTATGCATAGGGGTTGGCACACGTTTTCGTCCTGACTCTCCGATAGAAACTTTGGGGCACTCTTTGATGTTCTTTGTGTTGGCTGAATAGATGAATCTGAGATTGTGTGATGCATATCGTATAATCATACCCACGGATACTTGAGGTGACACTGGAGTATCTCGATGACATTAGGGTTTTGGTTGATTTGTGTCTGAAGGTGTTATTATAGTACGAACTCTAGGATATATTGAACGGAAAGAATAGCTTCTTGTTATTTTACTACAGACTCTTGAATAGATCGATCAGAAAGGATAACTTTGAGGTGGTTTCGTACCCTACAATAATCTCTTCGTTTGTTCTCCGCTATTAGTGACTTTGGAGTGACTCTTTGTTGCATGTTGAGGGATTGTAATATGATCTAATTATGTTATTATTGTTGAGAGAACTTGCACTAGTGAAAGTATGAACCCTAGGCCTTGTTTCCTAGCATTGCAATACCGTTTGTGCTCACTTTTATCATTAGTTACCTTGATGTTTTTATATTTTTAGATTACAAAAACCTATATCTACCATCCATATTGAACTTGTATCATCATCTCTTCGCCGAACTAGTGCACCTATACAATTTACTATTGTATTGGGTCTGTTGGGGACACAATAGACTCTTTGTTATTTGGTTGCAGGGTTGTTTGAGAGAGACCATCTTCATCCTACGCCTCCCACGGATTGATAAACCTTAGGTCATCCACTTGAGGGAAATTTGCTACTGTCCTACAGACCTCTGCATTTTGAGGCCCAACAACGTCTATGAGAAGAAGGTTGTGTAGTAGACATCAAGCTCTTTTTTAGCGCCGTTGCCGGGGAGGTTAGCGCTTGAAGGTATATCTTTAGATCTTGCAATCGAATATTTTAGTTTCTTGTTTTATCACTAGTTTAGCCTATAAAAGAAAACTATAAAAAATGGAATTAAGGTTTCCTCATATGCTTCATCTTTTTAATGTCTTTCGTGAAAATAAGGATTCCGATAATTGTGCCAAAGTGTTAGAAGAAGAATGTATTAAAATGTTTGGCACTAAAACTTTGGATGATGAGCATGATTGCAATGTTGTTAGTATGAATTATTTGAATACCCATGATGCTAATGATATGCAAAGCCACAAGCTTGGGGATGCTATGTTTGATGAAGATAATATTTTTTGTCCCCCAAGTTTTGATGAGCAAATTTATTATGATGAAAGCATCCCTCCTATCTATGATGATTATTGTGATGACACGTATGCTATAAATAATAATGATATCCATGAAACTTGTCATCATGATTTTAACTTTCAATTGGATTATGCCTCACATGATAATTATTTGTTGAATTTGCTCCCACTATTATTCATGATAAGAAATTCTCTTATGTGGAGAGTAATAAAATTTCTATGCTTGTAGATCATGAAAAGAATGCTTTATGTGATAGTTATATTGTTGAATTCATTCATGATGCTACTGAAAATTATTATGAGGGAGGAATATATGCTTGTAGGAATTGCAATAATATCAAGTTTCCTCTCTATGTGGTTAAAATCTTGAAGCTATGCTTGTTTTGCTTTCCTATGCTAGTTGATTCTTGTTCCCATAAGTTGTTTGCTCACAAAATCCCTATGCATAGGAAGTGGGTTAGACTTAAATGTGCTAGTCATATTCTTCATGATGCTCTCTTTATGTTTCAATTCCTGTCTTTTATATGAGCATCATTGAAATCATCATGCCTAGCTAGGGGCGTTAACGATAGCGCTTATTGGGAGACAACCCAATTTTATTTTTGTTCTTTGCCTTTTGCTACTGTTTAGTAATAAATAATCTATCTAGCCTCTGGTTAGATGTGGTTTTATGTTTTAATTAGTGTTTGTGCCAAGTAGAGCCTTTAGGATCTTCTTGGGTGATTGTTGTTTGATCTTGCTGATAAAAACAGAAAGTGTGCGCTCATGAAAATAATTAACATTTTTTACCAGAGAGCGATAAAATACCAATTCCCACTTCAGTAGATCAATATACTTTTTATCCTGGTCTTCCAAATTTTTCAGAATTTTTTGAGTTACAGAAGTATTTGATAGTTACAGATTACTACAGACTGTTCTGTTTTTGACAGATTCTGTTTTCTATGTGTTGTTTGCTTATTTTGGTAAATCTATGAGTAGTATCGGAGGGTATGAACCATAGAGAAGTTGGAATACAGTAGATCTTACACCAATATAAATAAAGAATGAGTTCACAAAAGTACCAAAAGTGGTGATTTTACTTCCTTATACTAACTGAGCTTACGAGTTTTCTGTTGAGTTTTGTGTTGTGAAGTTTTCAAGTTTTGGGTAAAGATTCGATGGACTATGGAATAAGGAGTGGCAAGAGCCTAAGCTTGGGGATGCCCAAGGCACCCCAAGGTAATATTCAAGGACAACCAAGATCCTAAGCTTGGGGATGCCCCGGAAGGCATCCCCTCTTTCGTCTTTGTTCATCGGTAACCTTACTTGGAGCTATATTTTTATTCACCACATGATATGTGTTTTTCTTGGAGCATCAATTTATTTTATTCTGTTTTTCTTGCTGTTTGAATAATATCCCAAGATCTTAAATTCTTAAATGTTAGAGAGTCTTCATATAGTTACATAATTATTCAACTACTCATTGAGCTTCACTTATATCTTTTGAGCTAGATAATTTTGCTCTAGTGCTTCACTTATATCTTTTTAGAGCACGGCGGTGGTTTTATTTTGAAGAAATAGATGAACTCTCATGCTTCACTTATATTATTTTGAGAGTCTTTAGAACAGCATGGTAATTTGCTTTGGTTATGAATTTAGTCCTAATATGATAGGCATCCAAGAGGGATATAATAAAAACTTTCATATAAAGTGCATTGAGTACTATGAGAAGTTTGATTCCTTATGATTGTTTTGAGATATGAAGATGGTGATATTAGAGTCATGCTAGTTGAGTAGTTGTGAATTTGAGAAATACTTGTGTTGAAGTTTGCAAGTCCTGCAACATGCACGTATGGTAACCGTTGTGTAACAAATTTGAAGCATGAGTTGTTTCTTTGATTGTCTTCCTTATGAGTGGCGGTCGGGGACGAGCGATGGTCTTTTCCTACCAATCTATCCCCCTAGGAGCATGCACGTAGTGCTTGCTTTTGATGACTTGTAGATTTTTGCAATAAGTATGTGAGTTCTTTATGACTACTGTTGAGTCCATGGATTATACGCACTCTCACCCTTCCACCATTGCTAGCCTCTCTAGTATCGCGCAACTTTTGCCGGTACCATAAACCCACATTTTACCTTCCTCAAAATAGCCACCATACCTACCTATTATGCCATTTCCATAGCCATTCCGAGATATATTGCCATGCAACTTTCCACCATTCTATTTATTATGACATGCTCCATCATTATCATATTTCTTTGCATGATCATGTAGTTGACATCGTATTTGTGGCAAAGCCACCATTCATAATATTTTCATACATGTCACTCTTGATTCATTGCACATCCCGGTACACCGCCGGAGGCATTCATATAGAGTCATATTTTGTTATAAGTATTGAGTTGTAAGTAAATGAAAGTGTGATGATCTTCATTAGAGCATTGTCCCATGTGAGGAAATAAAAAAATAAAAAAAGAGAGAAAGGCCCAAAAAACAAAAAAATGAGAGAAAAAGAGAGAAGGGGCAATGCTACTATCCTTTTGCCACACTTGTGCTTCAAAGTAGCACCCTGATCTTCATGATAGAGAGTCTCCTATGTTGTCACTTTCATATACTAGTGGGAATTTTTCATTATAGAACTTGGCTTGTATATTCCAATGATGGGCTTCCTCAAAGTGCCCTAGGTCTTCATGAGCAAGCAAGTTGGATGTACACCCACTTAGTTTCCTTTTGAGCTTTCATACACTTATAGCTCTAGTGCATCTGTTGCATGGCAATCCCTACTCACTCACGTTGATATCTATTGATGGGCATCTCCATAGCCCGTTAATACGCCTAATTGATGTGAGACCATCTTCCTCCTTTTTGTCTTCTCCACAGTCACCACTCTGTTCCACCTATAGTGCTATGTCCATGGCTCACGCTCATGTATTGTGTGAAAGTTGAAAAGTTTGAGAATACTAAAGTATGAAACAATTGCTTGGCTTGTCATCGGGGTTGTCCATGATCTGAATATTTTGTGTGACGAAGATGGAGCATAGCCAAACTATATGATTTTTTAGGGATGAACTTTCTTTGGCCATGTTATTTTGAGAAGACATGATTACTTTGTTAGTATGCTTGAAGTATTATTATTTTTATGTCAATATTAAACGTTTGTCTTGAATCTTTCGGATCTGAATATTCTTGCCACAATAGAGAAGATTACATGGATAAATATGTTAGGTAGCATTCCACATCAAAAAAATCTGTTTTTATCATTTACCTACTCGAGGACTAGCAGGAATTAAGCTTGGGGATGCTTGATATGTCTCCAACGTATCTATAATTTTTTATTGTTACATGCTATCATATTATCCATCTTGGATGTTTTATATGCATTTATATGCTATTTTATATGATTTTTGGGACTAACCTATTAACCTAGAGCTCAGTGCCAGTTTCTGCTTTTTCCTTGTTTTTGAGTTTTACAGAAAAGGAATACCAAACGGAGTCCAATTAACGTGCCAATTTTCGATGTGTTTTTATGGACCAAAAGAAGCCCCCGAAGTAAAAGAGTTGGGCCAGAAGTGTCCCGACGCATCCACGAGGGTGGAGGGCGCGCCCTACCCCCTGGGCTCGCCCCCTATCTCGTGGATGGTTCGGAGACCCCCTGATTTGAGACCGACGCCAAAAATTCCTATAAATACAGAAACCCCCGAAAAGAAAACTAGATCGGGAGTTCCACCACCGCAAGCCTCTGTAGCCACCAAAAACCAATCGGGACCCTATTCCGGCACCCTGTCGGAGGGGGGATCCATCACCGGTGGCCATCTTCATCATCCTGGCGCTCTCCATGACGAGGAGGGAGTAGTTCTCCCTCGGGGCTGAGGGTATGTACCAGTAGCTATGTGTTTCATCTCTCTCTCTCTCCCTCTCGTGTTCTTGATTCGACACGATCTTGATGTATCGAGAGCTTTGCGATTATAGTTGGATCTTATGATGTTTCTCCCCCTCTACTCTCTTGTAATGGATTGAGTTTTCCCTTTGAAATTATCTTATCGGATTGAGTCTTTAAGGATTTGAGAACACTTGATGTATGTCTTGCATGTGCTTATCTGTGGTGACAATGGGATATTCACGTGATCCACTTGAAGTATGTTTTGGTGATCAACTTGCGAGTTCCGTGACCTTGTGAACTTATGCATAGGGGTTGGCACACCTTTTCGTCTTGACTCTCCGGTAGAAACTTTGGGGCACTCTTTGAAGTTCTTTGTGTTGGTTGAATAGATGAATCTGAGATTGTGTGGTGCATATCATATAATCATACCCCACGGATACTTGAGGTGACATTGGAGTATCTAGATGACATTAAGGTTTTTGTTAATTTGTTTCTTAAGGTGTTATTCTAGTACGAACTCTAGGATAGATCGAACGGAAAGAATAGCTTCGCGTTATTTTACTACGGACTCTTGAATAGATCGATCAGAAAGGATAACTTTGAGGTGGTTTCGTACCCTACAATAATCTCTTCGTTTGTTCTCCTCTATTAGTGACTTTGGAGTGACTCTTTGTTGCATGTTGTGGTATTGTTATATGATCTAATTATGTTATTATTGTTGAGAGAACTTGCACTAGTGAAATTATGAACCCTAGGCCTTGTTACCTAGCATTGCAATACCGTTTGTGCTCACTTTTATCATTAGTTACCTTGCTGTTTTATATTTTTTTAGATTACAAAAACCTATATCTACCATCCATATTGCACTCGTATCACCATCTCTTCGCCGAACTAGTGCACCTATACAATTTACCATTGTATTGGGTGTGTTGGGGACACAAGAGACTCATTGTTATTTGGTTGCAGGGTTGTTTGAGAGAGACCATCTTCATCCTACGCCTCCCACAGATTAATAAACCTTAGGTCATCCACTTGAGGGAAATTTGCTAGTGTCCTACAAACCTCTGCACTTGGAGTCCCAACAACGTCTACAAGAAGAAGGTTGTGTAGTAGACATCACTTGGTGCCAGGGTATGATCGGACAGCTGACGTTCGGAGCTAGGGTTAGGCGAAACTCCGTGGGGTTTTGAGGGGTTTTGAGCTGGTCAACGGGGTTTCGAAGGCTTTGACTGTGCATAACTAATTGAAAAAATCAAAAAAAAATATGAAACCTTCGCCGTTCGTCGTTTTATAAGACACAATAACGAGGAAAAATACTAAACTTGGTCTATGGTCATTTTCATGAAAAAACCCTAGCTGGCACGGTCGAGGTCAAATGAGCACCATTAATTTTAAAAAATCAAAAAATATATAAACATGCGCACAATGTTGTCTTATGTGACATGTTACCAACCAAAAATCATAAACTTGGTCTATGGTCATTTTCATGAGAAAACCTTCACACATATGATCTATCACGTACAAGATTTCATAGAGTTCAAGGAGAGGAGGTAGGGTTACCTTCTGTTTTTGAAAATTAAAAAAAATCACCAAAGCTTTATTTCAAACTGAATAAGAAGGATCAGAACTTAGTTTTCCATTTTCATATTTTAAATGTGTTTTCAATAGTTTTTGTATTGAATCATATTTTTTCAAAATAAAATGTAAAAATATGAAGATTAATTCAAAAAATAGTGAGACTTCGAATCTACACTATATAGATTGAATAGGTGTTAATAAAAAACATTTCGCTCATTTAGAGTAGGTTCGAAAAAACTTGATTACAAATGGGCTGTTTACCCTAGCCTGGGAGCTCATTTGGAGCACATTTCTCAAATTCAAATTTATTTGACCTCCTTTAAATCAGCTCAAATTTTGCACACTGATCTCCTACACAAACATAGATAGTTTGCCAAGGTTTTTTTTTGCATTTTCTTGAATTTATACTGCCGTGTCGAATGTCTGTTCAAAACATCAGATAATTGCAGCACCTAACATAGATAGTTTGCCAAGTTGTGATTATTGTATCACCTAAACTGGTGAGAAAAAGCAGCATCTCGATCATTGCGGCACCTAAACTTATAGTTCACAACATCTAAACATAACTAACCACACACCACAGGCAAATTTAAGGACGGACAAATATAGATAGCATAATACATTACTAGCATCACCATAGATTCAGTTCAACACACCATAAACAGCTAGATTCAGTTTACCAAAAGTAACCCAAAAGATAAAGATAAAGATTTAGTTCATCACAGCATCACATCATCACATCACGCCGGAGTCAGGGCCTTCGTGAGGGCAGCATGTTGCCCCTGATCATGTAGTCCTCGGCGCGAATCTCTACATCTTCGACATGAGACAGAAGGTGATCGAAGCGACCATCCTTTGGCTTTGGCTTGGTGGTGCAGTAGGGGCAGTGCCACATCTTGATCTTGCAGTTGCAGAAAGAAGCAACTCCCTTAGCCTTGATCTTCTCCACCTCCTTCGATGTGAAGGACACGGTGTTACCCTTGTACACATCATCTCCAGAATCATACTGCACACATGAATGAATTACATTAATACATTATAGATTCATGTACACCATGTCAAATGAACTAAATGAACAATCTAAATTTCAAGTAGGCTTACCTCATATTCTGAGTCGTCACTAAACTCTGGATCGTATGGGTCGTACTAGGCAAGCTTCCACTTTTTTCCCCAACCGTCATCCTCCTGAATATACAATTACATCCATCACTAGTAAATACAGAAGCCAATTGAAAATTTAGATATGCACACATTGTCGGCGTTCCAGGAACGGGGGTCCCCAGACTTGCCTGCCTGTGGCGTGGCTCAAGGAGGGGCCCAGCGCGACCCATCTTCATCAGCCCAAGCTCAAGACCCTCGCGAGGGGCCAAGCCTCGCGGGGCGGACGACGGGAAGCTTCCTCACAGCAGCCTCATCAGGTAGGCTCGCGAGGAGGCGGAGAGATCAATGCAAGGGTACCTCGCGAGGATCCCATGACGCAAGCCATGACGATCAAGGCCAGGCGGGCGCCGGCCTGCGCAGGGTCCTTGTTTCCCCTTTCGTGCAAAGGGAGCAAGCACAGGCCAAGGTATCAGGCAAAGGTTGCCATTCCGGTGCAATGAGACCAAGACCAGCCGGACGGCCGGACGGAGGTCACCGTGGAGCCCAAGACGGTGTCATCACCAGTGCTTTTGGCAGCCGAAGACCACCTTTTGTCAGGATAACTTGTACTAGATGTTCCCCTTCAAAATGGCCAATTGTTGGCGCCCTTCCCGCTCAATCATTCGGGGAGAGGCCCAGGGCCTCTATAAATAGAGCTAGCCTCCACAAAGTAGAGGGGCGGGAAGGAGAGAAGGGGGAGAGACCTGGGAGAACCCTAGGAGAGAGAGAGAGAAAGAGGCGACGGAACTCACCCTAGCAGTTCATCGCACTAGCTGAAGAACACCTCTCGCGAGGCTGTTCTTCCCTTATACTGTTCATCATCAGCCCCAGAGGCAATCCACCACACCACACACTGGAGTAGGGTATTACATTACAACGGTGGCCCGAACCAGTATAAACCTCGTGTCTCTTGTGTTGTTCATCATTTTCATCTTAGTTCGCACGAGAGGATCAGACGTAGATCGGTAGGGGAAAGATCTCCACGTGCACCCAAGTGTTCAAACCTCAAGGGTCTGGCAGAACCCGAAATCCGACATTTGGCGCGCCAGGTAGGGGTGCGCCGGAGTCCTCCCTCCTAACGACCCGCTCTCCCCCGACATCACATCCCGCCCTCATGGCGGACAACACGCCGCCCGCTCCAGCAACGGATGCTAACACTGGGGCAAGGGGGCTCCGGGCCTTGGCCCCCGCCTTGCGACAAGTGCAATGGCCGTGCAGGTTCAGGCCCGAGATGCCGCCGTGCTACGACGGCACGACGGACCTGATGATTTTCCTGCTGGCGTACGAGGAGGCCGTCCTCGGAGCTGGGGGCGACGATCGGGTGATGGCCAACTGGTTACCCATGGCCCTCACCGGCATCCCACGCGCGTGGCTCCTCCACCTGTCGACGGCCTCTGTCACCTCCTGGGAGGAGCTGCGCGACCTCTTCCTCACCCGTTTCACTGCGCCAGCGCCGCCCGTCGTCGCAGCTCTCCTGGGTGGCTCCCAGGCACCACCCTCGAGTCATCATGTCAAGCCATTCGCCCGCCGGATCAGCACCGCCTCCAAGCGCCAAGAAGCCCCCCCGGGCTGGGTGGCGCCCGAGGCCAATCTAACCTTCGACTCAGAGGACCACCCCTTCAACCCCATTGGTTCGGGCGCGCTCCCGATGCTCTGCACGCCCACCATCTGCCAGGTGGCCGTCACCAGGACCCTCATCGACGGTGGTGCCGGCCTCAACGTGCTCTCGGTGGAGGCCTTCAGCCTACTCCATGTGCCGCTGGAGCGGCTCCAACCCAGCAGGCCTTTCTCGGGCGTCGGAGCTGGTTCCACCGCCTCCTTGGGACAGATCCGCCTCCCAGTGACCTTTGGCACCTGCGACAACTTCCGCACGGAGCTGATCGACTTCAACATCGCCCCCATCGGCCTCCCCTACAACGCCATCCTCGGCTATCCGGCCTTGGCTCGGTTTATGGCAGCAACTCACCCGGTGTACAACCTCATGAAGATGCCCGGGAGCAGCGGCGTCCTCACCATGTCAGGAAACACAAGGGAGGCGCTGTAGGTGCTCCGGCTTGTTTTCAGGGCGGCCGCAGTGGCGCAGCCCACTGGCACAAACGCCCTTGAGCCCAAGGGGGCTGCGCCGGCTAAAAAAAGCAGTTGTTCACCCAATACAAGGCGGAAACCAAGCAGGTACCAGTTGACGAGGACGGGTCCACTGGCACCACCTTCACCATAGGGGCCAACCTTGAGCCCGAGCAGGAGAAGGCCCTGATCAGGTTCCTGTGTGCGAACAAGAAGGTGTTCGCATGGGAACCAGATCAGTTAGCGGGGGTCCCAAGGGAAGTGATAGAGCATCACCTCAACGTGTGCCCCAATGTACGCCCCGTGAAGCAGAAGGCAAGGCGGCAGTCTACTGAGAAACAGGCTTTCATCGTTCAAGAGACCCAGAAGCTAGAGGCGGCAGGGGTTATCCGCGAGGTCTGCTACCCCGATTGGCTGGCTAATCCTATTGTCGTGCCAAAGAAGGGGGAAAGAGCGCATGTGCGTCGACTTCACCAACCTCAACAAGGCCTGCCCGCAGGATCCATTTCCGCTCCCCTGCATCGACCAGATAGTCGACTCTACCGCAAAGTGTGACCTATTGTGCTTCCTGGATGCCTTCTCGGGCTATCACCAGATCAAGATGGCGGTAGAAGACGTGGAGAAGACGGCTTTCCTGACCCCGTGTGGAGTGTACTGCTATACGTGCATGCCGTTTGGGCTGCGCAACGCGGGCGCGACCTTTCAGCAGCTGATGCACATCGCCTTAGGCCGGCAGCTCGGGAGGAACGCTGAATCTTACGTCGATGACATTGTGGTGAAGTCTCGTGAGGCAAGAACCCTGATACAGGACCTGGGAGAAACCTTTGCCAGCCTCAATGAAGTGGACCTACGGCTCAACCCGGAGAAGTGCATATTTGGAGTCCCCTCGGGCAAGCTCCTGGGTTTCCTCGTATCCCACAGGGGCATCGAGGCGAACCCGGAGAAGGTCAAGGCAGTCGAACATATGAGCCCGCCGAGGACCCTCAAAGAAATGCAGAAGCTCACCGGGCGTGTGACTGCATTGGGGCGCTTCATCTCCAAGCTGGGGGAACGAGCCCTACCCTTCTTCAAGCTAATGAAGAAAAAGGGCCCCTTCGAATGGACTAAAGAGGCCGACAAGGCATTCCAAGACCTCAAGAGGTACCTTACCAGTCCGCCAGTGATGGTAGCTCCGTGTCCTCGGGAGCCCCTGGTGCTCTACCTTGCGGCCACCCCCTACTCCGCCAGCGCAGCCCTGGTGGCGGTCAGGGAGGAGCGTTGTGCCAAGGCCGCATCGACCATCCGAACTGAAGCAAAGCAGAGCCAGGAGGGCCTCGCGAAGGCCGCAACCGCAGCCGGGAAGGAAGAGCCGCAGCAGGAGAACACACCCGGAGAAGGAGAGGCCCCTTCAGGCGACCAAGCACTGGAAGCTCCGTCGTCTCAAGAGACGCCTCGACCTCTGGAGGACGCAAGCAGTGCCAGCACCCTCAACCTTGTCGAGCACCCCGTATATTTCGTCAGCACAGTGCTACGGGACGCGAGGGCGCGGTACCCCATGCCTCAAAAGCTCCTCCTGCACTACTAGTGGCCTCGCGCAAGCTACACCACTACTTCCAAGGACATCTCATCAAGGTCGTCTCAGCATACCCCTTGGAAAGAGTGCTCAGGAGCCCCAACTCAGCTGGAAGGGTCGCCGAATGGAACATTAAGCTATAGGCATTTCAGCTAGAATTCAGCACGACCAGAGTTATCAAGGGAGCCACACTTGCAGATTTCGTGGCAGAATGGGCAGAAGCGTCGGGTCTCGAGGCAGGCGAAGACCGATCACTTTCCCCGGGAAGTGAAGCACCGGACGGCTGGGTCATGTACTTTGATGGGGCGTTCTCCCGACACAGTGCAGGAGCTGGCGCAGTGCTTGTGTCTCCTACCCAGGACAAACTCTATTACGCCATGCAACTATGCTTCCAGCATGGAGAGAAAGTCTCTAACAACATAGCATAGTACGAAGGCCTGATAGCAGGCTTGAAAGCCGCGATTGCCTTAGAGGTAAAGCGCCTCACCATCAAGGGTGATTCACAGCTCCTCGTCAACTTCTCCAACAAGACATACGAGCTGAAGGACGAGCACATGGAAGCTTACCTCGCTGAAGTCCGCAGGATGGAGAAACAGTTCTGGGGGCTGGAGCTGTAGCATGTGCCTCGCGGCACAAATCAGGAGGCTGACGACATTGCCAAGAGGGCGTCTAGGTGGCTGCCGCAGGAACCTGGCGTCTTCGAGGGGCGACTCTTCAAGCCCTCCGCGGCGCCATCGCTGTCGGGCACGGCGCAACCAAGGGAGGAGCCTCCTCAACCGCCTGCCTCGGGAGCTCTGGTCTGCGGCCCGGCCTCAGGGGCACGCCTGCTCCTGGCGTTGGAGCCTCAGGAGGGATGTTGGATCCCAGAGCTCAAGGACTACCTGATGCAAGGGATTCTGCCGGAGAACGAGGAGGAGGCGGAGCGTGTGGCACGGCAGGCCACGGCTTATTGCATCCAGGATGGCGAGCTCTACAGGAAGCGGCCAAATGAGGTGTCCCTATGTTGCATTTCCAGGGAGCAAGGAAAGGAACTGCTGGCGGACATACACAGCGGAGACTGCGGGCACCACTCGTCGTCACGAACCCTCATTGGCAAGGCGTTCCGCAGCGGGTTCTACTGGCCCACTGCACTCAACGACGCCGTTGAGCTGGTGAAGGCTTGCGAGGCCTGCCAGTTTCACGCTAAACAGATCCATCAGCCTGCGGGGGGTCTGCAGACCATACCCCTCTCATGGCTGTTCGCAGTTTGGGGGTTGGACATTCTGGGCCCGTTCCCTCGGGCGCCAGGGGGCTATCGCTACCTCTACGTCACTGTGGACAAGTTCACCAAGTGGGCCGAGGTGGAAGCTTTCCACACAATCCCGGCAGGCTCGGCGGTCAAGTTCATCAAGGGCCTCGTGAGCCGGTTTGGGGTGCCTAACCGCGTCATCACTGACAACGGTTCGCAATTCACTAGTAATCTCTTCAAAACATACTGTGCTAACCTTGGAACGCAGATATGCTATGCTTCGGTAGCACACCCCCGGAGCAATGGCCAGGCTGAACGAGCCAACGCGGAGGTCCTGAGGGGCCTCAAGGACAGGACCTTCAAGAAGAAGCTGGAGGCCTGTGGCAGGGGCTGGCACGATGAGCTCCAGTCCGTGCTATGGTCAATCCGCACGACGGCGACCAAGCCGACCGGCGAAACCCCGTTCTTCCTCGTCTACGGAGCGGAGGCTGTCCTCCCTCACGAGGTCAGACGTCGCTCCGCGTGGGTCCTGGCATTCGACGAGGCTCAGCAGGACGCCATGCGGGGGACGGACCTCGTGCTGGGGGAGGAATGCCGTCGGGAAGCCGCACTGCGAGCGGCAAGGTATCAACAGGCGCTACGATGATACCACAGCTGCAACATCCGCCCCAGGACCCTTGAGGTAGGGGATCTTTTGCTTAGAAGGGTTCTCTCCAGGGCGGGGCTGCACAAGCTCTCTCCCATGTGGGAGGGCCCGTTCAAGGTTGTTCATGTTTCCAGGCCTGGCTCCGCGCGCTTGGAGACTCTGGAGGGAGTACCCATCCAGAACGCATGGAACATTCTACCCCTGAGCGAGGCCTAGCGCCTGGGAAAGGCCCGGTGCCTGTGAAGAAGGCGAATGCATGTGAAGCCGTTGCGTTTTGGAGAAGGCCCGGTGCCTATGAAGAAGGCGAATGCCTGTGAAGCCGCTGTGTTTTGGAAAAGGCCCGGTGCCTATGAAGAAGGCGAATGCCTATGAAGCCGCTGCGTTTTGGAAAAGGCCCGGTGCCTGTGAAGAAGGCGAATGCCTGTGAAGCCGTTGCGTTTTGGAAAAGGCCCGGTGCCTGTGAAGAAGGCCAATGCCTGTGAAGCTATCGCGTTTTGGGAAAGGCCCGGTGCCTGTGAAGAAGGCCAATGCCTGTGAAGCTATCACGTTTTGGAAAAGGCCCGGTGCCTGTGAAGAAGGCAAACGCCTGTGAAGATCGCCGCCCGTGACATTCTCACGTAATAATGAGTGGAGCTGTACACGCCCCGGAGTCTCCGGAGCGCCGCCCTCGGGCCTCGGGGGCTCCCGCCCATGCCCAGTGGCAGCACTTAGCTCCGCGCTGGTGAGAAGATGTCGAAGACTAGAATAGGTGCCGGACACGGCTGTCCCATTTGCTTTTTGCAGTTGGCTTGTTTATTCCCATTTGAAATTTTATTGGAGTTGCTGACGTTCCTGGCTTGTGACTCTTTGTCTTTCCCACTCGCTTGCCTCGTTTTCTCTCGCACAAGTCTCGCGAGGGAGTCGCGGGCGCCCTCGCGAGTGTTTCCTGCCCCGATCGTTTGGAGCTTTCCTGTCCGAGTCCTCTGCGGGAGCACCCCTCCCAGTCTGTGCCCCACGGGCATCACGACACGAGCGCAGGACCTAGGCTGATCGCCCCCACAACCAAGACCGTAAGCTACCCCTCTAACTAATCCTTGCAGGGCATGAAGCGCACAGCGATGCCTCAGCCTCCGGAGGCGAGGGCCGCGTCAAGCTCCACCAAGCTCAAATGACTCCCGCACATGGACACGCAGCACGGAAACATAGCGCAGAAATGGCAAAAGCAACGCGACACTTGACAGCTACAGTTCTAACACGCCCCCACGGGGCCCTGTACTACCTTCTTCTTACGCAGGAAAGGAAGGAAACAAAATGGACACGACCTGTCCAACACCAACCAATGGCAAAAGCTCGAGCTGCTCCTGGGGTTCAGGCGGACGCCTCCTCCCGCTTCACCAGGGTGCGGCGGCTGGTGGACCCGCTGCCTTCACCCAGGTGGGCGCGACGGCACGGGAGCTGGTCGCGGCCACCGCTGGAGGAGCTGCTGCCTGAGGGAGAGTCGCCGAAACTTGGCGAACCCCGAGCACCGCCGCCTGTACGCCAGTCGCCATCTCCATCCTGGTCAGTGCCGGGGCTGGGCAGGCGGCCGCGGTCATCGTCTTCAGGGTAGCACCCGGCACGGCGACCATCTTCCCCAAACACCCTCACGTGGAGGGTGGCGTCGCCATCGAACTTGAAGTACAGGGTACACCACCGGCCCAGGCCGCGCGCGCGGGCAAACGTTTGCCAGCCGCGCGTCAGGGCCCCGTTCCTAGAGACGGAGACCTCCAGCGAAGCCCAGGAGGCCCTGCTGCAGCAGCCGTCTGCCTGGAGCCAGAAGCCACACCAAGCGCTGGCCGGCAGTTCATCTACGAAGAAGCGTGGGAGCTGGAGCCGGGTGCTGGATGGGTCCGCCGACCATACAACGAACTCCGGCAGCACCTCCGCAGATCGGAAGCGTGGTCTAGGGGGCGCACACCCACGGTGTGCCCCCCGTCGGCAACCGGGCGCTCACCACTGCGCCGGGAACCACCTCCATGGCCGCGGGAGGCCACCACGGGGACCGTGGTATACTTGCGAGGGCGGCCTCGGCCGCGCTTGGCCCGGGGGGAGTCAGGCCCAGCCTGAGGGGCCTTTCCTTTCTCCGTGGCCGAGAATCTCTTTGGAGCCATGGGAGCGGCGAGTAATCGAGAAGAAGGAAAGGAGCATCAAGAAGGGACGGGCCGAAGGGGGTCACCCAGCCCCGTACTTATAGCCGGAGAAGGCCAACCGCCGAGCACCACGATCGCAGGTAATCATGACCGGTTTCTCTGCATGCAGGGACTTATCAAGTTGTGAGGTCGCCGAGACGTCGTGGGGAAGCGCAGTCGCCCACGTCCAATCAATCGCCACGCGGCGCCCAAGGCCGCAGGCTGTTAGGGCCCGCGGCGCTTCACGCTTACCCTTTCGCTTTCCTGCTAGGCCAAGCCCGGGCGCGCCTTGGGCCCGGGGGCTACTGTCGGCGTTCCAGGAACGAGGGTCCCCAGACTTGCCTGCCTGCGGCGTGGCTCAAGCAGGGGCCCAGCGCGGCCCATCTTCATCAGCCCAAGCTCAAGACCCTCGCGAGGGGCCAAGCCTCGCGGGGCGGATGACGGGAAGCTTCCTCACAGCGGCCTCATCAGGCAGGCTCGCGAGGAGGCAGAGAGATCAATGCAAGGGTACCTCGCGAGGATCCCATGACGCAAGCCATGACGATCAAGGCCAGGCGGGCGCCAGGCGGGCGCCGGCCTGCGCAGGGTCCTTGTTTCCCCTTTGGTGCAAAGGGAGCAAGCACAAGCCAAGGTATCAGGCAAAGGTTGCCATTCCGGTGCAATGAGACCAAGACCAGCCGGACGGCCGGACGGAGGTCACCGTGGATCCCAAGACGGCGTCATCACCAGTGCTTTTGGCAGCCGAAGACCACCTTTGGTCAGGATAACTTGTACTAGATGTTCCCCTTCAAAATGGCCAATTGTTGGCGCCCTTCCCGCTCAATCATTCGGGGAGAGGCCCAGGGCCTCTATAAATAGAGCTAGCCTCCACAAAGTAGAGGGGCGGGAAGGAGAGAAGGGGGAGAGACCTGGGAGAACCCTAGGAGAGAGAGAGAGAGAGAGGCGACGGAACTCACCCTAGCAGTTCATCGCACCAGCTCAAGAATACCTCTCGCGAGGCTGTTCTTCCCTTGTACTGTTCATCATCAGCCCAGAGGCAATCCACCACACCACACACTGGAGTAGGGTATTACACCACAACGGTGGCCCGAACCAGTATAAACCTCATGTCTCTTGTGTTGTTCATCATTTTCATCTTAGTTCGCACGAGAGGATCAGACGTAGATCGGTAGGGGAAAGATCTCCGCGCGCACCCCAGTGTTCGAACCTCAAGGGTCTGCCGGAACCCAAAATCCGACACACATGACACATTGATCATAGGGCTAATATACACCCAATATACTGTGATCCTATTTGCATTTCCATTGTCATGCACACACATGGAACAACAGAGCTAATATAACTACATATTGTGGAAAAATTTATATACTAATGAATCAAGGAACCCATGAATCAAATAACTTCTTAATCAATGGATTCCATTTGGGCATATGACATTCAAAACCCCAATCCGAGTAGCATTCAAAAAATATCTAATAGGGACCCAATCTAATAAGCATACATGTCTGTAGGATTAAAAAACCCAATATGTGAGCATTAAAAACAAATCTAATACACATACATCTGTGTAGCATCGAAGAATAGAGATCCCTATCTCTCATACATATCTATTTAGCATTTTCCAACGAATTTATCCAACAAACCCTAGTACAAAAACCCCCATCCCCCCAATACAGAAAACCCCAGCCCATCCATCAAACCAACTACTCTAACCATCTATACTACCATATGAATCACAATCTAACCAATGCAACCAACTCTACAAGCAAATCATATATCTTAAATATTGCAACTAACAAGCAAGTGACCCAGTGCAAATACCTCCTGCTCCTCGCCGACTGAGCCGCTCGACGCCATCACCTTCTGCTCCGGCGGCGTTGAGGCGGATCCCGCCACCTCCTTCTCCACATCTGCAGCCGTTGCGACTTTCCACGCACCACCGTGGACGCCGCCAACATCCGCGGTCACCGCACCCTGCAGCTTCACAACATCTCCGGCCACTGCGCCGGTGTCGCCACGAGCTTTAGTCATCGGTCAGATGGAGGCGATGAAGGTGAGGAAGAGGATGCGGTGGGGGAGAGCGAGACGATGCAGTGGAGGCAGTGGAGGAGAGCGACACGACGTCAGTGGGGGAGAGAAAGACGATGCAGCAGGGAGTGGATTTGGGAGAAAACCCTGGGGGAAATGGTAGGGGCGATGCGCCGCGAGGTGGTTCCCCCTCTTTATATGATGGGACGTATCGGGCATGTCCCATGGACACGTCCTACCCCACGACCGCGGTCAGTTGCATGCGCCCACGTACATGAATACCATTGTACGGTATACGTGTAAACGGACAAAGGTGGACTCGGCCCTACACGGCCCCACTGTTCAGAGTTAATGGTCAAAGGGATTGACCCGACAACAACATCCGTTGTAACCTGTTCTAAGGGTTTCGGGCAAGGGAGTGGGGAAAAGTGAGAAAAAGTTAACAGAGTGGGGATGAATGAGTACAACTAACGAACCAGGGACACAGAAATAAAAATCCCATAAAAAACCACAATGAAACTACAGAATAACTAATGAAAAAGATGCATAACACTCATCAAAGTACTAACAAAAACTAAATAAAATGAAACCTACAGTGAAACTAGCTGAAAAATTAAAGCTCACTCACCATCTCATCCATCTCTACATTTCATCTTCTCATTGAGCGCTATACTGTCGTGGTTAATAAATCAAACCCATTCCGACCGTTTTGCAGGTGAGGTGAGCCCTTTGATTGAAGTTGTTTTCAATAGATGATTACCTTGGGACCAAATCAGTTTTTCCTTATTATGTGGTGAAGTTGTTTTATAGATTAGAAAGTGCAAAACGAAACAATAGTCACATCGATATATGTGGACCATCTCTTCCATGTGGGAAGGAGTTGTTAGCCTACCTGTTCATTACTAGCAGAAAGCTAGCTTATTTTTTCTCCATTTATGTGCTCTACCATATTGAGGTATGGACCCCCACGATGCTAATCGTAATATTTTGATTACTAAATTAAGGTCCACTTTCTAATTGTGGATTATCCAGAGTAAAATTAAGGTTGGTGTTGCAGTTGGGGAGAGGAGGTTGTTGTCAAGCGTTGAGGGGCCATGACGACAGGAATTGGTGGAGGGAAAAGTCCATCCTATTTCAATTCCTCGAGACATAAAAAACATTTTGTTCCATTCTCAGGCTGCAACATTTATTTGCAAATCAACTCCACCATTTTCACATTTTTATGGTTCTAAGATTATCGTGAAAATAAATACTACTCAAAGAGTTCATTCTACAAATATTAAGGAACAAGAGACAACACAGTTCGCTTACAAAACACAACGGGTACCAAATATCCGAATGATATAGATAACACAACTTCTTCATCAGTCTTAACATATGTGTCATAATTTACATTGTATTCACGAAATATAAAGTACAAACTATACTTTAGATACACATACAAATTCTACGTATTTAAAGTAGACACATGATATGTTGCATATGACGCTCATTCTATGCAGTGGGGTAAGAAGGCTCCATCGCAAGGCCACACATGCCTTTCTTGTCGGGAATGTCCTTCTCCATTCTTAAATATCCGTTCTCACCCCATGTTGTTCCCCATGAATTCTTCAGCAACCAATACTTTGTGCCATCGCTGGTCTTGCCATAACCAATAGCCGCAATACCATGGTCCAGGTCTGTGCCACATGAGCCTGTCATCACTCCACCTTTGTAAAATTGGAAAGTCATATCTCCCCCATCTACAGCCACCGAGACGGGTTGACTTGCGACAGCTTGCATGAGAGCTCCCTCGTTGTTGGCTGGAACATCCTCATAGCTTTTGATAGTTGCGGCACCGTTGGTTCCACTCTTGCACTTGTCATCTGCCGCGGTATATGGGTAGTTGGACTCGGTTGTGAGACCGCCATTCTTGATTATGAACTTGAAGGCATCATCCATAAGCCCACCTTCGCAACCTTGGTCTTCACCATGGACATCACAATCCACTAGTTCTTGCTCAGACAACGAGATAAGCTTGCCGGTTTTGAGCTTAACGACGCCCTCTGTAGCAGTGACAGTAGAAAAAGCCCAACAACAACCTGCAAATGTTTACATTTATGCAGATACTATAAGAGGACATTCTCATTAAAAATTCAAACATATATGCAATATATTATTATCCTAAAAATACTTACCACATTGGCCCTGATCCTTGATGGGGGTGACTGCTCCTTTCGTTCTCCAGTCTACGTTTGCCGGAAGTGCATCGAAACTTACATTCTCATACCTGAATCTGGTAGGAATCCTCTCCATGCTCGGTTTGTACCCCTTGATAGCCTTCGTTGCCTTGAACTCCTCGTTCATTAGGTCGGCGAAATGATTGACGCCCAAATAGAACTTGAGGTTCTTGGCATTAAACGACTCGATGAACCCGACATTGGCCTTGAACACCCCGAATCGTTGCGCCTTCTTAGCATCGTCCTTGTACACACGGCCGTACTGCACCATCTAGCTCTCGTGCCTTGCCACCATCGACAAGTCATCGTTGAGCTCACGAGCTGCTAGGACCGAACTGCAGAAGCAAACGCATCCGAGCATGCCAAGGATCAAAGCTTTTGGGATGGCCATGTTATGTTTGATGAATTGCTTGCTACTACTAGTGTGCAGTGTGTGCTCTGGTTTGGTTTTGTGAATGGTACTGGGTGTCTTATATAGTTGCATGGATGTATATATTTGAATATGGGGGATTGAGATGGTCTCCAACATAGCGGTGAAGTACATCTGGTAGGCGGATAGTATAAAATAAATGTGTGTGTATGGTGTATGCTTTCCTTAGCATATGAAAATAATAAACATGTTGTGCCGGAACTTTGGATGTTAGTACAAGAAAAATCAAGTAACCATGATTACGACATATTTTGATACTTCATACGGACTTAGTTCAATGTGATTGCATGGTGATGCTGACAGGCTTTTCTATCGATCATATTCCTATGGAGCTCTCCAAACGTGTTGGCATGAGTACCCAGGAACCAAAAATACATATAATTTTTTTACACCCTAAATTTTAAGCGTAACACTAAGTCTTAGCTTCTGTTGATTTACAAAACTATGAGTGCGTACAAAAAACATCGATAAAAATTCTTGTAGCCTTCCGGTGAAAAGTGATTAAATGTAACCGCTTGCAAAGACGAGTGTACCACGGAAACGGCAAGTTGATTAAGAAAACTTAACCTGTCAGATCATCAAATGTTAAGAGAACTATGATTAGTTAATTAACTAATGATAAGTAATTTAATCTTGAGTTAAAAAATGCTTTGGTTCCCCTAGTATGTCAAGTCCAGGAATAAATATTAATACCGCCGGATATACTTCCAAGCCACGTAGATGGTTTTTTTACTCTCACAACTTCGTAGATCATGTCTCACTACCCATCACATATGTCTAGTGGACATGTTTTGCACGAGGTCCCCTGCTTAATGTGGGTTGTAGGTGGCCGGGTAGTCCAGCGTTGCAACTCAAGGCTGAGTGATGGTATATAACACTTCACATAGCACACATATTGTGCAAAGCGCCAAGTGTTACATGCAACCAACGTGACCAACACTTATCCCCTCATCCCTTCAGACTTGTAGGCCTAGAAACATTTGGTATGCAAGAAACATATAAAGGACGCACACGGACAGGTGGGACAGGCCAAGATAAACGGCAACGGGCAGCCTGAGAGCCAAAGCGAACACACAGACACACACATATGCAGATGAGACCGGCGTTGGAGAGACGAGCAATGGCCAACTGCCAAGAAGGGACAATCACACAAAACAATTCGGGGAGCTCACAACGCCCCATTTCTAGCAAATATAGTAATTGAAGATATAATTACAAAAGCAAAAAAATAAAACTTGTTTGTTAAATAATGAAATACGACAGTTGCATCAAAGATTGAATTGGTTTATAATTTGAAATTAGGTTTTAATAAATATGCTTTAAATCATAAGCAATGTGTGATGTCAATAAAGGGGAGGAAGCACGAAGTGAACTCATCGACAGCGAAAGTGTCGGCAAGATAGAAGACCTTGGTACGTTGAAAGATTCACGTGGTATGTTGTGAGATTTTTGGTTCTCTTTGATGAAAAGTTAGTCATTACCATCTGCAAAAGGATAAAATTACTACCTCCATCCGGGTTTACTAGTCCCCATCGTATTTTTGGCAAACTTTGACAACTTATTTGACTAGCAAAATATGAATGCATGTCACCAAATTTTTATTTTTGAATTTGTATTTGAATGTAGTTCCTAATGATGTTATTTTTGCTACATATAGCTTATATTTTATTAGTTAAAGTTATGGTCAAATATGACCTGAAATACGAAGGGGATTAGTAAACCCAGACGGAGGTAGCATAACAGTACTCCATCCATTCCCTTATACAAGGCCACTATCAAAAATACATTCTGCATCAATACAAGGCCATCAACAGTAATCGAGGCAAAAATTAATGATGTTTCCTCGTACTAGCAACTTTTTAATATTTACATGCATGTAGTCATAATGACACTCAGTCACTTCCTTTCCATTCATTCGTTGCATGCTTGTGGTGTATTAATGATCCCGGTTAACAAAAAGAAAAGTTGACTTGCAAATGAGTCATTAAATTTTATCTTGGTACCTGTAATATGAGTTTGTGGCCTTGTATAAGGGAATGGAGGGAGTATTTCCCAGTAATAATTGGAGTATGATCGCCTAAGAGTGGAGTGCCTTCAGTTTTGAAGTTGGTGTATTTCCTCTTTTGTGTCACTTTACGCATGAATCCCACATAATGCATACGTGGACCACCTCACATCCTACTCTAGATGAGCATATTGTGCGTGCAAGATTACCAGTGATCACAAAAAAGTGATTTCCAATATGAAGCCAATGATTACAGTTATTGGAGAAAACATGAATTTATGCAGTCAAAATACACATGGGTCGTAGTTTGAAACCGGAGAGTGCTACTTTGGCATCCGACTAAGATTTCATAAGTTAGAATGCAAGGTGAGAAAAATAAGACAACATTGAACATTGCTGACTATTCCCTCCTTATTTTGCTATATTTTTTCTGTAGTCCTCTTTTTCTAAGCCTTTAGATCAACATCGAACCACCCTCAACTCCATCTCAATCTACACCTGGGAGCTTAAGAGTAACATTTCCTGAGGTTGTACACTTCAAATTCTATAAATTTTAACTTGTTAAAGTGTAATTTATTGCAGTTGAGTTTTACAAAATATCAAAGAAATCGAGATTTAGCATAAAAGAGAAGTAGCTATGGAAGTAGTATCTGAGATTCAGAGAGTAAGACAGATTTCCTTCTCATGCCTTGCATAAAACACATGACACCAAGATTAACTTCACCACTCTTACCATATCATAATCTAAATCAACTCGCAAGTCACAACTAACAAATTCAAATATAACTACTACCTCCATCTCGGTGAATAAGTCATTCGCGTAGTTCTAGGTCGACGATTTAACTATCTAAATATGTATTTTATGTGACAAAAAATATATATTTAGAAACTACATCCATGCAGAAATCTTGTGATATACTTTTCATGACATATAACACATATTTAATTTCTCAAATCGATGACATAAAACTACGCGAATGACTAATTCACCTAGACGGAGGTAGTAGATAGTAATAATCCACAACACACAACACGAGGCAGTCAGTTTGATGGACGATATCAATAGATCGGAAGGCCCTCTCGCCTTACACGAGGTGCAAAATAAAAACAATATGGAAGATGGAAGTAACTCCGGGCTTGATACATTGCCTGTGGCACTTGCTCTTGAAAATTTGATGAGATGAGACATGTTTAAGGTCATTCACTGGAATAGGTGATATATATATTGATAAACTTGGAGCCTGATAATTTTCTGTAGCTTACTGATATGATATGGATGTGATGGTTTTTACTAGACATGTGTACAGTTACGAGCATGTATCCATGTCCAGATGGTCACATTAGAGTATTGAGTAAGATATACATTTCAGTAATTAATGGGTGGTGATATTATGGGTTTATTTTATGTGCAAGGAATGTGTCAATGTGTATGAAATTTTATTTGGAACCACTTAAATTTTGAGCCACTATTTGAAAAGAACTGACAAAACTTGATTAGTCTTTTCCTTGTGCATGATTGATGTGTGCCGCTGAATTATTGTGTCTTTCTATGTGGTTCACTTTGTTTCGATAGAAAATTGTGAAACGAAACAATGGTCACATCCATATGCGTGGATAACGCTTCCCTTACTAGCAGAAAGCTAGTGTGATTGTTGTTGCGTTGAAATGCTCTACCATTCTGCTTAAGGATCCTAATCGAAATACTTTAACTAGTAATAAAAAAATCATAATTAAGACCCACTTCCTAAATGTAGATTAGTCAAAGTAAATAATTAATCCATCATGCACGTGATCATTAATCACAGTTAACGCCCACTTCCTAATTGTATATCAGCAAAATTAAGTAAAATCATAATGCACATGAACATCTTAATTAACAAGAGAATGTTGATTAATCATGTACCCATGCATGCATGATTAGTTGTGTATTTTTTTTTAGCAGTGAGAACTATGACAGAAAAGAGACATTCTACCTGAACACCTTTTGAGCATCCCAAAAAAAGAAGCAATAGGTTAAATATATTGTTAATCTAAATTTTACTATCCGTTAGGGCGGGCAACTAGCGTTGTGGTTGGGATTAGAGGAGTTAAGGGTCAGTCCTAATTCACTATCTAAAAATCATTTTGTTCCAACCTTGATCTTTGACATTTATTTACGAATCAACTATACCCTTTTCACTTATTGTCTATATGGCTCCAAGGTTGCTGAGAAAATAAAAGGTACTCAAAGAGTTCAATATACAAACTTGAAGGCAGAAGAGACAGCACAATTCACTTACAAAACACTACATGTGACAAATATCCGAAGGATATAGCTAATACAAATTCTTCATCAATCTTTATGTATCTTGCATAATTTAAATCGTATTCATGGAATATAAAGTACGATACAATACATATGCTTGTACACAATTTATATACATATACAAAGTATAAATAATTAAAGTAGACGCATGCAATTAATTGATCGTGTGCATGCGAACATATGTGCCAGAGGACGCTCTTCTGTGCAGTGGGGTAAGAAGGCTCCATCGCAAGCCACACATGCCTCTCTTGTCGGGAATATCCTTCTCTGTTCTTAAATATCTGTTCTCGCCCCATGTTGTTCCTCATGAATTCTTCAACAAGCAATATTTTGTGTAATCGTTGGTCTTTCCATAACCAATAGCGGCAATACCATGATCCAGGTCTGTGCCACATGAGCCTGTCATCACTCTGCCTTTGTAAAATTGGAAAGTCATATCTCCTCCCTCTACGGCTACTGAGACAGGTTGGCTTGCGACAGCTTGAATGAGGGCACCTTCGTTGTTGGCCGGAACATCCTCATAACTTTTCATGGTTGCAACACCATTCGTTCCATTCTTGCACTTATCATATGTTGCGGTATATGGATAGTTGGACTCGGTGGTGAGACCACCATTCTTGATTATGAACTTAAATGCATCATCCATGAGCTCGCCTTCGCAACCCTGGTCTTCACCATGGACATCACAATCTACCTACTCTTGCTCCGAGAGTGAGATAAGCTTGCCAGTTTTGAGCTTAACGATACCCTTTGTAGCAGCACGGCAGAAAACGCCCAACAACAACCTACATATGGTTAAGTTTTTGGTAGCTACTATAAGGATACATTCAATAAATGATATATGCAATACATCATCATCATAAATATATTTACCACATTGGCCCTGATCCTTGATGGGAGTGACTGCACCTTTGGTCTCCAGTCTACTATTGTCGGAAGTGCATAAGCTTGCCAGTTTTGAGCTTAACGATACCCTTTGTAGCAGCACGGCAGAAAACGCCCAACAACAACCTACATATGGTTAAGTTTTTGGTAGCTACTATAAGGATACATTCAATAAATGATATATGCAATACATCATCATCATAAATATATTTACCACATTGGCCCTGATCCTTGATGGGAGTGACTGCACCTTTGGTCTCCAGTCTACTATTGTCGGAAGTGCATAAGCTTGCCAGTTTTGAGCTTAACGATACCCTTTGTAGCAGCACGGCAGAAAACGCCCAACAACAACCTACATATGGTTAAGTTTTTGGTAGCTACTATAAGGATACATTCAATAAATGATATATGCAATACATCATCATCATAAATATATTTACCACATTGGCCCTGATCCTTGATGGGAGTGACTGCACCTTTGGTCTCCAGTCTACTATTGTCGGAAGTGCATAAGCTTGCCAGTTTTGAGCTTAACGATACCCTTTGTAGCAGCACGGCAGAAAACGCCCAACAACAACCTACATATGGTTAAGTTTTTGGTAGCTACTATAAGGATACATTCAATAAATGATATATGCAATACATCATCATCATAAATATATTTACCACATTGGCCCTGATCCTTGATGGGAGTGACTGCACCTTTGGTCTCCAGTCTACTATTGTCGGAAGTGCATCGAAACTTACGTTCTCATACATGAATCCGGTAGGAACCCTCTCCAAGCTTGTTTTGTACCCCTTGTTAGCCATTGTTGACTTGAACTCCTTGTTGGTGAGGTCGGTAAAAAGATTGATGCCCAAATAAAACTTGTGGTTCTCGGCGTTAAATGACTCGATGAACCCAATACTAGCCTTGAACACTTTGAATCGGTGTGCCTTCTCAGTGGTGTCCTTGTACACACGGCCGTACTGCACCATCCAGCTCTCGTGGAGTGCCCCCATTGAAAAGTCACCACTGAGCTCACGTGCTGCTAGGACCGAACTGCAGAAGGAGAGGCATCCAAGGATACCAAGGATGAGAGATTTTGAAATGCCCATGGTATGGTTGATGAATTGCTATCTACTACTAGTGTGCAGTGCGGCCTTGGTTCTAAGCATGGAATTGTGTGTGTTCTATAGTTAGATGCATGTACTTAAGTATAGGTTATGTTGATGATCTCCGGCGTGGCGGTGAAGTAGGGCTGGTGGGCAGATAGTATGAAAATTATCTGTTTGTACATGTTGTATGCTTTCCTTCACATATGAGAATAGCCCTTGTTGTGCTGAGGCTTTGGATTTTAGCACAAGGAAAATCAAGAAACCCTGATTACAACATATTTTAACAATTCAAAGGGATTTAGGTGTCAATCCGATTGCATGAGGTTGATAGATTTATCTATCGATCTTAAACTTATGGATCTCTTTAAAAAATTGGAGTGGGTATGTGGGAACCAAATATATTAGTTGGTTCTTGATATATACATGTGTAAATTTTCTATGGCCTGATTTTATTTGGATTGTAACACTAAGTTTTAACTTCTGTTGCTTTACAAAATTGTGGGTGCGTACATAAAATATTGCTAAGAATCAATTTATCCTATCTATACCTAATAATAAAGGATGGAATATTTCATAGTTCTTCATCCATCATCCTTTTGTATCTGGTGATTTTTTGTGTTAACATAAAGATTGACGGCTGCGATTTAATATTTAGAAGAAAAAAACTGTGCCGCAAGGATCCAAACACAGAAGCGGCCTAATAAACTCTCAGGCCCAAACCAGCTGGCCTCGCGTACGTCATTGCCAAACAAGGAAACATACTTTTAATATCTCATAGTTTTTTCGCATGGTATTTCTGGTAATATGTTCGTCCGTAACAGAAAAAAAAATCAAGGAATTGTTCTTCCCCTATAAGCCGTGGAACTGTTGGAACTCACCACGGGTCTATATGTGGCTCGAGAATCAGTCATCGAATAGGATAAGTTCAACGTGCGTGACCTACGCGTTCTAATCACCGTCAGATCAAAAGAAAACAACAGACCAGCCTCCGCATGAGCACGCCATGCTAAAAAAAAGTCAGCTACATAAACCAGGACAAAATCAGTAGGGCCGACATGTCTCCTTTCCTCTCTCAGATTCAAGTTTCCCCTATCCCAAGCGCTCCTTCCCTGCACGATCTCGAGCAGATGCTACCAAAGCTGGATTGTCATCTCACGAGCCCCATCACTCCCTGTGGAATTCACGATTGTAGAGTCGCATGAGATACATCCGTCACCCATGCGTCCTCACCTCCAAGACTTGCGTCGTCACGGACAGCTCTGCCCATGCAACACGATCTGAGTTCACGAATTGTCCCATCGGTTACCATGATTGTAGCCAATGATTGTGTCTCCATTAATCCCCGTCTATGTGGTTGATTGTAAAGATTGTTAACGCATAGCAAGAAGTGCCCATCACAAGATGTTGACCTCTTCTTTGTCGCCTCGCCGTCGTACACAACTTCCTGATCGGTTTCAGTTTCAGTTCTTCTCCCGTCCACCAACGAGGTAAGAACCCTCCGCCCCCTCCTCCTCAATCACTACACTTATTGTATGCGCATTTCATGTCCCTCATCTCGAGCCCCACTTACCCCTCAATGACAAATTGACAAGTCGGGGCTTCGATGCATGATCAGATGCGCCAGAGCCGTTGATAAGGGTGCAAGGGGTGTTGTACGTACAAAATACAGCATTGGGAGTGTCCAGACTATCACCGTGGGCAAGCAAACATGCAGTTGGATGGATAAATGGCTAAGCGCCTTCCGTCGGGAAGGAATCAATCGATCCAAAGGTAGCTTGTGATGGGGCAGAATCAATCAAAAACTATGCACCGAGGCGCAGCCTACCCCAACACAACCAATGAGCAAAATGACACAGGATCAAGCTCGATAGCACTAGTTGTCGGCAGAGGCCTCAGCGATGTTTGACTCCTTCAATCTCTGGAAGGTTGAGGCTGTGGTGGCAACCTTAATTAGAACTTAAATTGCAAGTATCATGTCTTGAACCTGGATGTGTGGGAAGGCATCAGCCCTTTTTCACCACTAGGCTATGCCTTAGTCTGCAGACTTTTTTTATGTTGATGATAGTTGTAGCAAAAAATATTATAAAGTGCATGGTATCTTCTATTACGGCTATATTGACCTTCTAGCAAAAATTATAGAATTTGACAGTCCATTTTGCGTGAATGCTCACAGGGTGAGATGTATTGCTCCCTGACTGACAGGGTACGCAACCACACAAGCTGATCGGATGCCGACGTGCACGACTATTGGGATCCCTATGTGGCCTCAGGAGTCACATAGATGGATTGCCGGCCCAATGTGAAGATGGTATTATTGGTCCCGAGCAATGTTTATTAAGCTAGCCAGCTAAAGATATGAGAATTTTTTTTTTCCGTTGCAACGCACAGATATGTTTGCTAGTCAATATAAAGCATTTCGATGTAACCGGCCGCTTGGAGAGACTAGGAGTGTAACACATACATAATAAGTTGATTACAACAACTTCACTCAGGATCATCATCTATTAAAAAAGAGTAGTTAGCATATCTTAAATAATTTAATCACAAGTCCAAAACATGCATTGGTGCTCAGTCACCTTTTATATTCTATTCTATATAGATTATAGAGTGAGAACCAAACCGTACGTCAAGTGCAAGAATTTTATATCATTGGACGTCCTTCCCAGCCACTCAGATGCTCCTTTCCACGCACAGTATCATAGAAGTACCGTATCTCCCTACAGTGGCAGGGAACATAAAAATAAAGGTGGGGGGAAATACACGCACAGTGACATGCAACACAACCAACACACATTTCTAGACGCCGTGCCACTTTCAGGGGGTACTTTTTTTTAGCAAACTTTCGCGGGGGGAGGGGGTACTTGGATTAGAGGTACCACCATTATAAAATACTCCAGATATCTTATCAAACCAATAGTTTACACAATTAAAGTGCCACTAAAATCACAACATAAATTGCCAAGATATTCTCTTAAAATGCTATTAAATTAGAACATTATGCTCTTCCTTTTGTCTTTGCTATCCCCTTTCCTTCATGTCCTTCTTCTATATTTTTCCTTCAACCGCAACACCGCACCATGCTCCATCAGCGCTTCCTATTCGGCGCGTAGGGTGCCGCCGAGCAACCGTGCGCGTACCCCCACCCCCCGCCTCGGGTGCTGGATGTCGTATGGGCTGGCCCATTTTACGTTTTATTCCTTTCATTTTTTTTCTACTTTTCTTTTTCTGTTTTTTATTTTCCCATTTTTAAATTTTATTTTCCATTTTCTGCTTTACTTTTTTTTACATTTTTCCCCTTCTTTAAGTTTCCACTTTTTTGCAAATTTTATTTTCAAATTAGCGAACACTTTTTTGTTCATCCTATTCAAAAAAATGTTCGTCAATGTAAAAAAAATGTTCATCAATTCCAAAAAAATCAACAAATTCATTTCTGTTCATCGGGATTTAAAAAATGTTCATAAAATTCAACTTGTTAATCGAAATAGAAATGTTCATCAAATTCGAAATTTGTTCATTATTTTTAAAAAGTCATCAAATTCGAAATTTGTTCATCATTTAAAAAAATCATCAAATTCGAAATTTGTTCATCGATTCCAACAAATGTTCATCAAACTCAAAATTTGTTTATCCATTTTTTCGAACAAAATGTTAATCTAACACAAAAAATGTTCATCGTATTCAAAACTTGTTTACCATAATTTTTTATAAGGTAAATCAAATTCAAAAAATGTTCATTAATTTTGAAAAAGTTCATCGATTTTGACAAAATGTTCTTGAATTGATAATTTGTTCATTTGATAAAAAATTGTCAGCAATATCCAGATTCGCGGACATTTTGTAAAATCATCGACATTTTTCAAATTCGTGAACATTATTCGAATTCAGGGATATTTTTGGCTCCATGACCTTTTTCAAATTCCCATTTTTTGAATTTTGGAACTATTTTCAAATCTTGAATTATTTAAATAAGAAAAAAATAAAAGGAAGAAAAAACAAAAAAGAAGAAACAAGGAAATAGGAAATAGGGGGCGCCCCGACGCCGCTCATGGGCCGTCCCAAATGGGCGCGCGAGGGGTGCGCACTGCCCCTCTCTCTATCTCCCCCCCCCCCCCCCCCCCCCCCCCCCCCCCCCCCCGCATTGACGTGTTGGATAGGAGCTCCCGGAAGCATCCTAGCGAAGCAAGCAAACTAGCCCATACAACCTGTTTGGTTTGTGGGAATTAGAGATGATGAACATAGTTGAGGAGTGAGGATGTTAAAAGTGCACTTATTAGTTAGAGGGATTGGGAGTTGAAGGGGAAGAGAAATAGGAATTAAGGGAGTCAACTTTCATCGATTTCGTTTCGTGGGGGGCTGTTAATCCGTAAGACGATTTTCATCCCGAATTAATTCCCAACATGTATCAACGAAGAGGGAAAAGTTAAACTCTATTTTCCATGCTTAATCCCTTTGGAAACTTTCTGGTCTAAATTCCCATTCCCTGCCCAAAAGTTACCAAACTGATTGGTAGTATGGTGTGCTATTGTGCGTGAGTGTAGCTTACCCACAGCCAAAATAGCGTTGGCTGGATGGACTATGTCCTCAAATGACCCGCTCTTTTATCCTTTTTAGGTTTTTTTCACCAAACATTACCCAGCTAGCCGTGGACTGATGTATGCACACATGCATATTTTTTTTGTATGAAATCAAGGTAGGGTGGCCACCCTACCTTGCCCTACGGGCAGCTCCACCCAAGGCTCACTATCCTTTCACATACTTGAGGCGGTCGTGGTCTGTGGGCGGTCCCCTATGCAACATGAGCTTCAGGCAGTCGGGTCGTGCGACGTTGCAACTCAAGGCTAACTAGTGGTATGTAACACCGTGGAGAGTAGAAACACAACACAAGCACCAAGCGACACACTTAACTAGCGTGGACAACACTTTTTCCCATCCTCCCCTTGATCTACGGGGCTACGTAAACAATACACAAGAAACGAGCACACTGACACACACACTCACACACACACAGATGGCACTAGGAAGGAGAAAGGGGCGATGACTGACTAACAAGAGGGGACACCCACACAAAATAGTCTAAAGAACTTACCATACCCCATTTCTAGCGAGTATAGTAAGCAACGAGACATAGTCATGAAAGCCGAAAAACAAATTGGTTAAATAATGAAATATGAGTATGTAAAAGTTGGTGGACCAAATGGATTAATTAGGATCATACACCTTGATGCCTCACACAACTTTCCTCATGGTTTGAATTGGTTGATGATTTGAAACATGATTTTAAAGAAATGGGATTATTTTAGAGAAATTGGATTTACATCATAAGCATTGTGTAATGTTAATAAAGGGGAGGAAGACTCGAAGATCATCAGCAGAAAGGGTGTTGGCAATATAGACAGCCTGAGCACGTTGAAAGATGCACGGTGGTGTGCTTTGCACCTCCTTTTCTCCTTTACCGAAGAAAGTTAGTTATTACCATATGTAAAAGGAGAAAAATTATGAAACTTAGTACTCCTAATCATACATAATTGGTAACTGATCGCGCGATGGTTGAACGTCTTCACTTTAGGACATGGTGTTTTTCCTCTTTGGTGCCGCTACGAGCACGAATCCCACATACTGCATATGTGTGGAGCACCTCCCATCTACTCCAAATGAGTATCGTGCATGCAAGATTACAAGTAATCACAAGAAAGAGATTTCCAATATGAATTCAACGATTTCAATTGTGGGACAAAGCATGAATTTGGGCAGTCGAAATGCACATCGATCATATTTAGAAACGGGAGATTATTACTTTTGCATGATACTACTAAGATTTCGTATCTCGAAATGCACCATAACAATAGCAAAACAACATTAAACTTGTCACTTTGGAGTTTATTGTGACTGATTTACAAAAATTCAAAGTGGCCGAGAATTAGCAAATGTAAGAGATCTCCAAATGTAAAGTATAGCTTATGGTATAGTTTTTAGGTTGGAAGAGTATGACAGTTTACCAAATGTCATGCACAAAACCCATGACGCAAAGCATAACCTCTTTACTCTCACCATAACATGATCCAAATCAATGCGCACGTCGTAACTAAAATATAACTGGGTAATAAACAGCAAAACATGGCAAGGTGGCTCTACCAGAAACACACGCGGCACGAGACGGCCGGCTTGACGGGCGAGATCGACGGGATCAGAAGGGCCTCTCGCCAAAGACGTTGCCCAGCGGCGAGTAGTGGCAGGTCATGAGCGTGGTGCCGTCGGCGCACTTCACGGAGGCGCACCCGACGTCCGTGTTGCCCTTGGACATCACCTGCTTGAACTGCGCGCACAGCTTCCCGGCGGCGCAGGCGCCGGACGCCAAGTCGAAGTAGTTGGACTGCTCCGCCCACGCCGCCACCGCGTCGCTGGGCTGCCACGCCTTCCCGGCCTCGCCGAAGCCTCGGAACACGTTGACGCCGCCGGGCATCGCCGCCGACGCGGCCGCGCAGTTGCCCTTGAACCGCGCCGCCCAGCGCTCCGCCTGGTCCGCCAGCCCGCTGCTCCACTTGAGCGGGCGCTGCTCCTGGATCGCGCGCATGTGGTTCTGCGGCACCACGAACTGCTGCGCCAGGCTGATCTGGATCTGCAGCAGCTTCCGGCCGGCGGCTGCCGCCGGGGCCGGGGCGCACGAGAGCAGGACGATGGCGGCGAGCGCGCCCAGCCAGCGCCTTGTGGTGTACTCCATTGCCATGACTAGTGTCGTCGACCTAGCTTAGCTATACTGTCTGTCTAGTCTGCAAACTCGGCCACTGGTTAATTAACTGGAAGCTGCGAGCCTGGCCTCTATATATACACATCGACCGGGGCTAATTAACTGGAACCTACAGCTACAGGTCAATTACACGACGCAGTTGTCAGAGTGTAACAATTTTTTTTACATGCAGCTAGTAACAGCTCGACGACTTGGGAGATCTACTTACTGATCGCGCGGTGCCGTGGAGATCGATCGACCCATGGATGGAATCATTTCATGTGATGGGGCACGTACATTGAGGGGGCCATGCGGCTTCGGGGCGGGGCTTCTTGTTTGACTTGGGAATAGTTTAGCTTGGCAGCAGTGTACGTACTCACATTCGGGATTTATTTTGAGTTTTCAACAGGTCAGTACGTACATCTGAGGAATGAAATCGACCGACGGTGTCTGCAGGTCAAAGGATCATTCATTCACTCGGGAGGGAGATGGAGCTTGCCTGCCCCGGAAGTAAACGGCCGGCCACATCTAGGATCGAGGGATGCCACGAACTTTCTCAGTGGCACACATCACATGCCTTCATGTGGGTGCGCGTGCGAGGCCACTGTCTAGGATCGAGGAACTTGCTAGTAGATCCGTGCGCTCCAGCCGTTCACCCAAGGGTTCGTTTGCTCTACTTCGGTATTATTAGAGCATATTGCTGGGCAGCAGCCCTAGTTTATGTTCATGTTGTCTTCGTAGAAATGATGTTATGTAGCAGGTTTAAAACACTGTGACTGTGGGATGCTTGATGGTTTCTATAATGGAAATTGGAGGGGAAACCCTCTTTTGCTCCATTTTTTTTATTAGAGCATCTACGGTGGGGCTTAGCAAATCCAACCCTTCAAACATCCGCGAACGTGACCGGGCATGTCGGTGGACAGTGACCGGTCATATCTCAAATAATTGATTTCACAACTGGATAGCTTAAATTAGAAACGTCAAATTCATACTATTACATGCAGCATAAACCTGATCTTAAGCAGAGCTGGTTCGGCTCTGACGTGCCCATGTCCAGCGCCCGACTGCGCCCCTCAGAGTGTTGGTCTGGTCGCCCGCGAGGTAGAGTAGGACATAGGACACAGCCTGGCTCACAGGACTCAAGGCGCCGCCGTCTCCCATGCCCTACTCTTCCTCGTTGGAGCCCAGAACCCTAGCGGTGCCGGTGGATGTGAGATCGATGATGGATCCGTCCTGGTAGGAGCCGACGACAACCACCACGACACGGTTGCGGCGCCCGAGGTTGCAGGCCATCCGTCAAGGCGTCGGGGAATGCGACTCCACCTCTCCAACATCCACCGCTGCACGAGTTGCCGCCGTCTCCCGCGCCCGCTGCCTCGCACGGCAGGCAAGCCGCGCCATTCTCTTCGGACGACGCCCATGGGTTCACCTCTTGCTCAGCGCGCCAATGGAGGGGTCGCGCGTCCGCCACAGCATTGGGACGCCAGACGGACCCTACGCCTCCGGTGAGGCAGCGGCGACACGCCTCCTGGTGGATCCATCACCATTAGGGCGGACACGATGAATTCCCGGCGCAAGGAGTCCGAGTGCTGTCATCGGGCGCCTCCTCCCTGGAACGGCGAGAAGCAAGCCGGACGGTCATCTCCTCCTCGGGGTTGCATGAGACGAGCTCGGGGTTGACATATCTGGAGGTATAAGACTTGGATTCGCTGCCCGCCATGCTAGAGATCGCCGGACGGGAGCTTGGGTGGAAAAGGGAGTGGAGGGAATTGGAGTGAAGTAGCTAGGGTTTGGTCCAGGGAGCGAATGAGGACGAATATATGTGGGGTCGGGTGGGCCGGCATGGGACGGCTCTGACATGGCGGACGTGCCTGGTCACGCCCGGGCCTCCCCATATTCGCCCCATATTTGTGTTGGATGTGAGGGGTGTCGGTCTGCCCGGGCGTTTGAGGGGGGTTTGAGGCGCCCTGCTAGGTCGGTTTTTTCTGACCATCCACTGACCAGGCCGTCAGCCCGGGCGTTTGAGGCGAGTTTGTGTGCCCGGTGATACGTCTCCAATGTATCTATAATTTTTTATTGTTCCATGCTATTATATTATCTGTTTTGGATGTTTTATATGCATTAATATGCTATTTTATATTATTTTTTAGACTAACTTATTAACCTAGAGCCCAGTGCCAGTTTTTGTTTTTTCCTTGTTTTTGAGCTTCGCGGAAAAGGAATACCAAAAGGGGTCCAAACGGAATAAAACCTTCACGATGATTTTTCTTGAAACAGAAGACACCCAGGAAACTTGGAGATCAAGTCGGAAGAGCCACGAGGCGGCCACAAGGGGGGAGGGCGCGCCCGCTGCCTTCTGCCCCCCCCCCCCGCCCCGTGACTCCCATGACCTAATGCTTCGTCCTATATATTCACATATATTCCCAAACCATCAAAATTATCCACGAAAACACTTTTCCACCACCGCGACCTTCGGTTCCCGTGAGATCCCATCTTGGGGCCTTTTCCGGCATCCTGTCGGAGGGGGATTCGATCACGGAGGGCTTCTACATCAACTCTATTGCCCTTCCAATGAAGTGTGAGTAGTTTACCTCAGACCTACAGGTCCATAGCTAGTAACTAGATGGCTTCTTCTCTCTCTTTGATTCTCAATACCATGTTCTCCTTGATGTTCTTGGAGTTCTATCCGATGTAATCTTCTTTGCGGTGTGTTTGTCAACATGCGATGAATTGTGGATTTATGATCAGCTTATCTATGAATATTATTTGAATCTTCTCTGAATTCTTATATGCATGATTTGATATCTTTGTAATTCTCTTCGAACTATCGGTTTAGTTTGGCCAACTAGATGTTGGGGATCGTAGCAGAAATTCAAAAAAATTCCTACGTGTCACCAAGATCAATCTATGGAGTAATCTAGCAACGAGGGGAAGGGGAGTGCATCTACATACCCTTGTAGATCG